>NC_086124.1:7887142-8206428 GCF_963921235.1 Mobula hypostoma
AAAGTATATATTCGTATAAAATTGCTCATTCGCCAAAAATCAACAGGCCGAGACCCGATCGGCCATCATGGAAACTGGGACGCCACAGCCCGACGCATGCGCACGGCCAGCCTCAGCGACGCCTTACGATGCTCACAGAGCCGCTTCCACCTTCCATGGAGACCGCGATGCCACAGCCTGACGCATGCTCATGGCCAGCCTCAGCGACGCCTCACGATACTCACAGCAGCCACACCAACCGCAGCAAAAGGGCGGGGCTATCACGTCCATTTAGGAGAGCGCCAACCACGTAATCGAGAAACAAGAGCATCTTGGAGGCTTTGGTGTTACTGCTTCCTATCTTCTATCAAGCATTAGGGTAAAAATATATGTATACCTTAATTATGCCACATGGAAAGAGAAGGGGTACATTATTGTCAAGAGATGACGTCAAACGTCATCGGGAAGTGGCAAGGAGAAGGAGAGAACAACAATCGGATGAGGCCAGGGCCGCACGACTCCAGGATCAGAGAGAAAGAACAAATGGTAGAAGAGACGAAGAGACGAGGGACGAAAGGACTGCACATCTCCAGAATGACAAAAACAGGCAGAGGAGGAGGAGAAAGGGAGAGAAAAAGGAGAAAAGGAAAGATCAACTTGAGAATAATGCGGCACAGAGTAATTATTGCGAGAGTTGCTGAAGATGACAATGGCTGCTTTCGACCACAATACCTCGACAGAGAAAGACCAAGGCAAAACGCACGACTTGTATGCCATCACATTTCTGCTGATGTTGGTTCGATGACCAGAGTATGCCCTCACTGTTGTGCCATCCTATTTACTGGAGAAACCGCACATTTCTGCTGTATGAAGGGAAAGGTCAGGAGAGGCAATTTGCAGCCTCTACCTAATGAACTCCTCAATTTGTACAGCAATGATGAACCTATTGCAAACGAGTTCAGTCATTCCAACTAGGAATTGATGGAATCCTTCTGTGAATATTCATGGCCAAATCCATCATTATATCAGACGTTTAATTCCAGACCCCAACCAGCAAGCCCGATTCCTTCAAATTTACTTCATGGATCCTCAAGACAGTGTAGAATTGAGAACGGGGATACTTCAGAATGATGGAATTCAACGTGAGATTGTTGAATTATTGGAAAACCTACAACAACAACGAAACCCGTACACTGCTTCCCTTCAACTTGCAAAAGAACCAATTCGAGGCGTGCCAGAGGCGTCCATTGTCATTGATCCTGACCGGAGACCGGCATTTGAACATGAGAGAAGATTTAATGCACGAATTGCCAACGAAGTCGCTGTCATTATACCGAACAGCACCGAACCTGAAGTAAGATCACAGCACATTGTGTTGAAAGAACGAGGAGCTGATTTGCAAATAATTTCAGAGTCCCATCGCTCATATGACAGATTTCAATTCGTACATTTCTTTCCACTTGGAGATGATGTCTGGCATCATCAACTCCGAATGACGAACGAGAAGAAACTGACGGCAATGCATTATTATGCGTATTGAATAATGAACCATGAGAATGAATTTAATAACCTCCTCAGAGGAGGACGTCTATTCCAACAATACTTGGTCAATACAGCTGCTAAGATTGAAGACGAGAGGCTGAGCGACATCCAAATGAATTAAGCAACCTTGAGATGAACAACATACAGAGACCTGACTGATGCATCGAATGGTAACAATGATTTCAGAAACATCGGAAGACGCATCATCCTCTCCTCAACATTTGTCGGTGGACCGAGATACATGATGGAATGATGTCAGGACGCCATGATGTATATACGGAAGTATGGTAATGCTTCATTGTTCATTACAATGACATGCAATCCAAACCGGCTCGAAATCCGACAGCATCTATTTTGGTATCAGCCACCAAACGATTGGCCAGATTTAATCTCGAGAGTGTTTGACTTGAAGAGAAAGATGTTTATGAAGTACCTCACTGGAACAGATGGTCTCTTTGGTAGGTTTACACTTACGTTGTAAGTGTCGGATACCAAAAGCGGGGTCTGCCTCATTTGCACTGTCTGCTGTGGCTCGATGAGGCATCCAAGCTGAGACCACAAGATTATGATAAATTTGTTCCAGCAGAAATACCAGACCCAAATGAAGATCCAGAGCTGCATGAATTGGTATTGAAGCACATGATACATGGTCCGTATTGCACCACTAAATCACCGTGTTGGCAAAATGGTACATGCAGTAAGAGGTACCTGAAGCCATTTATTGAGCATACTAGGTTTGGGGATGATTCATATCCTGTGTATAGAAGATGGTCTGTGCAAATGGGAGGATTCGAGTGTCGTCAAGTAGGACGACAGAGTCGAACTATAACTTCTGAATGGGTGGTCCTCTATAAAGCTCAACTATTAAAGCTGTTCAATTGTTATCTAAATGTAGAAATATGCTCATCTGTCAAGTCCATCAAGCACACCATGAAGGAGAGTGATCGAGCAATTTTTGGAGTGAATAAAGAAGACGAAATCACACAGTATTTGACAGGCAGATATATCAGGCCCTCTGAAGCTCTCGGATTGATACTTGGATTTCCAATTCACGAGAGGGAACCAGCTGTTGCTCGCCTTCGAGTGCACGCTCCCCAACAGCATCAAGTATTCTTTCGAGATAATGCTGCTGTACAACTGAATAATGCTATGTCAAGGACCACTTTAATGGAATTCATGGATCTTCACACTCGCGAGCTATTTGCACGAACCCGGTACTATGCAGATATTCCCAGATGCTACACGTGGACTAGTAAGAGATGGGAAAGAAGGAGAATGGGGAAAAGAGTGGAGGAGTACTCCGGGATTTTTGAAGCAAATGTTCTGGGTTGAGTGTATACCATTTCTCCATGAAGTGGTGACCTCTACTATTTGAGACTTCTTCTTCATCACATAAAGGGGCCAGTATCATTCAAATCATTGAAAACACATGATGGAGATAACCTTCCATCATTCAAAGACGTTTGCAGAGAGAGAGGATTGTCACAAGCTGACGATCATTGGCAGCAAACTACGGAAGAAGCAGCGAGAACAAGAATGCCCAGAGCAATGAGAGATTTGTTTGTCGTCTTGCTAACAAACACTGAAATCAACAATCCACAGCAATTATGGAACCGGTTCAAGAATGCAATGTCTGAACATTTCTTACAAATGGAGAGGAGAACTATCAATGATCCTAACATCATGATCGATAAGAGGCATCATGGACAAGCTCTTCTGTATTTCCAAGAGGAACTTGAGAACTTGGGCAAAACACTTAAAGAATATAACTTGCCAACACCAAAACATTGCGCAATTCCTCAAAGTGCTGGCAATCTGGAATTATTGAGTGAACTGCAATAGAACAGAGATGACCAGCAGGAATTTGTTTCACAGAAGGAGCACCTATTGAATAATGAGCAAAGAGAAGTATGTGAATATGTGTGCGACTGCTTGGAAAGGGATCTCTCTTCAATGATTTTCATTGATGCACCAGGAGGAACAGGCAAGACATTTATCATCAACTTGATCCTCGCTAAAGTTAGGGGAGGTGGAGGTGTTGCTATTGCTGTAGCATCATCAGGTATTGCAGCAACATTGATACCTGGTGGTAGGACAGTGCATTCACAATTCAAAATACTCCTCAAAGTCAATGAGGATGCCCTTTGTAACATCGATAAAAACACCAATACTGCAAATTTACTCCGAAATGCGAAGCTTATTGTCTGGGATGAGTGCCCCATGATTAGGAGGGAGAGCTTTGAAGCTGTGGACCACACTCTTCATGATGTATGCAGCAAGAATGAGGCCTTCGGGGGTACTTTAACCATTTGCTGTGGCAATTTCCATCTGCTTCTAGCAGTTGTGAAACACAGAAATGATGCTGATGTGGAGAATTCATGCATTAAAAAATCATACTTATGGAGAAGCTTCATCAAGTTTCAATTGAAGAGAAACATGCAATTGAGTGAGGGAGAAGGACAATATTCTCAGTTCTTATTGGATGTTGGAGAAGACAAGATTGAGAAAAATGAAAACAATGAAATCAAATTACCTGAAGATATGATTCTGCCAGCAACAACTATGGAAGAATGCATTGATTTCATCTACCCGACATTCGACAATTCTGCAGAACTCTTCTCGAGGAATTCTATCTTGGTTCCTCTTAATGGAATGATGCGAAAAATAAACTTCACATGCATTAGACACTTCCCTGGAATCATGAAAGAATACTGCTCCTTCAATGCTGTAAGTGAAGGAGCTCACGCCACTCATTTTCCTACAGAATTCCTTGATTCCGTCGAACTCTCTGGATTGCCACCACATAAACTGGAATTGAAGTGGGGATCTCCCATCATTTCAATGAGGAACTTGGATCCACCAAGGCTTTGCAATGGAACGCGAATGATGGTGGAAGAACTGCACCACAATCTCATCGTAGCAAAGGTAAACATTGGTGCATTCAAAAATGACATTGTCATGATCCCAAGAATTACTCTCAGTTTATCAGAAGGGGAAGATGTCCCTCTTCAGCGGAGCCAGTTCCTGATGCAGTCATGCTTTGCTATGACTATACATAAGGCACAAGGCCAAACGATGGAGAATATGTTGATTTATCTGGAGAAACCGGTATTCCAGCATGGTCAGCTGTATGTGGCTTTAAGCCAGGGTGAAAGAAATGCAAACGTTAGAGTATTCCTGAAGGGTGGCAGATCAACAGGAAATGTGGTCATAAAAAGTGTCCTTCGTTAAACGAGGAGGAGCAATATTTGTCTTGCTATGCATCTTTCTTCTTCAATACACTGAGTTCTTCTTTAATTTCCAAAGCACATCACATCACACTGCACTGCCTTTCACTCAAAAGGTGCCCCAACGGGTCACCCGGTTGTCTAGTTCATAATAAAGTAAAGGCATCCGTTAGTCTTGCGAGACCATGGATCTGCACCTGGAAAGTCTTCACTCTCCAGGGCGCAGGCCTGGGCAAGGTTGTATGGAAGACCAGCAGTTTCCCATGCTGCGAGTCTCCCCTCTCCACGACACCAATGTTGTCCAAGAGAAGGGCATTAGGACCCATACAGCTTGGCACCGGTGTCGTCGCAGAGCAACGTGTGGTTAAGTGCCTTGCTCAAGGACACAACACGTTGCCTCGGCTGGGGCTCGAACTCAAGATCTTCAGGTCGCTAGTCCAATGCCTTAACCACTTGGCCACGTGCTCACAGTTCATAAAAAAAGGCATCACAAAGAAACATGTTTCCATGCTTACCCAATCCTCTTTATATCTACTTTCTTATTTTTCCTTTTTAGTTCCCGAGATGTGGAAACTGCTAAATAATTATGACACATACTTTATTCCCTTGAACTGTGGGGGCTGTTAGAGTCAACCATTTTGCCCATCAGCAGTCAAATGTAATATTGTTTGGCAAAATGCTGGGTATGGGCATGATGCAGGGCATTTGCTCGTGAACAAAAGAGGGTAACTTGCCCATCTGTTGAGATGTTCCCACAACTAATGATCTCACTTTCAGGACTCTTTATCTTGTTATTTCATATTCTTGCTATTTATTTATATTTTCATTTGCACAGTTTGTTATCTTCTGCACTCTGGTTGATCTTTCATTGATCCTGTTTACAGTTACTATTTGCTGAATATGCCCACAGAAAAATTAATCTCAAGGTTGTATATGGTGACATATATGTACTTTGATAATAAAATTTACTTTGACAGAAAAGCAAGAGAATCTACAGATGCTGGAAATGTTGGTGAAGGGTCTCAGCCCAAAACATCGACTGTTTATTCCTCTTCATAGGTGCTGCCTGACTTGCTGAGTTCCTCCAGCATTTAGTACATGTTCTTGTAGCAGGTTATTTTTAATGACACAAATTTTATGAAGAAATATTTTTATTCTTCTTGCTTCCAACAGCAAAAAGTTAAAATCTGGATTCCTTGTGGAATAATCTGGGAATTAAGTTATTGAGTAATTGGTTTGCTAAGAATATTTTCTGATTTATAATCTAATTCTTTGCCTTCTGCTCGTGAACTTACAAAATTGGGGGGGGGGAGGGGCAAGACAATGAGATAATTGAATTTGGGAGACCGCTTCATCAAGCACCTCTGCACAATTCACTATAAGCAGGACTTCTGGTGGTCAAACATTTTAATTTCCATTCACGTCCCCGTTCCAACTTGTTGATCCATGGCCTCCTTTTGTGCCAAGATGAGGGCACCTCAGGGTGGAGGAGCAACACCTTCTATTTCGTCTAAGTAACCTCCAACCTGTTGGCATGAACATTGATTTCTCCTTCTGGTAAACAATTCCCCCCCCCCCACCTCCTCTATTACCCTCTCTGACCCTTTGCTTCTTCTCCCCTGCCATTGATGCCCCTGGGCTCCCTCCTCCTTCCCTTTCTCCTATGATCCACTCTCCTCTCCAATCAGATTCCTTCTTCTCCCGCCCATGACCTTTCCCACCTACCTGGCTTCACCTTTTAAATTCCAGCTAGCCTCCTTCCCCTGCCCCCCACTTTTCATTTTGGCATCTTCCCCCTTCCTTCTCAGTTCTGAAGAAAGGTCTTGGCCTGAAACATTGACTGTTTATTCACTTCCATAGATGCTGCCTGACCTGCTGAGTTCCTCCAGCACTTTGTGTGTGTTGCTC
Organism: Mobula hypostoma; assembly: GCF_963921235.1. NCBI lineage: Eukaryota > Metazoa > Chordata > Chondrichthyes > Myliobatiformes > Myliobatidae > Mobula > Mobula hypostoma. The sequence goes on from NC_086124.1 coordinate 7,893,799, forward strand.
TGCACTTTCTCTTGCTTGTAATGAGGACACACTGCAGTTTCCAAACGTTTTTTTCCAAACTCTTATAATGATATTTAACTGACTGCGTTCTCTGGTAATCACACCGAGAACAGTCAGGACTCTGTGCAAGTACAATTTCCTCAAAGCAGCTCACTGGAAAAACATTTTAAAAAGAATTACATATGGTTATTAACGAAACATAGGGCAGGCTAATTCAGCTCAAGATGATTTCACACCATTTCTTGAACTGCTGCCAAAATGCATATGGCAGGTTCTTTTACAAGCAAACATTGCCAGAAGTAGCAGAGGTCAATTGGATAATTTATATGCATGTTATGTCACTGACCCAAATATCAAATCTATTGGTGCAAGCAACCAAGTTGCACAATAAAGTGTTAAACTTCGCTACATAGTATGTGTCGATCTAGTTCTTGGGAATTAACAAGTCGCCTGCATTGGAAAGCCTCAAAATATCTTTGATTAAAAAAAACACCCTTGACAACAGAACGATAAATGCTATGATATTGGAAGGAATCTCCCTAAACTCTGAAAACCCAAGTGCTTGAAATAGCAGTACCTGCAAAGGTCTGAAGGTTCAAAGGTTCATTTATTATCAAAGTACGTATACAGCATACAACTCTGAGATTTGTCTTCTCCAGGTAGCCACGAAACAATAAAAACCATGGAAGTCAGCAAATATGTTCACCCCCACACAAAATAAACAATGGCAAAGTGAGCATCAACTCCACAAACCCTCCTCCCCATACCAAATGCAACACGAACTTCAGCCCCAAAATCCCCCTCCCCCACACGAAACGCGACAAGAATACCAGCCACCAAATCCTCCCCCCCACTCCCCCCATACAAAAACCTAACAGAAATGCAACAAGAGCATTGGCCCCCAAATCTCCCTTCCCACACCCCCCACCCCTACACATAAAACACAACAAGAAAGAATAGGTGAAAACACAGAATATAAAAACTATAAAGACTGGAAAAAGTCCATAGACAAGATTGAAAAGTTTGTAGAAATTAAAGACGTGCTATTTATATTTTCGGTAAAATTCAATGATAATAATTAAATGGTAATTGCTAGACGGTGCTCTGACCACCCTGTGAAATGATTGCAATTAAATTTGGCATCGACATGGCATTTTACTCAACATTCATTGTCTGCATGCATATATTAAGCTAAGATTAAGGGGATAATATGAGAAAAAGATATTTGATAGGAGAGGTAAATTCACCAAGAAATGAGAATGGATTATATAAATATGCCAAAGAATTGATATGATATTCTTGTACCCTGTATTTTGTTATAAATTCAAAATAATTACTCCAAAAGAAGACACAAAACTCGCGCTGGTTGTCCCTTCTAGTACTAGTTACGTACTGGTCGCTTCCGTAGGAGAGGCTGCTGGGTCCTAATGCTCTCAGAGGGACTACTGAGTCCCAGTGCTCTTGGAGATGGTATTGAAATTCTGAGATTAATGGATTGGATTGTAGTTCATATTGGCCTCTATGGTTTTTTCATGTTCTCACCCATTCTTTCTTGTTGCTGATTGACGGGCTGCAGTTTCGATGATCTGTTTTGTGCCAGGGAGGGGGTGGGGGAATTTAGGGGTTTGTTAGTTTTTGTTTCTTTTTCTTATCATGCACGGGGAAATTGATGTCTTTCTTTCCACTACTTCTATGGTTCTCTGTACTTTATGGCTACCTGGAGAAGACAGATCTCAGGGTTGTATTCTGCATGTATACTTTGATAATAAAATGAACTTTTAAACCTTTTGTTGGATGACAAGGGGAGCCGCAACAACAAATTAGTCTCTTGCTTCATAGAACATAGGGCCCTGGTCCTAATGAGAGGAATGATCTACTGTTTGGACAATTTAAACATCAGCCCAGATAGATTGGAAAAGCAGGGTGTTGGGACCAGAATGGGGGGGGGGGTGGGAGGGAGTGGTCCAATTTTGCGCTGAGGCTGTAAGACTGCCCTGGCTGCTGTGCTTCGTGTCCGCGAGCTTCGTGGTGATTTGACCCATTAATATGATGAACTGAGACCGAGGCTTTGGACCTACCCCAGGGATTTGGATCTCAGGACTTAATTTGGTTTAGAATGCTGCCGCTGGCCTCTATTGTTTGCATGATTTGTTTTTTTTTCTTTCCCTGCACATTGGGTGTTAGTCTTTTTCTTAATGGGATTCTTTCAGGTTTCTTGCTTTGGGGCTGTCCAAACGCAGACGGATCTCAAGGCTGGATAATTTATACACACTTTGATAATAAATGCACTTTGAATCTTTAAATACTCCAGATGTGGCCTAGCCAGAATTTTATAAAGTTGCAACATAACCTCCTAACTTTTGAACTCAGTGCCACAACTAATAAAAGCAAGCATTCCATAAACCTTCTTAAGCATCTTATTGACCTGTGTAGCCACTTTAAAGGAGCTATGGACTTGGATCCCAACATCTCTCTGTTCAGCAACACTGTTATGGATTTTGCCCTTAACAGTGTACTGTCTCCTTGCATTTGCCCTACCAAGGTGCAACATCTTACATTTATCTGGGTTAAACTCCATCTGCCATTTCTCTGTCCAAATCTGCAACAGATCTATATTGTGCTGTAATCTTCCACTGTCTTTTCCACTGTCCACAACTCCACCAATCTTGGTATCGTCCGCAAACTTACTAATCCACTCATCTACATTTTCATTCCGGGAATTTTCTCTGTAGTTGCAGTGATATTGTGGTTATGTTATTGGGTCAATAACTCAGTGGCATGTGTCCATGAAGATACACACACACACAAGATGCTGGAGGAAATCTGCAAGTCAGGCATCGTCCGTGGAAATGAATAAATATTTGATGCTTCGGACCGAGACTCTTCCTCAGGACTGGAAAGGAAGGGGAAAGACACCAGAATGAAAAGGTCGGGGAAGGGGAAGGAGGATGGCTAGAAGGTAGTAGGTGATGCCAGGTGGGTGGGAAAGGTCAGGGGCTGGAGAGGAAGGAATCCGGAGAGGAGAGTGCACCCAAAAGAAGGAGGGGAGGAGGAGGGGATCCAGGAGTAAGTAGTCGGCAGGTGAGAAGAGGTGAGAGGCTAGAGTGGGGAATGGAAGAAGAGGGGTGGGAGAGAGAATTAATTTTTTACCAGGAAGAGAAATTGATCTTCATGCCCTCAGGTTGGAATATAAGTTGTTGCTCCTCCACCTGAAGGTGGCGTCATCTTCAAAGTTCATAGTAAAATTTATTATCAGAGTACATACATGTCACCACCTACAACCCTGAGATTCTTTTTTCTGTGGGCATACTTAACAAATCTATAGAACAGTAACTGTAAACTGTAAACTCTGCAAATGCAGACATAAATACAAGGGGTGATTGATAAGTTCGTGGCCTAAGGTAGAAGGAGATGAGCTATTAACTTCAAATTTTCTGCATTATCACTCAAAGAGTTGAACTACACGTGCATGCAACGAGAGCGTCTTGTTACGGGCACGTGCAGTTCAACTCTTTGAGTGAAAATACAGAAAGTTTGAAGTTATTAACTCAACTCCTTCCACCTTAGGGCACAAACTTATCAATCACCCCTGCTGTGGACCACTACTGGAGATCCAAGACGCCCACCTCTACAAAGAAGGGATCCGTATGCTCCACGACTGCTGGACTAAGTGTGTAAATGTAGGAAAAATAAATGTACTAGGTTTTCTAAAATTGACTCCTTCTACCTTAGGCCACGAACTTATCAATCACCCCTTGTAAATAGCAATAAATAATGAGCATGAAATAACAATCTTTAAATGAGTTTAGCTATCCCCTTTTGCACAAGAGCCTGATAGCTGAGGGGTAGTAACTGTTCTTGAACCTGGTGGCGTGAGTCCTGAGGCTCTTGTACCTTTGACCTGATGGCAGCCGCAAGAGGAGAGCGTGGGCTGGATGGTGAACACACACAAGATGCTGGAGGCAGCTGAGTTCCTCCTGCATTTTGTGTACGTTACTTGGATTTCCAGCATCTGAGTATTTTTCTTTGGTTTGTGGCCTGAGTGTAGAGGATCTTTGATGACGGATGTTACTCTTCTACAGCGATGTTTCATGTAGATGTGCTCTATAGTTGGGAGGGTTCTACTATGATGTACTGGGCTAAATTCATTACCTTTTGTAGGATTTTCTACTCAAAGGCATTAATGTTCCCATAACAGGTCATAATGCACCCAATCAGCACACTTTCCACTTCACATCTATAGAACTCTGCCGAGGTTTTTGATGACGTGGCGAATTTCCGAATTTCCGCAGACTCCTGAGGAAGTAGAGGTGCTGTCGTGCTTTCTTCATAATATTATTTATATGATGGTTCCAGGACAGGTCCTCTGAGATATTGACACCCAGGAGTTTAAAGTTACTGACTCTTGGCACAAGAGGAGGCCATGTCGGAACAGGAATGGGAATTGGAATTGAAATGTCCAGCCACTGGGAAGTTCTGCTTTTGGCAGATGGAGCGGAAGTGCTCAAGGAAGCGGTCCCCCCAATTTACGATGGGTCTCACTAGTGTAGTGGGGGCTGCATCGGGAGCACCAGACTTAAGAAATAACCCCCAGAAGATTCACAGGTGAAATGTTGCCTCACCTGGAAGGACTGTTTGGTCCCCTGAGAGGAGGTGAGGGAGGAGGTGTAACACTTTGGCCACTTGCAGGGTTTATTGCCAGGAGGGAGTTAAGGATATTTCCATAGATGCTGTCTGAGTTCCTCCAGCAGTTTGTGTGTGTTACGTCATGCACCCAACTGTGCAAGCCACCAGGGTTTATTAAATTGAATTGACTTTATTACTTTCATCCTTCATGTACATGTGTAAAAATCTTTACCTTACATCTCCATCTAAATGTGCAATTTATAGTAATTTATAATAAATAGTATGTACAACAAGACAGTCAATATAACATAGAAATACAATTGTATCAGCATGAATTAATCAGTCTGATGGCCTGGTGGAAGAAGCTGTCCCGGAGCCTGTTGGTCCTGGCTTATATGCTGCGGTACCGTTTCCCGGATGGTAGCAGATGGAATAGATTGTGGATGGGGTGACTCAGGTCCCCAATAATCTTTCGGGCCCTTTTTACACACCTGTCTTTGTAAATGCACTGAACAGTGGGAAGATCACATCTACAGATGTGCCGGGCTGTCCGCGCCACTCTCTGCAGGGTCCTATGACTGATGAAAGTACAATTCCCATACCAGGCAGTGATGCAGCCAGTCAGGATGCTCTCAATTGTGCCCTGTAAAAAGTTTTTAGGATCTGGGGGCCCATACCAAACTTTTTTCAACCACTTGAGGTAAAAGAGGTGCTGTTCTGCTTTTTTTTCACCACGCAGCCAGTATGTACAGACCACGTGAGATCCAATTAACTTAAAGCTGTTCAACCTCTCAACCCCAGGTCCATTGATGTCAATAGGGGTCAGCCTCTCTCCATTCCTCCTGTGATCCACAACCAGCTCCTTTGTTTTTGTGACATTGATGGAGAGGTTGCTTTCTTGACAACATTATACCAGATGCTCTAACTCTCCGGAAAATAGCTAGCTGGTGGGGCTCCTTTAAAGACCCTTCAAAGGACAGCCCCACTAACTGGCAGCCACGTTTAGGCACCAGAGCTATAATATTTAAAGAGCACCTGAAGTGAGGTTCGTTGCTCAGTCATCAGCTCAACTTTGGATTCTTACTTAGCGTTTAGTTTAGAACCCGGTCTTCGTTTCAGTCTCGTATCGTGTCTCCATTCTAGTCTCAAATACTCCAGCACTTAGGCCCTCATCATCCTCGTCTAGATCTCTCATCACAGTGTGTGCTGGCATCTGCAAAGTTCCTCATGTTTATGTCTATAAGGTTGCTGGATGGAGCTGGTTCACATCATCATGATACTTGCCCTTGGTTAAATGATTCCGGCCTCACATGCATGAGGTTGATGAGTAACAGCTTTCCATAATGTCTAGAAGGCCAGAGGATGGACAATTGGAGATGAGGTTGCCAGAATGAATCCTGGGAAAGGGATGTGTCATCCCAAGACTCTTCCCTGATGAGGGAACTCATTTTATTTAGAGTATTTTTTGTTAAAGTCACAATCCACAGATAACATTCAATAACCCAAAATCATTAACATTCTCACGAAATCCAGAGAGTGGAGCGTCGGTTGATGGCGCCTAACGGTGACTCCTCTGCTTGCATCTTTGGAAACAGCTCTATTTTTATCTTTGATATATCTTTTTTCCCCTTTCAGGGTTCTTTTGAAAACCCTGACCTGGAGTTACATGCTGACTTCGGTTCTTCGCGGAAATGGGGACCCACTCTCAGGGTCTCACGACTGGCCGTTTTTTGAGATGACAAGGATGCGGCCTAGAAGTCTAGCGTGCCTTCAGGGTGCCAGATTTTTGTGGCTCTGGAAGTGGGCAGATTCGAGGTTTGGTGCCGCTGCAGAAAGCTGGCATGTTGTGGGAGACAGAAGATGGAAAACAGCAAGCTGGCTGCATGCCCAGAGAACATAGAATAGTACAGCATATTACAGGCCCTTCAGCCCACGATGTTGTGCCAACCCTGAAACCCTGCCTCCCATATAACCCCCCCATCTTAAATTCCTCCATCTACTTGTCTAGTAGTCTCTTAAACTTCACTAGTGTATCTGACTCCACCACTGACTCAGGCAGTGCATTCCACGCACCAACCACTGAGTAAAAAACCTTCCTCTAATATCCCCCTTGAACTTCCCACCCCTTACCTTAAAGCTATGTCCTCTTGTATTGAGCAGTGGTGCCCTGGGGAAGAGGTGCTGGCTATCCACTCTATCTATTCCTCATTATCTTGTACACCTCTATCATATCTCCTCTCATCCTCCTTCTCTCCAAAGAGTAAAGCCCCAGCTTCCTTAATCTCTGATCATAATGCATACTCTCTAAACCAGGCAGCATCCTGCTAATTCTCCTCTGTACCCTTTGTAATGCTTCCACATCCTTCCTATAGTGAGGTGACCAGAACTGGACACAGTACTCCAAGTGTGGCCTAACCAGAGTTTTATAGAGCTGCATCATTACATCACGACTCCTAACTCTATCCCTCGACTAAAAAAGCTAACACCCCATAAGCTTTCTTAACTACCCTATGCACCTGTGAGGTGTTTGGGCACAGAGCTCAGAAAAAAGTGACACAGCAGACTTTTAACACCATAAATCAGTGAGTTGTTTTGTTATGTCTCCCCTCTCGCTAGGAAACAGAGACACCATTTTTTTCCCCTGAGAGAGGGCCTGTGGCATGTCGAATTACCGGGTGAACGAGTAGTCTTTGTGGTACTGCAAGTATATCTTTATTGATGCTTTGCTGCATGCTTGGTGGAAGGAGCAGATGCTTTTTTGCTGTTGGGGGTGGGATCATCGCTTTGCTGCTGCTTGTGTGTGGGAGGAGAGTTGGGGGAGGCTTCAGGGTTTTAACATTTAACTGTCATTCACTTTTTGGGGCACTGTTTTTGTGGATGCTTGCAAAGAAAAAGAATTTCAGGATGTGTATCGTATACATTTCTGACATTAAATTGAACCTATTGAAATCCAATCCATTTGCAGGACTTCCAAGTGTTGGAACTCTTCACGGTTCCAGATCCAACCTCGTTTTAGGCACTTCAAGAAACCAGCCATGGCTTCACTAATTACTGTCTGGATTAACCATTTTTCCTTACTTCAGCTAGAGTCCCCTGCAACTCAATTGTGTCTCTGTTTGCACTGTTTCCATTAACACAGCAATTTTGACTGCTCTGTGAAACATAAGTTGTGATTCACTTACAAGCTATTTTTGAATGTTTTCTTACAATATTCCACAACTAAATGATCACTGAGCACATCAATAAGCTCATTACTGAACTGGCAATGCACAGAAAATTTTGTTCAATTGAAAAAAGACTCCCCTGCCTATTGATTCCACTTATGAAACCCAAAGCATTCTGCAATCAACAATGGCTTGTGTTCTGAATATTCCTGCATTATGTTCACGATATCAGCAAAGCTCATTTCTGCTGGTTTTGTTGGAGCAGTCAAACTTCTAAGCAAACTGTATACTCTTCCAACAATTACACTCAGCAAAACTGGAACTCATTTCTAATTGACTATTCCATTTGCCTTAAAATATGGCTCAATTTGTTTAGTGTACATAACTCAGTTGTCTGCTGTGCAATTGCACATGTCAATCCTTCTGATATAGCCAGCCATTTCTGCATTATGATAATCATCTGGTACTCACTGTTTATGAACCTGTGAACTTTTTTTTTTAATATATATATATATATATATATATATATATATATAAACTCAACCAGTTCTTTCTCATTACAAAGAAAAAACATGCTGCAAATTTTTTTTCAACTCAAATATCTTTCTCTCCCCTTTCTGAAGAGAATGGGCTGTGTGTTTTTTTATATATAAAAAGAAAACTAACGTCCCTCTATGCTTTGACAAGTAGGTAGCTGTCTCAGGTTTGTTCTGTTTTGTAACTCTGAAAACTAATCTAAAGAAAAACCACGGTAACCCAGAAGAATGTGTATGCTTAGCTTTACGTTACTGAAATGACCACGTAAGATACAGTGGTGTGGTGACATATGCCATTCATATACTTTTACATACAACCTATTATGAATTATGTGAACAAAGGATACTTAAGCAATATACTTACAATATTACTCAAATCTTACTGAAAAATTAAATGCACTACAAAAAGCACACATTTAAAGAGGTGCCCACTACACACATTTTCTTCCAATTAAATTCCTTTAGCATTAATTAGATCATCTCCAATTCACCATGAACAAGGCATGAACGATACGTTGACCTGAAACTATTTATTGACATAGGTCTACAAATGTTTCCCACTTATGTGAAAATGTTTAGTTAAAGCTCCTTAACCATGTGGACATGCTGACCTCCCAAACAAGAGCACAGGACTGAGTTTTCCAGTGGTTGTGTTTGGGGGAAATTTGCTCCTGAACTTTGTAAAGCCAGGTAAAGATTCCGTGACTTCATTCTTTTGAAAAGAGAAGTGGAGTGGGAGAGAGAAATTTTAGATAGTTTCTTTCATTCAGGGGCAGTATGGAACAGTAGTTATTAGTGTAACACTTCAGTGCAGCTGTAAGATTGTGATTAATTCCTAATGCTGTCTACAAGGAGATTGTAGGTTCTCACTGTAACCATGTGAGTTCCATCTGGGTGCCCTGATTTTCTTGCACATTATAAATATGTACTATGGACTAGTAATTTGAGGGTATACTATGTTGGTGCCAAAAATGTAGTTACACTTGCAGGTTGCCCCATCACATCCTCAGACTGTTTTAGTCATTGATGCAAATACCTCTTTACACTATGCATTTCAATATTTCAATGTACACAAGTAAAGCTAATCATTGAATTTTTTTGATCTTTTTTTCACGATTTGAATTTTGTGAAGTTTTCATTTTGTACATTCGAGTAATTTAAAAAATATTTTAACTTTGAGTGTTTGAGAATTTCCTCCTTTTGGAAACCTTGGCAGCCATTTGAGGCTGCAGATTGTGGTTATTAGAGCATCCTGGTGCTTATAAATTAAATGGAGTATTTGTGCCCAGTGTGGGCACCACATTTTGGAAGACACATGAAGGAATTGGCGAGGATAGAGAAGAGATCTAGCCAAAACAATTCCAGGAATAAGGGACTTGTAGTCAGAATCTGAATCAGGTTTATTATCACCAACATACGTTGTGAAATCTGCTCTATTTCAGTAGCAGTACATTGGAATACATTTAAAATTACAAGTTACAATAATAAATATAAAAATAAATTTTAAAAAATTGTGAAAAGAACAAAGTTCTCACCAACTCAAATGTTCAAAACTGGCTTTAACTCTGAAATGATTCTACAGCCTATGGACTCACCTTCAAGAACTCTGAGCCTCATGTTCATATTAATTTACTCATTTGTATTTGTACAGGTTGTCTTCTTTTGCACATTGATTATTTCCTCGGTCTTTGTGTAGTTTTTCATTAGTTCTATTGTATTTCTTTGTTCTACCACAGATGTTTGAAGAAAATGGACTGCAGGGTAATGTGTTTGTGTCATGGTGTGCTCTTGGAGGACTGGAGCCAGGTGCAGAGGTATGGCAGGCTCTCAGTCGCGGAGAGCACTGACAATGACTCCAGCTCAGGAGCTGAGGACAGCAGGCTCCTGACTCGACCCAGGAGCAGAGGGCAGCAGCCTCCCCATGAAGTGACAGAAACAAGAGATTAGACAGAGGAATACCAACAGAGCCTTGGGGATGTGACTGAGCGACATCGTGAGACAAATCATTCTCCACAACACAATGATCCCGGTAAGGCACTGAACAAGAGTCCTCTAACTAATCAGAATATGGGAAACCCATGCCAGTCACAATGAATTTAAGATTAAACCAGTGACCCACTCTAAATACTTTGTGACAAATGCAGCCATTTATTGGGTGTGGGACAGTACTTAGTTTCCTGCAGCAGGTGCCAGGCAACTTGAAGCTGGAGACTTAATAGATTAATTGTAATCACTGGAATTGGTGGATATCTCCACTTGGAGTACGAGACAAATGAATACCTTTTCTTTTGTCTTTTCTTTGTTTTCACAGCCCCCTTGTTCATTGTCCGCTCTTTTAACGCTTGAGAAAACAATCCAAAGCAACAAATTCAATGTCTCATTCTGGACTTCTGAAGAACCTTTTGATCTTTTGATTGCAAAAGCATTAGAATCCAACAGGGGCATAGATTATGAGAATCTGCTCAGTCTTCTTCCCCAGTGTTGGGGAAATCCACAAAAGCACAAATGTCTTACACACACACATACATGCATGTATATATATTATATATATTATAGCATGTCTGCATTCTTTTATGCATTAAATTGCTGCCATGCGATTGGCTGATTAGATATTGATAGCTAGTCACTAGAATACTACAGCACAGTACAGGCCCTTCAGCCCTCAATGTTGTGCCAACCCATATATTCCTTAAAATAAAAGTACTAAACCCACACTACCCCATAACCCTCTATTTTTCTTTCATCCATATGCCTGTCCAAGAGGATCTTAAATACCCATAATGTTTTAGCTCCACCACCATCCCTGGCAAGTCATTCTAGGCACCCACAACCCTCTGTAAAAAAAATTTACCCCTGATGTCTCCCCCAAACTTCCCTTCCTTAACTTTGTACATATGCCCTCTAGTCCTCTATTCATGCCCTGGGAAACAGGTACTGGCTATCCACCCTATCTATGCCTCAATCTTGTAGACCTCTATCAAGTCCCCTCTCATCCTCCTATGCTCCAAAGAGGAAAGTCCCAGCTCTGCTAACCTTGCTTCAAGATTTGTTTTCCAATCCCAGCAACATCCTGGTGAATCTCCTCTGCACCCTCCCCATAGCTTCCACATCCTTCCTATGATGAGGTGACCAGAACTGAACGCGATACTCTAAGTGTGGTCTCACCAGAGATTTGTAGAGTTACAACATGACCTCTCTACTCTTGAACTCAATCCCCCTATTAATGAAGCCTAGCATCCCATGGGCCTTAACTATCCTATCAACCTGTACAGCGACCTTGAGGGATGTATGGATTTGAACCCCAAGGTCCCTCTGTTCATCCACACTCTTAAGTAACCCACCATTAACCCTGTACTCAGCCTTCTGGTTTGTCCTTCTAAAATGCATCACTGGCTCGAACTCCATCTGCCACTTTTCTGTCCAACTCTGCATCCTGTCTATATACTCTTATAACCTTTGACAACCTACAGTTCCATCCACAACTCCTCCAATCTTTGTGTTGTCCACAAACTTACTCACCCACCCTTCTGCCTCTTCATCCAGGTCATTTATAAATAAATAAATCAAAGAACAGGGGTCCCAGGACAGATCCTTGCGGCACTCCACTAGTCACCACCCTCCAGGCAGAATACTTTCATTCCACTACTTTCTTCCTTTAAGCCAATTTTTTATCCAAACAGCCAAGGTTCCACTGATCCCATGCCTCATGACTTTCTGGATGAGTCTCTCATGGGGGACCTTGTCAAATGCCTTGCTAAAATCCATGTAGACCACATCCACTGCACTACCCTCATCTACATATGCCTAGTCATCTCCTTAAAGAACTATCAGGCTTGTTAGACATGATTTGCCCTTCACAAAGCCATGCTGACTGTCCCTGATCAGACCATGATTCTCTAAATGCCCATAGATCCTATCTAAAAATCTTTTCCAACAGCTTTCCCAACACAAACGCAAGGCTCACTGGTCTATAGTTACCCAGACTATCCCCATTACCTTTTTTGAACAAAGGGACAACATTCACCTCCCTCCAGTCCCCCAGTACCATTTCCATGGACAACAAGGACATAAAGATCCTAGACAAAGGCTCAGCATTCTCGTCCCTCGCCTTGTGGAGCAGCCTGGGGAATATTCTGTCAGGCCCTAGGGACTTATCCGTCCTAATGTATTTTAACAACTCCAACACCTCCTTTCCCCTAATATCAACATGCTCCAGAACATCAACCTCATTCATTGTCCTCACCATCATCAAGTTCCCTCTCATTGGTGAATACCAAAGAGAAGTATTCATTGAGGACCTCGCTCATTTCCACAGCCTCCAGGCACATCTTCCCACCTTTATCTCTAATCAGTCCTACCTTCACTCCTGTCATCTTTTTTTCTTCACATAATTGAAGAATGCCTTGGGGTTTTCCTTTACCCTACTCACCAAGGCCTTCTCATGCCCCCTTCTTGCTCTTCTCAGCCCCTTGAGCTCCTTTCTTGCTACCCTATATTCCTCAATAGACCCATCTGATCCTTGCTTCGTAAACCTCCTGTATGCTGCCTTCTTCCACCTGACTAGATTTTCCACCTCACTTGTCACCCATGGTTCCTTCACCCTACCATTCTTTATCTTCCTCACTGGGACAAATTTATCCCTAACATCCTGCAAGAGATCCCTAAACATTGACCACATGTCCATAGTACACTTCCCTGCAAAAACACCATCCCAATTCACATCTGCAAATTCTAGCCTTAGCCTCAATTTGCCCTTCCCCAATTAAAAATTTTCCTGTCCTCTGATTCTATCCTTTTCCATGATAATGCTAAAGGCCAGAGAGCAGTGGTCACTGCCCCCAGATGCTCACCCATTGAGAGATCTGTGAACTGATCCGGTTTGTTACCAAATACTAGATCTAGTATGCTTCCTTTTCCCTCTTGACGAGAGGCCTGATGTGTTTTGTCATCCATGGTTCCCCTTTCCTACCAATTTTTTTCCTTGTCTCAGTGGGAGAAACCTATCCTGAGCCCAGCACAAGTGGTTCCTGAACTTTCTCCACATCACTTCTGTGCTTTCACCTTTGAAAATCTGTTTCCAATTTACTCTATTTCCTGCCTCATCCCTTCATAGTGAGCCCTTACCCAGTTAAGCACTTTCCCATTTTGTCTGTTTTCATCCTTTTCCATAGCTATGCTGAAGCCAAGGGAGTTGTGGTCACTCTCACCAAAATGCTCCCCCACCAAGAGGTCTGCCACCTGATCAGGTTCATTACCCAGAACTAGATCCAGTATGGCCTCTCCTCTCATCGGCCAGTCCACATACTGTCAGGAATCCTTCCTGAACACACCTGACAAATTCAGCCCCATCTGTCCCCCTTGCAGTCAGGAAGTGCCAGGCAATGAGGGAAGTGAAAAAATCACCCATAACTACAATCCTGTATTTCCTGCACCATTCTAAAATCTGCCTGCTTATCTGCTCCTCAGTGTCCCACGGGCTATTTGGGGGCCTATAGACTACTCCCAGCAGTGACTGATCCCTTCCCATTTCTGACTTTCACCCACATCAACTCAGTGGACACTCCCTCTGCAGCCTCCTCCCTTTCTATAGCCGTGATACTATCCTTGACCAGTAAAGCTACTCCCCCCCACCTTTTCTACCTCCCATGCTATTCCTTTTAAAACACCTAAACCCCAGTACCTGCATCAGCCAATCCCACCCTTCCACCAGCCAAGTTTCAGTAATAGCGACAACATCATAGTTCCACGTACTGATCCATGCTCCAAGTTCACTCCCTTTATTCCTAATACTCCTAGCATTGAAATAGACACATTTCAACCCCTCTAACTAGCTGCATTTATGTTTTGTCCCCTGCCTGTCCTTCACCAACTCAGAACCCATAGCATCATGGCCTTGTCCTCCTACTCTAACCTCTGCACTCACATTCAGATTCCCACCCCCCCCTGCCAAACTAGTTTAAGCCCTCCCCAACAGCTCTAGCAAACCTGCCCGCCAAGATATTGTTCCCTTTCTAGTTCAGGTGCAGCCCATCCTTTTTGTACAGGTCAGACCTTCCTAAGAAGAGATCCCAATGATCCAGAAATCTGAACTCCTGCCCCCCTGCACCAACTCTTGGTAATCCCAAGATTACCACCCTCATGGTCCTGCTTTTAACTTCTTTCCTAACTCCCTATATTCCTTCTTCAGGACCTCATCCCTACTCCTATCTATGTCATTGGTCCCCACATGGACCACAACATCTGGCCACTCACTCTCTCTCCTGAAAATACCAAGAACTCAATCCAAGATATCACAGACCCTAGAACCAAAGAGGCATCAGACCATCCAGGATTCTCAATCTCTCCCACAGAACCTCTTATCTATCCCCCCCAACTATCAAATCCCCTATCACTACTGCTCTCCTCTTTTCCCTCCTTCCTCTGAGCTGAGGGTCCAGTCTAAGTGCCAGAGATGCAAACACTACAACTTGTCCCTGGTAGGTCATCCCCACCAACAATATCCAAAATAGTATACTTATTGTTGATGGGAACAGCCACAGGGGTGCTCTGCTCTTTCTGTCTATTCCCCTTCCCTCTCCTGGCAGTCACCTAGTTACCCATCTCCTGACTTTTGTGGGTGACTGTTTCCCTGAAACTCTGATCTATTACTGCCACCCAAGTGATCCAAAGTTCATCCAGCTCCAGTTCCCTAACTCAGTCTGACAGGAGCTGCAGCTGGATGCACCTTTTGCAGGGGTAGTCATCAGAGACAACTGTGCTGTCCCTGACTCCAGAGCACTGGACTGCCCTATCTACTGCCTCCATGACAAACTCCTAAGTTAATTAAATTAATTAAAGAAATTTACCCAGCCTTACCTCTCTGGGAGCAAGCTCATCCTTAATCTTAATCTCAATCCTCAAATCTCAAAGCTCCACTCCTACAACAGCCCCTCTACTTGAGCTAGCCCTCTTTTTATTTGTTTGAGATTTTCAATTTTCGATTGCCCAATCAAACTGCTTGGTCACCTGACCTCGATTGCCCAATCAGCTGCTTTCTGCTGAGTCTGAGCTATTCAAATCTTGATTGCCCAATTCCACTTTTATCAGGTGTACTTAATAAAGTAGGCACTGAGTGCACTTCTGTAGTTGTTCAGTGGATTTTCCAGTAATTACAGGGCAATTGCTTTGGTATTTTTTTAGAAACCTCAACTTTCAGTAGCAGGTGTCATGCCTCTTGAATCTGGCTCCGCGTCTTTTACTCTGCTCTGAGCTTGAGGCTGTGGGCCTGTGCCGGCTGTTCCAGACTTCGTGTCTGAGGACTCACCTTCGTTCTGAATGCTGCTTGCTTGCTTTTATTGTTTCCAAAATTTGTTTTTTTCTCTCTCTCACTGCAGATTGTTTTTTTTTAAATGGGATCTTTCGGGTTTCTTGTTTTGTGGCTGCCTCTAAGGAGATAAATCTCAAGGTTGATAACAAATGCACTTTGAACTTTGAACTATATTATAGGTTAAATGTTATCAGTGGAATTTTGTTAGCTCTAATCTGACTGGACCCAGCTGGTGGCGTAGTTGCATCAGCGTGGGACTTTGAGACGAAAGGTCCCGAGTTCAAATCCAGCCAGCTCCCCTGCACGCTTTCCATCCGTGCTGGGTTACAAGCTGGTGATCTCATTGGAAACTCGCCCGGCAGAGGGAAATGGCAAACCACTGCTATAACTTGACTTGTACGTGATTCCCTTGCCTCGTACATGATTCCCCACTACGTCAGAGAGGCGTGGAGGGAAATCGTCCACTAACCAGAAAAACTCCGGATGTGATGTACCTTTCCTTCCTAATCTGACTATAATGCAATATGGCTGTTTATTCGAGAAGTACAGAACAGAAACAGGCTTTTCAGCCCATCTAGTTTATTCTTTCGTCTTTTTCTTTCTACTGTCGATTTCTGTTTTTTGTTCTTGTGACACTTAGTAGAATGACCATAAGCAACAAGTTTTATGCCTCATTCTTGACTTCCGAAGAACATTTGGATCACAAAAGCATCAGGATCCAACAGGATTGAAATAAGCTGCAGAGAGTTGTAGACGAGGTGAGCTCCATCATGGGCACTAGCCTTCATAGTACCCAGGGCACCTTCAAGGAACGATACCTCAAGAAGGCAGTGCTCGTCACTAAGGACCCACCCCGCCCCCCCCCCCATCATCCAGGACATAAAAAAAGGAAGAGAAAATTGCCTTTTAAACTCACGAGAGAGCACAGGCCATCAACTTTTTGCTGTTGATGTATCTGTAGCAGGTAATTTCTTTTTTACGAGGTCGAGTTGCTAGCTCGACGCTCAACCCAGCACGATTGGAAAGCGTGCAAGGGAGCCAGCTGGATTCGAACTCAGGAGCCTTTGCTCCAAAGTCTGGCGCTGATGCCACTACGCCACCAGCCGGCTTATCATCCACGACATGCTCCCTTCTAATTGCTACCATCGGGGCAGAGGTACAGGAGCCTGAAGGGACACACTTGATGATTCAGGAACAGCTTCTTCCCCTCTGATTTCTGATTGGACATTGAACCCATGAATACTACCTCACTATTTTTTATTTCCTGTTTTTGCACTACTTATTTAATTTTACTATTTAATATATATACTTATTGTAATTCAGTTTCCTTTTTCTCTCTATTTGAGTCCGGTCCAGCATTGCATCATGGCTGATTTATTACCCATCTCAACCATATTCTCCTGCCTTCTCCCCATAACCTTTGACACCTTCACTTGGCCTCCCCAGCCGAATGTGGAAATAAAATGCACTAATGCACCACCCTCTGTCTGAAACCCTTGTCATCTCTATTCTAAAGGGTCGTCTTTACTTGGAGTACTGTGTTCAGTTCTGGTCACCTCACTACAGGACAGATATGGATACTATAGAAAGAGTGCAAAGGAGATATACAAGGACGTTGCCTGGATTGGAGAGCGTGCCTTATGAGAATAGTCGGAGTGAACTTGGCCTTTTCTCCTTGGAGCGACGGAGGACGAGAGGTGACCTGATGAAGATATTGAGGATGATAGGAGGCATTGATCGTGTGGATAGCCAGAGGTTTTTTCCCAGGGCGGAACTGGCTAACACGAGAGGGCATAATTTAAAGATGTTTGGAAGTAGGTACCGAGGGGATGTCAGGGGTAAGTTTTCACACAGAGAGTGTTAGGTGTGTGGAATGCACTACTGGCAACAGTAGTTGTAGGAGGATACCATAGGATCTTTTAAGAGACTCTTAGATAAGTACATGGAGCTTAGAAAAATTGAGGGCTATGCGGCAGGGTATCTCTGGGCAGTTTCTAGAATAAGTTACGTGGTTGGCACAACATTGTGGGCCGAAGGGCCTGTAATGTGCTGTAGATTTCTATGTTCTGTTCTATGTTTATTTTCTGAGCACGAAAAAGTCTGCAGATGCTGGAATTCCAAAGCAACATGCACAAAATGCTGGAGAAACTCAGCAGGTCTATGGAAAGGAACAAACAGTCGACATCTCAGAACTGGAGAAGCATCTTGAGTTGAAACGTTATTGTATATTCATTTCCGAAGATGCTGCCTGACCTGCTGAGTTCCTCCAGCATTTTCTATTCTGAGGCTGTGCCTTATGGTCCTTAGACTCTTCGCTATGGGAAGCATCCTCTCTACGCTCACTCCCTCTAGGCCTCGGGGGAAATGAGGGATGGGGCGCAGGGAAACATCAGCCAAGGCTGTTCTCTCCAGTCCGGAGTTGCCAATTGAAAAGTCTGTGGCCATTATGAGCTTCAGAGAAAGGCAGGTTCATAATTCAATCACCTAAAGCTGCAGGGATGATATCACTGTCTTTGATGTCCAATGAGGAGAAGACCTATTGACCGCAATATCTTTTAATCAACCAGCAGAAGACTGAAGTAGCATTTTTATTCCTTTTGTATAACTTCTGGCATACATCTACATTTTGCCCAAGGGCCTCCACACCAAATTCCTGACTCCAATCCAAAATTCACTCAGCCTCCTAAAGATGTTTCTTGACTTGAATATTTTCTGGCCGTGGAATGCAATACAAAGTCCATTTATGCAGAAATTAGACTCTGTATGTCAAAGAACAGTAACAGAAACTGCAGCTACTACTCTCAGTAAGGGAAAAGCTGCGAGTGGAAGATTCATCATTATTATAATGTGCCACATCGTATAGCATGGACGATCATGGACTTCCATGACCGTGATTGTTCTAGAAGGGCTGTAACTTGATCAATCAATAATATTTCTTATTGTAACTTAAAGTATCTTTTATGTTTTACTCCATATAGCTGCTGCAAAACAAAAGATTTTGTGACATACCCCTGTATGTCAGTGATAATAAACCTGATTCAGATTATGAATCATAAAGCAAGATTAGAAAAAGCAGGAAGCACTCAGCAGGTCAGGCAAATGAGATTTTCCAAGTCACTGTCCTTTTATCAGAATGAACTTTGTTTTATTTGAGCGGTGGGGAATCCAAGTTTCAATGCATGGTTTGAATATTCTGTGGTGATTTTATATTTTCCATCCTGCTACTCAAAAAGTCTGCATTCAAAGGTTGCCCAGTGTGCAACTTTGAGATTTTCATTTGCCTCTGAACTCATTGCTGTATCGCTTGCTTCCAAGGCTGCTTTCTTCCAGAAATAGCCCGTTTTCATTACTCCTCCACGGGTTTCACTGTCAAAGGCCTTATTCTCCATCAAGGCAAGACTTTTCAGAACCTCGCCTTGAAATATTTCACAGCCACTTCTTCAGTAACAGCTGCAAATCCAATTTCTCTTCCCCTCACTGGGTTCAAAGGGTTGAATTTAATATACAACTGTATACAACCTGAAATTCTTACTCTGCACAGACATCGACAAAACAAGAAACCACATCAAGTGAATGATTGAAACATCAGAAACCCAAAGCTTCCCTCCCCCTCTCATCGGACAAGCAGCAGCAGAGGTTTCGAGCCTCTCTCTCCCCCCATTTGCACCAGAAGAAGCACCGATCTCCCCCCCCCAACACCATGTAAGCAAAAGCCCCCCAAAGAGACCATGATCCAGACTCCATCAAAAACTACAGTACAATGCATAAGTCACACTTGCTCTCCCCACAAACCCAACAAAAACAATCTGGAGATGTTTGTCCTTATTTTCAAAAGTTAAAAGATGCTCTGTCTTGCAAGACCAGTGTTTATCAATGATATGTTGTCGCTAGATCCTGCCAGTCACAAGATCACTGAGACATGACTGACACATTACTGAACCTAATCACAACAGCAATGGATTTAATATCTTTAGAAACAGACTCGACTTCCCCTGTGTGCAATATGTTGAAAATTTGAAAGGGAACTATATTTCAAATTGCTTGCAATGTGCAAACTCTGTCTTGGGGCCATTTTGTGGTCTGCTCAAAGAAAGAATGAGGAGAATTCTACCAGGAAAATAATGTGAAATAGAACAATAGTGAATGCAAGTTTATCATTCTTAAATACAGTAATAGCCTATTATCAACATTCTTAGATATTGTTTATCTGGAATCTAACCATTACTTCTTGGTGGGGCGTCTCTACCAAAGGCATATCTTCACTCTGCTAGCCTGTTGGTGAAGCACCAATTTAGCCCCCACCCCCCCCCCAGGGTCAGGGTCATGTGAAGCCATGAAAGCAGGTAATGGATGTCAGTAGAAACAATTCTGCTGGGCTTAGAAGCTAAGCCATGCGTGAAGGCCAGGAGCTGGACTTGAGGTGCACGCAATTGGGAGCACTTAAGAAATAGTGGGAGTTTATACCCATTATCGCTCCCGGCTATAACGACCTCAAGGGTTGTATGTTACCAGCAATATACACTCAGTGGCCATTTTATTAGGAACAGGAGTGGAACCCAGAATCATCTTCTGCTGCTGTAACCCATCCATTTCAAGGTCCAATGTGCTGTGTGGACAGAGAAGCTCTTCTGCATGCCACCATTGTAACATCACCTTCCTGTCAGCTTGAAATTGTCTTGATCCCGTTCATTAACAAAGTATTTTTGCCCACAAAGCTGCCACTCATTGGATTTTTTTTAGTTTTTTACATCACTCTCTGTAAACTCTAGAGAGAGTTGTGCATGAAACTCCCTGGAGATCAGCAGTTTTTGAGATACTCAGACCACCCCATCTGGCACCAATAATCATTTGACGGTCAAAGGGACATAGATCACATTTTCCCCCCATTCTGATGCTTGGTCTGAGCAAGAACTGACCATGTCTGCATGTTTCTATGCATTGAGGTGCTGCCACAAGATTGGCTGATTAGATATTTGCATTAATGAGCAGATGCACACTTGTACCCAATAAAGTGGCCATTGAGTGTGTATTAATATATGGCATCTTTTACCTCCTACACAGAGCTTCCCAAAGGGATCACTGGCAATTTTGAAGTGTTGGAATGTTTACTCGAACAAACACAGCAGTGCAAGTGTGTACAGCAAGCTCCAGAAGCAACATTGTCATAATAACCAGATAGCCCAACATGATGTCATGACAACAGTATTTCCCTCGACATCAAAAAAAAACTAAAGAGCGGGACATTGATTTCAGGAAGGGGAGTGCTAGACACATTCCTGTTTACAACAGAAGTGCTGAGATTGAAAGGGTTCCTTGGAGCGAACGTCACCAATTTCCTGTACTGGTCGAACCACATAGATGCCAAGACCAAAGAAAGTACACCAACACCTCTAATTCCTCAGGAGGCTAATGAACTTTGGCCTGTCACCTTCTACCCTCACCAATTTTTATTGATCCTATACAGAAGCATCACGGCTTGGTGCGGCAGCTGCACTGTCCAAGGCTGCAAGAAACTGCAGAGTCTTGTGGACACAGCATTGTACAGCATGGAAACCAACCTCTCCCATATAGTCTCTGCCTATACCCTTCTCATTGCTTCAGTAAAGCAGCCAGCATAATCAAAGGTTTCACCGTACATTTATTATCAAAGTACGTATGCAGAATACAACCCTGAATACATCTTCCCAGAAACAGTAACAAAACAAAGCAACACCACAGAATCTCTTCAAGAAAACATCAAACATCCAAAACACGAAAAAAAGAACTAATTGTGTAAATGGCAAAAAGCGAGGTACAACACAGAATATCGAACATCAAAGCAGGAGTCCAGGAGTATTCAGTTCAGTTCAGTTCAGCGCTACGGTGCTAGCCCTCTGCAGGCTATAGGGCCATTCTTCACCAGTCCCTCAATCCACAACAATCACCCTGATCAAGCTGCTCAAAAACAGCAAATAAAAAAAGATTAACCAGGATCCAGGAACACATGCAACATGAACCTGAAAGTCCCCCAAAATGAATCCACAGCGTTGCCGATCAATCCTGACAATGTGGATCCCAAGACTCCTACACTTTCTTCCGACAGCAGCTAGCAAGAGGGGGAGGAAGACCGGACAAATGCAGGTAGGTGGTGCCGAACACCCTCCCGTCCTCTATGACTTCAACCTTGCTCAACGGCTCAATGGGAGAGAAGCAATGGAGTCGATCTTGGGCTCACGCCCTCGACGCCCCAATCGGAGAGAAACAATGGGGTTGATCATGAGCTTTCACCATCAACGCCTCAATTGGAGAGAAGCAATGGAGTCGATCATGGGCTCGTGTCCTCCACGCTTCAATCAGAGAGAAGCAATGGAGTTGATCATGGGCTTGCGGCCTGCCTCCAGGCTGCACACTTAGCTCCAAACTTCAATAGTCTCCCTCAGGGACAGCAAAGCTCAGTCAGCCAAAAACGCACAGTCAGAACGTAAATTACAGATTCTAATTGCAAATGATCTGGTAGTAGAATCAAAGTTCAAAGTATATTTATTATTAAAGTATGTATATTTTATATAATCTTGTAATTTGTCTTCTTGCAGGCAGCCACAAAACCAAGAACCCCAAAAGAACCCATTAAAAACAAAAGACTGTCCCAACACCCAGTGTGCAGAGGGAGAAAAAAACACAAATCGTGCAAAAAACAAACCAAGCAAACAGTATTCAGAACTGAAGTTCACAAAGCCAGGCATCGCAGCAGTTGATCCAGAAGTCTACTCATTGCAGGCCACAGCCTCAGTCCAGCAGAGAGACGAGCAAACCCTGCGGAGGGGCAAGCTCTCACCTCCAACTCCGACACCCTAACCATTTCAATCATATTTGAAAGAAGAAGTAGTTTTGTAAACTGTCTGCAGGACGACACCGTTGGTCGCGTTGTTTGCTGGCGCCATGTTGAACATTCTCTCTTCTATCTACTCCAGAAGACACAAAAGCCTGAAAGCACAAGGCACCAGGCTCAAGGGAAGCTTCTATCCCACTACTATCAGACTATTGAATGGTTCCCTAGTGTGATAAGATGGCCCACAACAATAGTTAAGAAAGCACAACAACGCTTGTTTTTCCTCAGGACGCTGAAGAAAGCTGGTCTACCTGAACAGATGCTGGTGACCTTTTACCGCTGCACCATAGAGAGCACCTTAACATACTGCATCTCTGTGTGGTATCTCAGATGTACAGCAGCTGATAGGAAAGCACTTCAGCGGGTCGTCTCTAGCGCACAGAAGATCATCGGGACACAGCTCCCAGCCCTGGAGGACACCCACAGCTCTCGCTGCCTAAGGAAAGCTACAAGCATCTGTAAGGACAATACACACCCACGCAATCATCTGTTTGAACTTCTTCCATCTGGCAGACGTTATAAGATTTTCTACGCCTGCACTTCCAGACTGAAAAATAGTTTTTTCCCCAGAGCTATAATTGCTCTGAACCAATTGATCATGCATCATCTATAAATTTGTTATATTACTACTTTTAATACTGGTTTTATGGCTGTTATGCATCTGAGTTGTGCTTTTGTACTGCTGGACATTGCTCGTACTGGCTGGTTACTTGATTTATTTATTGTTTATTTATTTTATTTATTGTTTTATAGCATTGAGTACGAGAGTTGCAAACTCATTTTTGCTGTATTGGTGCATGACAAATTGTACTATGCAATGACAATAAAGATATTTCATTTCATTTCTTGACCTCACAATCTACCTCTACGCCACACTTTCACTATAACTGTAGCACTTTACTTTATGCTCAGTTTATTGCCTCTGTTATTGTTATACTACATTAATGCACTGCTGCAATCAAATATTCCCACTGCTGCCTGTAAAGAGCGTGTATGTTCTCCCTGTGACTGCGTGGGATCTCTCCGGATGCTCTGGTTTCCTCCCACAGTCCAAAGATATGCCAGTTGGTAGATAAATTAGTTATTGTAAATTGGTCTGTGATTAGGCTAGGATCAAACCAGGGGATTGCTAGGCAGTACGGCTCGAAGCACTGAAAGGGCTATTCTGCGTTGGATCTTAATCAATCAATCAACAAACAAATAAATAAATAAATAAATATGTAGATAGATAGACAGATATTTAGATAAATAGATACAGACATCAATAGATGAATAGATAGATAGACTGATAAATAGACGAATGAATGGATAAGTGATCCATATGGGTCGCATGTGAAGCCAGCTTTGTACCTATACCTCGGTATATGTGTTATTAATAAATGAATTTAGCATTTTACCTATTCTTCACAAATCCTGGTGGAGTTCAGTGCCGGTCAGGGCTTTAGGAAGACCTTTTCTCCTCTATATCAAAGATTTATTAAGTCCACCTGAGAGTGCTGACAGGGCTTCAAGTTCAATGTTACATTCTAAGATTACCTATCTTGAAAGAGCATAGTAATGTCAGCCTTGGATTTGAGCTCAAGCTTCAGGACTGGGATTTTATCACAGAACTTTCTGATTCATCATCATCATCTTCAGGATGATGATAATGATGATGATAATGATGAGCTGCATCGTATGTCTTGACCATGATTGTTCTTGGCAAATTTTTCTACAGAAGTGGTTTGCCATTGCCTTCTACTGGGCGGTGTCTTTACAAGACAAATGACCCCAGCCATTATCGATACCCTTCAGAGATTGTCTGCCTGGCGTCAGCGGTCGCATAACCAGGACTTGTGATGTGCACCAGCTGCTCATACGACCATCCACCACCTGCCCCCATGGTTTCACGTGACCCTGATCGAGAGGGGTTAAGCAGGTGCTACATCTTACCCAGGTATGACCTACAAACTAGCAGAGGGAAGAAGCACCTTACACCTCCTTTGGTAGAAACGTACCTCCACCTCACCGGTCTGATTCAGAGTGGCACAGATTTACTGTACCCCCACCAATAAATCCTTTTGGTTAAGACTGAACTTGCATCTCACCCTGTAAACATTTATTTATTGAGATACAGCACGGAATAGGCTCTTCTGGCCCTTTGAGCCACGCCACCCAGCAATCTTTCGATTTAATCCTAGCCTAGTCACAGGACAATTTACAATGACCAATTAACCTACCAACCAGTATGTCTTTAGACTAGGAGGAAACCGGACTACCCAGAGGAAACCCACACAGTCATGGGGAAAACGTGTACGTTCCTTACAGGCAGTGGCAGGAATTGAGTCTGGGTTGCCTGTACTATAAAGCGTTGTGCTAACCACCACACTACTGTGCTGCCATAAATGGTGATTGTCCGTTGGCCTCCTCTTCTAATTTATACAGATCAATCTGATTACAAAGGGAAGGACCACGGTTTAGGGTTCTTCTCCCGCGGGAGTGGGAGGGGTCGGGTGGCGGGGGAGTATACCCCTCAACAATGGTGTGGAAAGGTGAAACAACAGAGTGCCACTAAAAGTGTAGAAATGTATAGACCGTAATGGAAACATCTGTAAAGGATTGAGAGTCATTGAATAGTTTATTGTACATAATTTTATTTTTGAATAAAGTATATATTGAAATTTTTTTAAAATTGATTACAAAGGCAAATACTGAGTGCACTGTAAACCTGAAGTTAAAACTAAATTTGAGAAATAATCAGCATGTCACATAATATTATTGAAGAAAAAAAGTTGCTGTTTCATGTGGGTTGTCTTTTTGGCTCCCAGTATTTCCAGCAGTAATTAGACGCAGACTCAGAGTTCCAGGGATAGGAACAGGGAAAAATGAAATAAAAGTCACCTTGAGAAGTTGGCAAAACCATTCCGCTCATTTTCGCCGTGTGGGGTCTGGCCTCCATTGAAGTTTTGACAGGGTTTGAGGGATGGCCGCCGTCGGTTGCCTGGTATTTGTCTTTCCCATAATTCCATGCTGCATCCATAACCACCTGTCAGACATTACATTGGCTGCTGCATTTCCTTCATTCAGGTCTGACGCCTCCAGCCAGCTGTCCAAAGCCAAAGCAACAACTTGCTTTTGATTTTTGTCCCCTCATTCCACAGCCAGCTGTCCAGAGCTACAGCAGCTGACGTGAGTCTTGCTTGACTTTACAAAGTTAAAAGGATTCTTTCTCCCGACTGGTTAAACAGCAGTTTGTGGCTCTCACACTCCTCACCAAAGAGCTCCTGACCAGTCTGGCTTCCACCAAAACTCACGTATTGGATTGCAGCCAATTAAAACTTCTTTCGACTATGCTGCAGAGGTTTAAATTTTCTCTTGGACAGGAGTTCAGTGAGATCCTCTCTCGCTGCTCCCCTTCTGTGATCTTTGCTGTCCTCCAACTTTTTGACCATATGCTCACCCAGACACCTTACCATCCAGCTGGCCTCCTTCCCTCCCCACAACTTCTTATTCTGGCATCATACCCCTACCTACCCTGTCTCGGCCCAAAACGTCCACTATATATTTGATGCTGCCTGACTTGTTGAGTTCCTCCAGCATTTTGTGTATATTGCTCAGGATTTCCAGCACCTGCAGAATACCTTGTGTTCATGATTTTGATATAGCCCTTTTCACTTTTGAACCACCCTTGGAGCCATATGACAAAATTTAAACCTGATGCAATGGGTTTATGGGATACGTTGAGCAAGTTATGCAGAAGTTCATTAAAGTGCCTGGCAGCGGAGGTTCCAGGGTTCGAAACCAGTCAGGTCCACTCCCGAGTATGCTTTCCATCCTTGCCGGGTTGAGTGTCGAGATCGCAACACGACCTCGTAAAATAAAGGGAAAAATACTGCGAAAGTGTCCGCGTGGGGAGTGGCGCGCCACACAGTCTCTCTCTCTTGCTCAGCGCCTTGTAAAAGCCTTGAAAAAGACATCATCACAGACACACGCCAAAAAAAAAAGAAAGAAAGAAATTCATTAAAGTGTTCGGTAACATGCCAAACATAGAACATAGAGCAGTACAGCAGAGGGAGACAGGCCCTTCGGCCCACAATGTTGTGCCGATCCAATCACAGTGCCTGTAAAAAGTATTCACCCGCTCCCTCCACCCGGCTGTTTTCATGTTTTATTGTTTTACAACACTGAATCACAATGGATTAAATTTGGCTTTTGTTGACACTAGTCAACAGAAAAAGAGTCTTTCATGTCAAAGGGAAAACAGATCTCTACAAAGTATTCTAAATTAATTACAAAAATAATTGATTGCAGAAGTATTCAGTGCTTTCAAGTCAGTATTTAGTAGATGCACCTTTGGCAGCAATTACAGCCTTGAGTCTGTGTGGATAGATCTCTATCAGCTTTGCATATCTGGACACTGCAATTTTTCCCCATTCTTCTTTATAAAACAGCTCAAGCTCTGTCAGATTGCATGGGGGTTGTGCGTGAACAGGCTTTTTCAAGTCCAGCCACAAATTCTCAATTGGATTGAGGTCCGGACTTTGACTTTGCCACTCCAGGATATCAACTTTGTTGTTTTTGAGCCATTCCTGTGTAGCTTTAGCTTTACGCTTGGGGTCATTGTCTTGCTGGAAAACAAATCTTCTCCAAGTCACAGTTCTCTTGCAGACTACACCAGGATTTCCTCCAGGACTTCCCTGTATTTTGCTGCATTCATTTTACCCTCTACCTTCACAAGCCTTCCAGGGTCTGCTGCAGTGACGCATCCCCACAGCATGATGCAGCCACCACCATGCCTCACGGTAGAGATGATGTGCATAGCATTTAGACTGATGGCCAAAAAGCTCTACTTTGGTTTCATCAGACCATAGAAAGTTCTTCCAGCTGAGTTCAGAGTCTCTCTCATCTAGTTGAGATTTCATGTGAGATTTTTTCAATAGTGGCTTTCCCTTTTCCACTCTCCCATAAAGCTGCAACTGTTGAAGCACCTGGTCAATAGTTGTACGTGCAGTGTCTCCCATTGCAGCTACAGAAGCTTATAACTCCTCCAGAGTTTCATAGGTTTCTTGGCGGCCTCCCTCACTAGCCCCCTTCTTGCACGGTCACTCAGTTTTTGAGGACAGCCTGTTCTAGACAGACTTACAGCAAAGCAATATTCTTTCTATTTCTTGATGATTGACTTAACCCTACTCCAAGGGATATTCAGTGACTCGAAAATTTTCTTGTATCCATCTCCTGACTTGTGGTTTTCAATAACCTTTTCACAGAGTTGCTTGGAGTGTTCTTTTATCTTCATAGTGTAGCTCTTGCCAGGATACAGAATCACCAGCAGTTGGACCTTCCAGATACAGGTATATTTTTACTACAGTCAATTGAAACACCTTGACTGCACACAGGTCAGATCTCCATTTAACTAATTACGTGACTTCTAAAATCAACTGGCTGCACCAGTGATGATTTGGTGTGTCATATTAAAGGGGATGAATACTTATGCAATCAATTATTTTGTGTTTTATATTTGTAATTAATTTAGATTACTTTGTACATGTTTTCACCTTGACATGAAAGAGTATTTTGCTGCTGATCAGTGTCAAAAAAAAACAAATTAAATCCACATTGATTCAATGTTGTAAAACAATAAAACATGAAAACATCCGAGGGAAGGGGTAATACTTTTCATGGGCACTGTAAATTAGTAATCCAACAGGCAACCTAAATAATCCCCTCTGCCTACACAATGTCCATATCCTTCCATTTTCCTCACATTCATGTGGCTATCTAAACATCTCTTAAAAGCCTATCTAATATATCTGCCTCTACCAGCACCCAGGCAATGCATTCCAGACACCCACCACTCTCTGTATAAAAAAACATGCCCCTCACATCTAGTTTGAAATTAACCTCTCTCACCATAAATGCATGTCCTCTGGTATTGAACATTTCAACCCTGTGAAAAAGATATCATCTGTCTACTCTACTTAATCCTCTCATAATGTTGTAAACCTCAGCCTCCGCCGCTCCAGGGAAAACAAGTTTGTCCAGCCTCTCGTGATAGCACGTGCCCTCTAAACCAGGCAGCGTTGTGGTAAACCTCTTCTGCACCCTCTCCAAAGCCTCAACATCCTTCCTATAGTGGGGCAATCAGAAATGTACACATTACTCCCAATGTGCCCAACTAGAGTTTTGTAAAGCGCAACATAACTTTCTGACTTGTGAATTCAAAACTTCAACTAATAAAGGCAAGGTTGCCATCTGCTTTCCTCACTGCCCTATCAAACTGTGTAGCCACTTTCAGGGAACTATGAATTTGGACTCCGAGCTTCCGCTGCTCATCAACTCAGACTCCAAGATCCCTCTATATAATGCTGTATTCTTTGCCAGTCTTCTATGCTATCCACACCACCACCAATCTTCATTTCATTTGCAAATCTCATCCAGGTCATTTATATATATTACTGTGTAAAAGCCTTAGGCACACACACACACACACACACACACACACACACACACACACACACACACACTCACGTGTATATATAGCTAAAGTGCCAAAGCCTCTTGCATGGTACTGTGTTTGTCAACATGGAGAAGGGAAAGAGTTTATAAATCTGGCAGGAGCAGAGGATGTTGGGAATGGCGAGGGTGGCGTGCTGCAGGAGTGGTGTGGGACTGCTGGTAGTGCCTGGGTGGGGGAGGAGTTTGGGGTGGAGACTCACACAGCCCCGAGACACCAGACGAGGTCACTTGATTCCAAACATTTGATTTATTGATCTTTACAAAAATGACTCTCTGGTGCTTTCTACTCCCTTCCCTCTTCCCAACCATGATTCCCCTCTCCCTGCCTCCTTCCCGCTCTCTGTCCACAATAGAAACCCATATCAGAATCAGGTTTATCATCACTCACATATGTCATGAAATGTACTTATTTTTTGCTGCAACCATACAGCGCACTATATAAAATTACTACAGTACTGTGCAAAGGTTTTAGGCACATATACACGACTTCTGCACAGTACTGCACATCAGAAAGAGCAGGTGTCCCAGTACAGATCCCTGTGGAACACCCATAATCACAGATCTCCAGCTAGAATAAGTCCAGACTTAACCTTCCAAGAAAGTAAAATTTCTGGTATGCCTTCTTTGTGATGACATTTGTTGTGACTGTGAACAAAGTCGCCAGGAGACACAGAGGTCTTTATTCAGCCCAACAAGCAGCCCCCTTACTGGACACACGCTTGGAAGAAGAAGGCTACCTGACCCAATATTACATGGTGCTGCTGGCAGATCATCAATTCGGTGAAAGACACTCTTTGGTCTGCTCGAAACCTGGTGGTCTACCAGCACGTGGAGATGTCCATGGCTGAAAGCTGCCGGCTGGCACATTCTCGCCTGCAGGAATACGTGCTGAGGGACGCACTCAAGCTTCGTGCAGCCACCGCGAAGGCCTGTTGGGGAAGGACCACAATTTAAAGTCCGTCACCCGCACGAGTGGGAGGGGTCGGGTGGGGAGGAGAATATCACCTCATCAGTGGTGTGGATAGATGAATCAACTTGGTGCCCCGGGAGTGGCTGGGAATGTATAGACCATAAAAAGAACTTTGGTAAAGGAATTAGAGTCAACGCCTCTATTTTATTGTTAATATTTTTTATTGTAAATAAGTCTTAATTCTTGACTAAGGTTTGAGAGTCAACGAACAATTTATTGTAAACATCTTTAATTTGAATATGGACTGAGAGTCAACGCATAATTGTATTGTAAATAACTTTAATTATTGAAAAAGGACTCAGGGTCAATGAATGTTTTTTTTCTATGTAAATAACTTTATTTTGTAATATTTCTGAATAAAGTATATTTTTGAGAAAAAAAATTACATGACATTTGTTTATGCTAAAGATTAAAGTTAATAGCCGGACAATTCTAGAGTTACAAATTATCTATAATGCTTCCTTTGAATTACATGTAGTTTTCAAGCACCTCGATCTTCACATCCAAGCTCCGGACACCGAAAATGAATGTTAAACCCCATTGACTCTCGAGGTGTATTCATGTATACGCAGACATCTCAGCTCAATGGGTATTTCTTGGTTTGCGATGAACCCCAATCTGCAGCTCCTGGAAAATCATTATTCAGAGCTGCATTTTAACCTCAATCTGCAATCCAAAGTCAGGTCTGAAGATTAGGTGCTGTCAAAATTAGTATTTGCTATTTGACATAACTCCAGAATACACCCTAACATCTACACTCAGGGGCCATTTTATTGGGAAGGGGAAGAGGAAAAAATATTTGAGCAGAGTTTAAATTTAGGGCATTGGTGGATTGGGAGCCAATATAGGTCAGCAAGCATAGGGATTAACAAAAGGACCAAAATAAATCGAGTATTCCCTAATATCAGCCAGAGTGCATTCCCATCGAAAAGAATAATGGCAAATTATTAGAAAGCTTGCAAACAGTGCTTATTCTCCTTTGTACAAAGTTTGTCCTACAGCAGATTCAAACCTATTCTTAGATTTAAACGAAGTGTGCTACAAGTGTCATTAACCTATATTCTCTTGTTCCCCATACAGGGCGTAACAATTAATTATGTTCCATACGATATACATCATTCAGATGCAGACCAAGCAGAATTTTAACTAAGGAGGGGGAAAATACAGTCATTAATAGAAAATAAAGCTGAAGATCCACACAAAAGCAGGGATTTAGTGTCAGAGTGAGATTATCAAAACCAACGTGTTATATCTGAGCATTCAAAATGAATGTCAATTATGCTCATGATTACACTGTGGAATTAATGCTGAAAGATTACCTCTACTTGTTGTAGTTAAATATTGCATAATATTGGATTAAAGTTGTTTCCAGGACTTTTTGCCTCTATTGCTGTTGGAAATAATTCAGAAGATGGGTCAGATCAGGTGGCTGATAGTTGGGTTGAGTTGTTCTTCAATCTTGGCAATTTACACGCAAAAGTTTTGGCATTAAATAAGGAGACATCGTGACATCGAGACATTGACTGTGGTGTGTCATCTGAATGCTTGGCCTTTATATAATTATCAATACGCTGATTGGTCATCATTATGGAAACTCAATTGTGACGTGGGGAGGAAACCTTGTCGTTGATTAGCTGTGTGGAGAACATCATGCGTTGTGATCTGCAATTTTACCCACATTGGCTCATCAACAGAATCCAGGCCAAAATGTCTGTTTACAGAATTGTCCATGGAAAACCACGCTTCTAGGAATTATTTTGCATGCTACATGTTGCTTGAGCCATGACTTTCACTGATACCCAGTCAAATTTGTGCCCCTGTTGATCTTAGATACTATTTATGAACCAATGCGGACAAAATTCCCAACTACAATGCATCTAACAATAATAAAACAATACCAATAATAAAAGTTGCTCAACATTGTTATGTGCCATGCCCTATGACATCACCATTATGTGCCATGTCATATGACATCATCATTATGTGCCACATCGTATGATGTAGGTGATCATGGTCTCATGACCATGATTGTTCTTGAAAATTGTTCTACCAAAGTGATTTGCCATTGCCTCCTTCTAGGCAATGTCCTTACAAGATAGGTGACCTCCAGCCATTATCAATACCCTTCAGAGACTCTCTTCCTGGCATCAGCGGTTACATAACCAGGACTTGTGACATGCACCAGCTGCTCATACGACCATCCACCACCTGCTCCCATAGTTTCACGTGACTCTGATCAATGGGGCTAAGCAGCTGCCACACCTTGCCCAAGAGTGACTTGCAGGCTAGCGGAAGGAAGGAGCACTTTACACCTTCTTTGGTAGAGACGCATCTCCATCCCACCACACTGTACTTGAATTATCAAGGCATAAAAGTCTTTAGGCCAAACTCAGATCAATGGAATTGATATAGGTGGGAACTTGATAGTCATTCAAGATTCTAGATTGTTTAATGTCATTTCCTGTACATAAGTGTAAAGGAGAACAACATAATTGTTATTCTGGATCTGATGCAGCACTAGAAAATGTAACAGGTAAAGAATACAATAATAATAAAAGACACAATATATATAAATACCAAAAATAGCTTGTATCTATAAAGTGACACTAAGCACATTTGTGTCCATACATAAGGCGATTGACAGGAAATGATAAGGTAGTGGTGGTGGGGGGCTGTGGAGGGATGGGTTAGTGGGTGGAGGTGCTGATCAGCCTTACTGCTTGGGGAAGGTAACCGTTTTTTGAGGCTGGTGGCCCTGTCGTTGATGCTATGTAGCTTCTTCCCTGATGGGATTGGGATAAACTGTCCATGAAAAGCATGGGTGGGGTCCTTCATGACGTTGCTAGACTTTTTCCGGCACTTTTCTGTACAATGGTCCTTGATGGCGGGCAGGTGGGTGCTGCTGATGCGTCAAGGGCGTGGTGGTCTGTAGGACCCACCTCTGTGCTATACAAGTCTCTCATTCTAAGGTTCTGTAAGTCCAGACCAGTGGAGAGGCAGGGTAAATTTAAAGCAACTGTCTTGTTTAGCTATATACCTGTGTTTGCTTGAATGGCAATAAAGTTTAACTAGATATATCTGAAAGAAACTTTTTGTATCTTCTTTAATATTATTGGCTAGCTTAACTTTGGTTGCCATGGTAGTGAACAAAGCGACCCGAGTACATTTCCTGCCACTGTCTGTAAGGAGTCTGTATGTTCTCTTGGGAGCTCCAAGCTTTAAAGAGAGTGAACCCTCAGATGGTGACGAGAGGGCATACAGGAGAGAGATATGCCAACTAGTGGAGTGGTGCCGCAGCAACAACCTGGCACTCAACGTCAGTAAGACGATGCACTGATTGTGGACTTCAGGAAGGGTAAGACAAAATAACACAAAACAATCTTCATAGAGGGATCAGCTTCAAGTTCCTCGGTGTCAAGATCTCTGAGGATCTAACCTGGTCCCAACATATTGATGTAGTTACAAAGAAGGCAAGACAGCGGCTATACTTTATTAGGAGTTTGAAGAGATTTGGCATGTCAACAAATACACTCAAAAACTTCTATAGTTGCACCATGGAGAGCGTTCTGACAGGCTGCCTCGCTGTCTGGTATGGAGGGGCTACTGCACAGGATCGAAAGTAAATCTAGTCAGCTCCATCTTGGGCACTAGCCTTCAAAGTACCCAGGACATCTTTAGGGAGTGGTGTCTCAGAAAGGCAGCGTCCATTATTAAGGACCGCCAGCACCCAGGGCATGCCCTTCTCTTGCTGTTACCATCCGGTAGGAGATACAGAAGCCTGAAGGCACACACTCAGCGATTCAGGAACAGCTTCTTCCCCTCTGCCATCCGATTCCTAAATGGACATTGAAGCTTTGGACACTACCTCACTTTATTTTAATATACAGTATTTCTATTTTTGCATGCTTTTTTAAAAATCTATTCAACATATGTAATTGATTTACTTGTTTATTATTATTTTTTAAATTTTATTAATTATTTTTCTCTCTGTTAGATTATGGATTGCATTGAACTGCTGCTGCTCCATATTCTGAGTGGACATTAAACCCATGAACTCCACTCCTACATTTTTAAAAAAATTTTGTACTACTTATTTAATTTAACTATTTATTACATATACGTATAATTTCTGTAATTCAGTTTTTTTCTCTCTTATTATGTACTGTTGCCCCGAAGACTACAAATTTCACGACTTATGCCAGTGATATTAAACCTAATTCTGAAAGTGGATCCACTGCTTTCCCAGCGTAGATGATGAATAAACTCTTTACGATGACAAACTTCGTCATCTTCATCATTTTCCCTACGAAGCTGGCAGAGTTTGTCATCGAAATGTCTGTAATAATCAATACCTGTACCTGACTGGAAGCCTGAGAAGAGTTTATTTGCAAGCTTGATACTGATTCATTCCTGTATCGTGCACACACACCTTACAAATCCAATTAGGATCACAGCACTATAATCCCCAAAATGCAAGGGAAATCACACAAAGGACTCCCTGAATTAAGGCTCTGACTTTCCATTGCACCATGCGAGTTCTTTATTTTATCTCTGCCCAGTATTACCGATGGTGTGCTGGCTCCCTCTCACTCCTAACCACAAATCACAGGAATGCCTCCATTTCGTATCCAGCTGTTCCAGCTAGAAAACACATCCCCATCCCAAATGGTCAAAAGCAGCTGTGAATTCCAGTGTAACTCGATCGGAATTCCAGGGCTTGGTGGAGGGAAAGAGGCTTTAAATGGTAAAAGCTCGCTTTGTTTGCAGTTCGACGTCAGAGCACAGCCAAGATTAATTAAAACAATAAGGAGTACTTTTTTTTTAAAATTCTCACTTAGAGATGATCAGGAGCCGCTATCAAATGCAGATTTATACACATTTTTTACCACTTTTAGAAAAGGTGGAAAGTTTGCCTGGAACAGATGGTTCTCATATTACTGGAAAAGTCCTACATTATTTCTGGGTAATTTTTATTATTTCAGCCTTCCTAGTACAGTACTGTGCAAAATTCTGAAGGATGTGTGTGTGTATATATATATATAAAGCTTAGGGAGCATAAGACTTTTGCACAGTACTGCAGTAATTTTATGTATTGCTTTACACTGCTGCAAAAAAAAACAAATTCATCAGATACAGTACTGTGCAAAAGTCTTGGGCACAAATTTCCTTGCCTGGTGTCTCAGGGCTGGGTGTGCCTGCATCTACACCAGCCCCCAACGTCCCCGGCACTCCTTCTCTGCCAACTGTTCCACACCCCTCCCGCGGCGCTCCACCCTCGCCATTCCCAACGTCCTTCGCTCCCGCCAGATTTACAAACAAATACAGTACTATGCAAAAGTCTTAGGTGCCCTAGCTATATATATATGTCCAGGATGTTGGCTCAGTTCTGTACATATATTCAATATCCTACATTAAGGCAGTCGTAACTAATGAAAGACAATCTTCATTTTGTATACAAGTTAAACTCAAACTCCTTGTCCAAGCTATTGGTAACATGGCTTTATATTTCTTTACTAATGATCTTGTCTTTCTGAGCAGCAGACAGCAAACTGTAACGACAGGCAGCAACTTCTTAAGAATCAGGTATATTATCACCGGCATGTGTCGTGAAATTTATTAACTTAGCAGCAACAGTTCAATGCAATACATAATATAGAAGAAAAAATAAAATAATAATAATAAATAAGTAAATCAATTACAGGATATGTTTATTGAACAGATTAAAAATTTTAAAAGTGAGGTAGTGTTCATGGGTTCAATGTCCATTTAGGAATCAGATGGAAGAAGGGAAGAAGCTGTTCCTGAATCGCTGAGTGTGTGCCTTTAGGCTTTTGTACCTCCTATCTGATGGTAACAGTGAGAAAAGGGCATGCCCTGGGTGCTGGAGGTCCTTAATAATGGACGCTGCCTTTCTGATACACCACACCTTGAAGATGTCCTGGGTTCTTTGTAGGCTAGTACCCAAGAGGGAGCCGACTAAATTTACAACACACTGCAGCTTTTTTCAGTGCAGTAGCCACATACCAGACAGTGATGCAGCCTGTCAGAACGCTTTCCCACAGTACATCTATAGAAGTTTTTCTAAACACTGGTGCACCCCAAGGTTGTGCCTCAGCTCTCTACTCAGCTCCCTGTGCACTTATGACTGGGTGGCCAGACTCCATTCCCAAGTCTGCAGATGATGCCACCATCACGGACAATATCTTTAATAGCACTGAGTTGCTGTACAGGAAAGAGATACTGAGTTGGGCAACATGGTGTCATGACAACAACTTTTCCCTCAATGTCAACAAAACAAAATAGCTGGTCATTGACTTTGTGTGGGTGGGGTGGGGATGGGGGTGGTGGTGCTGCACACGATCCTGTCTTCATCAAACGTATTGAGGTTGAGAGCTTCAAGTTCCGAGGACCGAACGAGTAATCACCAGTAATCAGAATCAGGTTTGAGAGCACCAGAATATGTCATGAGATTTGTTGTCTTTGCAGCAGCAGTCCATTGTAATGCATAAAAGTAAAAAAAACTATAAATTACAGTAAGTCCATACAGATTTAAGAAGTTAAATTAAATCAGTGCAAAAAGAGAAAAAAATAAGTAGTGTTCATGGGTTCAATGCCCATTCAGATATCAGATAGCAGAGTGGAAGAAGCTATTCCTGAATCGTTGAGTGCGTGTCTTCAGGCTCCCACATCTCCTCCCTGATGGTACCAATGAGATGAGGGCATGTCCTGGGTGTACTTAATGATGGATGCCGCCTTGAAGATTTCCTGGATGCTTGGAAGGCCGGTGCCCATGATGAAGGTGACTGAGTTTACAACTTTCTGCAGCTTGTTTCGATCCTGTGCAGTAGCCTACCTCCCCACCCGTATACCAGATGGTGATGCAGCCAGTTAGAATGCTCTCCACAGTACATCTGTAGAAATTTGCGAATGTCTTTTGTGACATACTCCTTAGAGCAAATATCTAATCAGCCAATCATATGGCAGCAACTCAATGCATAAAAGCGTGCAGACATGGTCGAGGGTTTCAGTTGTTGTACAGAGCAAGCATCAGAATGGAGGAAGAAATGTGATTTAAGTGACTTTGGCCGTGGAATGATTGTTGGTGCCAGATGGGGTGGTTTGAGTATCTCAAAAAATGCTGATCTCCTGGAATTTTCATACACAACAGTCTCTGGTGCTTACAGAGGATGGTGCGAAAGATAGAAAACATCCAGTGAGCAGTTCTGAGGGTGAAAACGTCTTGATAATGAATGTCAGAGGAGAATGGCCTCTCTCCTCCAGCCACCTACCATCCCCTTCACCTAGCTTCACCTATCACCTTCCAGACTGTACTCCTGCCCCTCCCCCAATTCTTATTCTGGATTCTTCCCACTTCCTTTCCAGTCCTCATGAAGGATCTCAGCCCAAAATGTCAACTCTTTGTTGCTCTCTATAGTTGCTGCCTGACCTACTAAGTTCCTGTAACATTTTGTGTGCATTGCTCTGAATTTCCAGCATCTGCAGACTCTCTTGAGTTCGTTATATGCAATGTTCCTTATACAATGCCACCACGTGATACATGCAGCCACCTCACTTAAAAGTAAAGATCAAGTTATATACGTATTCCCAACTCTCTTGTTTTCCTTTCAATTAGTCTTTATGTTTTCAAGTTACAAAACATGACAGAGTTGGTCTGCGAGGATGCGCGCTCAGTCCCCTATTCTGCTCCGTGTACACTACAACTGTATGGCCAAATTCTACCCCGACTCCATCTACAAGTTTGCAATGGAGATTTATGTCAAGTCAAGTCAAGTCACTTTTTATTGTCATTTCAACCATAACTGCTGGTACAGAACATAGTAAAAATGAGACAAAATTTTCCAGGACCATGGTGCTGTGCCTATGGTCTGTTCTCTATCAAATTATGGTATTGCTTTGCACTGCTGTAACTATATGTTATAATTATGTGGTCTTGTCAGGGTTCGTCTTTGGTCTGTCTTGTTTTCTGTGATATCACTCCGGAGAAACATTGTATCATTTCCTAGTGCATGTATGCATTTCTAAATGACAATAAAAGAGGACTGAGTGTCCTCATAATCTAATCTATATGAAACAATACAAAAAACTGGACTGTATTTTATATTGGTTTCCTTCAATTTGTTGGCTTTTCTTTCTTGTGGCTGATCTGTTAGCTTCTTGTGTGTGAGATGGGGGTGGGGTTGAGGGTTTAGATGTTACTGTCATTGTTCTTTTGGTGAGTGAGGGGGTCAGGGATTGTTATTGTCACTGTTTTTTTGCAGAAGAGGGGTCGTGGACTTGTTGCTGCTGTCGCTGCTTTTTTTGCGAGCGAGGGAGTTGGGGATTGTTATTGTCATTGGAGCAGTTGGGGATTTGTTGCTATTGTTGCTGTTTCTTTCTGCGAGGGAGGGGGGTCAGAGGGAGATTGTTATTGTCACTGTTTTTTTTCTGCGCAGAAGGGGTTAGGGATTTGTTGCTGTTGTTGCTGTTCTTTTTCCTTTCGGGAAGGGATGGGGGATTTAATGCTATTGTCACTGTTTTTCTGTGAGGGAAGGGGTGGGGGATTTTTGAGGTTTGCAAGCTTTGTTTCTTTTTCTTTTTCATGCCAGGGGAGTGGATTTGATGTCCTTTCTTTCAACAACTCCCATTGTCTTTCTGTATTTCAGGGCTATCTGTAGAAGACACATATCAGACTTGTATTGTACATGCATCCTTTGACAATAAAATGAACATTTGAATCTTTGAACCTTAGATACCACCATATTGGACCATATCTCAAATAACCATGAACTGCAGTACAGGAAGGAGAGAGACGGCTTAGTAACATGGTGCCATGAAAACAATCTTTCCCCAATGTCTGCTCTGTCTATGCCTCTTATCATCTTGTAGACCTCTATCAAGTCACCTCACATTCTCCTTCACTCCAAAGAGACAAGCACTGGCTTGTTCAACTTATCTTCATAAGACATGCTCTCTAATCCAGGCAGCATCCTAGTTCAAAGTTCAAAGTTGAAAGTACATTTATTATCAAAGTATGTATACTATATACAACCTTGAGATTTGTCTCCTTACAGGCAGCCACAAAACAAAGAAACACAATAGAACCCATTTAAAAAACAAACAACAAAGACTGCCAAATACTCAATGTGCGAGAAATGTACCAATAGTGCAAACAATTAAAAAAAGTAAATAACTAACGCAAAGAACACGAACTGCAGAGTCTCCGAAAATGAATCCACAGCCATGGAACCAGTTCTACGCTGCAGCCAGTCCGGGAGTCCATTGGCTGCGGGACACAGTCGCTGAGCCAGTTCACTGTTGAGGTGAGTAAAGATTCTCAGAGTAGTGTGCTGAACACCAGCTCTTCCTTCACCCCTCAGCCTCAATGTCTTGATCTTTTTAATCCGGCTTGGCACTTAAATCGACTAAATAACAGTTATTTTTTCACTCATGGGCCGGGCCCCAACACTTTGATACGTCCTGAGATTCCAATCCAGGCAAGTCCTCTCCTCCAATGGCCACTGCACTATACCTGTATTCTCGAGAGTTCAGCTTGCCGAATCTCTCAGGGTACCACAAAAACACTAAGTCATTTGGACAGTTCAAAAGCACATCTCCCAAAGGGAAATTACTGACTGTGGATTGCAGTGATTGTAGTCCAGAAAAAAATAGAATGAATAGAATAGTAGTTTTGTTTCTGCCTGCAAATTGTTGCCGTGTCTCGCCCAGTGCCTTCTTCGATCATCTTGGTAAATCTCCTCTGCAGCCTCTCTAAAGCAGTTGTCCATATCTCAAATAACAATGCATTGCGGTACAGGAAGGAGATGGAGGGCTAAGAAACATGGTGTCATAACAATAACCTCTCCCCCAATGTCCACTTTATGCCTCTTATCATCTTGTCAAAGTCAAAATAAGTTTATGATCAAAATACATATACATATGTCATCATGTAAAAGAGTTATAAAAAAAGTTCAGCAAAGAAACAGATCCTTTGGCCCAACTAGTCTGAAAATAAATTGCCTACTCACATCACATAATGGAGTCATAGAAAAGTACAGCACAGAAACTGGCCCTTCAGCCCACATAGTACGTGCTGAACCAACTCAAACTGCCTACTCCTATTGACCTGCACCAGGTCCATATCCCTCCCATCCATGTACCCATCCGAACTTCTCTTAAACCTGCTCTGGCAGCTCGCACCACACTCTCATGACCCTCTGAGTGAAGAAATTTCACCTTTCACCCTCAACCCCTGACCCCTGGTTGTAGTCTCAGTAGAATACCTTGAGATTCGTTTTCTTGCAGGCACTTACATGCTGACTCTGGTTCTTTGCGGGAATGGGAACCGCTCTCAGGGTTTCACGACTGGCTGTTATTCGACATGCCAAGGCTGCGGCCTGAGAGCTCAGTTCGCCTTCGGCGGTCCGGGATCTCGTGGCTCTGGAGATGGGTGGATCGAAGGTCGGTGTCCCAGCAGGAAATCGGTGTGTCGTGGGAGTCAGCAGATCTCTGGCTGTGTGCCCAGAGATCCAAGATCTTTGGGCACAAAGCTCAGGAAGAGCAACGCAACGGGCTTTTAACATCATAAACCAGTGAGTTATTTGTTATGTCTCCCCTCTCATTGTGAAACAGAGACACCCCTTTCTCCCCTATTAGGGAGATAGAGAGAGAGAGCCTGTGGTATGTTGAATACCGGGTGAACAAGTAGTCTTCGGGGTACTGCAAGTTTGTGTCTTTGCTGTTGCTTTGCTGCACGCTTCAGTGCTCGTGGTGGGTGCTGAAGGTTTATTTTTGCTAGTGGGGGAAGGGGATTCGTTGCTTTGCTGTTGCTTACACGCGGGAAGGAGGGGAGCTGGGAGGGGACTTTGGGGTTCTAACATTTTTTTTAGATTATGAGAACACTCAGTCCTCTTTTATTGTCATTTAGAAGTGCAAACATGCATTAAGAAATGATACAATGTTTCTCCGGAGTGATATCACAGAAAACAGTACAGATCAAAGACTAACACCAACAAAACCACATAATTATAACATATAGTTACAACAGTGCAAAGCAATACCATAATTTGATAAAGAACAGACCACAGGCGCAGTAAAAAAAATCTCAAAGTCACGAGTCGATTGACTCCCGAGTCCCCGATAGCAGGCGGCAAAAGGGAGAAACTCCCTGCCATAAACCTCCGGGCACTGTCAACTTGCCGATACCTCAGAAACAGCCAGCCCCAGCTGACCCTGAGTCCATCCGTCCGAAAACTCCGAGCTTCCGAGCAGCCTCTCCGATACAGCCTCCCGAGCGCCATCCTCTGCTGAGCCCCTTCGACCTCTCCCCAGCTGCTGAAACACACAAAGCCGAGGATTTCGGGGTCTTCATCTCCAGAGATTCCGGTTACCACACAGTAGCAGCGGTAGCAAAGCAGGCATTTCAGAAGTTTTCCAGATGTTCCGCTGTGCTCTCACGTCTGTCTCCAGCAAATCAGGATTGTGCACGGTCCCCTACATGACAAAGAACAGATATTCATCACCGAAGTGGCTACACGCACTGTCGTCGCACCGCCATCTTCTCCCCTCTCCCAAATGAATGTCATTCATTCTTAGGGGGGCACTCCTCTGTTTTCATGGATGGTTGCAAAGAAAAAGAATTTCAGGATGTACACTGTACACATTTCTCTGACATTAAATGTACCTTTGAAACTTTTGAAAATAAAGAAATACATCCAGTCATTTTTCATCCTCCTTCGCTCCAGAGAGAAAAGCACCAGCTTATTCAACCTCTCCTCATAAGACATACTCTCTAATCCAGGTAGCATCCACTGCACCCTCTTTAAAGCAGCCCTCTCCTAATGATACACTTAACCAACCATTTCAAACAGCATTGCAGAGGGCGGGGTACCTGTTGAGCTCACTGTTGGCACTCTACTTAATTACTTTAATATGAAGATCACACGTTTAAAATTCTTGGAGTAAAAAAAATGTTATTGCAAGTTGTATTTTCACTGCCATCTTTAGCATCTCCCCAATTAACACTTCGATATACCACGTAGTTTTCCTGAGAAAAAAAATGACAAAGATCTTTAGATTCACAATCGCAATAAAATGCTTGAAAGGCAGTGACTCTCCCTCTCCCCCAAGTTGCCGACGGAGATACGGTGCAGGGTACAATCCAACAAATTACTTTCGCTGCATCTTTGCGCATATTTAACACATTCGCCGGCACAAGCCAAAACAGAGGTTGCAAGACAAACAGAAAACAGAAACTCCTAAACAGGAGCAACATATGTTCTGATTTGCAATATGTTATTTCAGCGCTGTGATCTGAATGAAAGCTTGGGAAGATGCTGGAACATCAAGCAAAGGTTCCTTCAAAATACTGACAGTTCCTTCTTTCGTGACGAAAGGAGGAAAATGCACTCTTCACAATCAGAATCAGAATCAGATTTAATGGCACTGGCATATGTCATGAAATTTGTTGACTGTATAGCAGCAGTACAATGCAATGCATAATAATAGAGAAAAAACTGTGGATTACAGTAAATATATGCATAACATTTTTTAAAAACTAGTGAGGTGTTATTCGTGGGTTCAATGTCCATTCAGAAATATGATGGCAAAGTGGAAGAAAGTGTTCCTGAATCATTGAGTGTGTGTCTTCAGACTCCTCTACCTCCCTCCCAATGGAAACAATGAGAAGAGGGCGTATTGTAAGTGTTGTAGGTCTTTAGTGATGGATGCCTCCTTTTTGAGGCATCGCTCCTTGAAGGTGTCCCAGATGCTATGAAGGCTGGTGCTCGTGATAGAGCTGACTAATTTTACAACTTTCTGTAGTTTCTTTCAATCCTATGTAGTAGCTCTCCCCGCACCCCACCTCCCCATACGAGACGATGATGCAGCCAGTTAGAATGCCCTCCACGGTACCTCTGTAGAGATTTGTGAATGGAACACTCGAGCTCTGCTCCAGCTATTGAGACATGTTTGGAGTAAGATTCGATGGTCATCTGATGAATGAATTGAATTAAATGGCCCTTCGATTTTAACTCCCCTTTCCCACACTACCTCCCCAGTCACCCTCCATCCATCTTCGCACTCTTGCCCCTCCTGGTTCCATCCACCCACTTCACTCATATGTTCCCCTACTCAATATCTGGTCCTCACTGTCATGTACCTCTCCCGTAATAGTCCCCAGCTCTCACCTCCTTCACCTACCTGAATTCAAACGCTGGGCTGGATGAATTGAAAAGGCAGGGTATAGGGACGAGTGGCGATGGTCAGGCTGTTTCTGCTTGCTGTTCCGTGACGTTTAGTCAGCTCTGTGCTGAACTGAGGCTGAGGCAGTGGCCTGCTCCATCTGCTCTGATCTTCGTGTCTATGGACTCACTTTCATTCTGAATATTGTTGCAC
Organism: Mobula hypostoma; assembly: GCF_963921235.1. Lineage (NCBI taxonomy): Eukaryota > Metazoa > Chordata > Chondrichthyes > Myliobatiformes > Myliobatidae > Mobula > Mobula hypostoma. The sequence continues at coordinate 7,937,156 of NC_086124.1, forward strand.
AATTTTTTTTCTTTCTGCAAATTGGGTATTTGTGGATCTTTCTTAATGGCTTCTTGTGGGTTTCTTTGTTTTGTGGCTGTAAGGAGACGAATCTTAATACTGTATAATGTAGACATACTTCGATAATATATGTAGTTTGAACTTTGAACTTTGCTTATCTTCCTTCATCGGCTGTCTCCCATCATCATACTCACCTCCTCTCATCCTACTGTGCTCCAACTCTCTCCCTTTTTATCTGACTCCATATGTCATTCACCTGTCACTGTCTTGTAACGCCATCCCTGCTCATGTGTCCTGCCTGCCACTACCTGTACGTTATCTTACACCACTCCACAGTCCATCAACCAATCTGAAAACCTTCCTCACCACTCCCCTTCTCCAGAAGACATTGGAACAGAATTAGGCCACTCAACTCATCAGTTGTGTTCACCACTCGGTCATAGATGATTTCATTTCCCTCTCACCTGTATTCTCCCTTTATATATATATATACATGTGTGTGTGTGTGTGTGTGTGTGAGTGTGTATTTATTTATTTATATTCTGAGACCCTGTTGTCTGGTCCTGAACTCACCCACTATTGGAAGTAATACACACAAAATGCTGGAGGAACTCAGCAGGCCAGGCAGCAGCTATGGAAAAGAGTAAACAGTCGATGTTTCGGGCCAAGACCCTTCATCAGGACTGGAAACAAGGAGAAGAAGTCAGCTGTGCACATACATCTACTGATGCTTCTGGACACATCTTCAGTGATGTTCCTGGAATCATCGGGTGTTTCGGGTCTTTCAACATCATACAACCTCCTCCAGGTGACCCAGCCGGGGCTGATCAGACCCCAGCTTGTGTCCAGATGACTAGCTACTTACGACTCCATGGCTCCCCTCTTTTGAGCCACAGTCATCTTGAGGCCCTCTCTGCCACATAGGTGGTACTGCGGATGGCTCTCCTCTTCCTCTCTCCCTCGATGCCCAAATTGCTGAAGGCTCTAACTAAGGAACGGGCTGCGAATCCCCTACAACCACCCTCCACTGGGAGACACCTTGTTCTCCATCCAGCCTGCTGACAGTTGCTGACCAGTCGTGCGTACTTGGAGAGCTTCCTTTCAAAGGCCTCTTCCAAGCGATCTTCCCATGGAACTCTCAGCTCCAGCAGCACCACTTGCTTGGTAGACTCAGACACTAGGACAATGTCTGGTCGCAGGGTGGTGGCTGCGATATGGTTGGGGAACTTCAGCTGCCCTTCGAGGTCCACCAACAGCTGCCAGTCCCTTGCAGAGGTCAGGATGCCTGCAGATGTTCTTTTGGCAGGTATTGGCTGCTCCCCAGCTCTGACAAAGGCAATGGTCTGCTTGGAGGGTCGGGACCACTTCGCGCACTCAACTCCTGCGCTGACGGCTTCAGCGATGGTCTTCAGAGTAAGAAGGTAGAGGGACAGGGAGGAAGTACAAGGTGGCAGGTGATAGGTGAAACCAGGAGGAGGAAGGGGTGAAGTGAAAAGCTGGGAAGTTGATTGGTGGAAGAGATAAAGGGCTGGAGAAAGGGGGAATCTGATAGGAGAGGACGGAAAACCATGGAAGAAAGGGAAGGGAGAAAAGCACCAGAGGGCGGTGATGGACAAGTAAGAAGAGAAGGTGTGAGAGGGAAACACAAATGGGGAATGGAAGCATTTTGGAAGGGTCCTCTCCACATCTTCTCTGTCTAGCCCTTTCAATATTCAGTAGGTTTGAATGAGATCCTCCCTCATTCTTCTAAATTCCAGTGAGTGCAGGCCCAGAGGCCATCCATTTATTCCAGAAGTTCTTAACCAGGGGTCTGTCTGTGGATTGATTCCAGGGGGTCCTTGAACTTGGATGGGAAAAAATTTACATCATTATTTTCAATAGCCTGTAACTGAAATGTAGCATTTCCCTCAATTATGAACGTAGGCAACAAACTACAGCAATATTAGCAGTTCCTGTGACTTTGTCACCAATAGAAATGACAAATATTTTCATTTCACATTACAACTGTTACAAATATCTCAAATTACCACTACTTTGAAATTATGGTAGTTATTAGACCTGTGGCTAGATCGAACATGATCACAGTCTTCCGGTCCGCAGATGCTTGTGCGATGTAGCTGTCCAACTATCGATGCCCTACGCCTAAGTAAATCGTTCGGCAACCAAACGGTGACATTCCGTGCTCTCACATTTGTGTCCCAGATATCTCCGTGGCCCTCCATTATTCTCTATCTACAATTGCTTGTTGATCGATGCGTAGAAGGAGGTGACACAAGCACAAGAAAATCTGCAGAGGCTGGAAATCAGAAGGAAAACCCCAAAGAATGAATGACAGAAAAAAAGATACAGCCTCAGAGGCCCCCTCCCCCTCCCACGCACAAACAGCAGCAAAGCAGCAACCTCCCCCACCTGACTCAGCAAAAAGCACCAGCCCCTCGTCGCCTGCCAAGCAAGCCCCCAAACAGACCATAATCTAGATTCCTTCAAAAACAACTGTTCATCTCAACAGTTGAGCATCTCACAGGCTCCCTCTGTCTCACTAGCCAGGGAGAGAGTGGTATCTCTCCTGCCACAGAAAGAGGGGAGACCAACAGCGCGCTGTTTCAATGTTACGGTCTTCAGTGTGACTTTAATTCATGTTCCCCGAAACTCAAGATCAGCAGCAAGCTCTCGCTCATCATCGAGAGTGAGAGAGAGCAATTGCTCGAGTGCGGAAGCCTCCAACAGCCGCACCCGCTGTCTCGATGTTCCGATCTCCCGTGATACTTCAGTCAGCAAGACCGGCAAGGAAATGTACAAAAAAATTGGCTATTTCTAGGGTGGGTTGGAATGCAACAGCTTGTGGTCCAATTTCAACACCTCAGAAATACAACCAGCAATTCCAGTCGAGAATTGTGCTTGTATCGGTGATGTAATTTCTGAGTAATTGTGATGTAATGATGATGTAAAGTAATGTGAAATGATGTAATTGTGATGATGATGTAATTCATTGTGATGTAATGGTGATGTAATTGTGCTTTAATAGTGATGTAATTTCTGAGTTATTTCTGAGCATGTTATAATGTACGTACTACTGCTACATTGACAGGCCTAGGGGGCCGGCGTCGGGCATGATGATGGACTCTCCACTTCTCCCTCTCCCTTGTCAGTGTGTTCAGTTCATCTACATTAGCCGCACTGCTGTCTTCTAGGAGCGTGTTGACCATAGTTTCGGGAGGGCGCCCAGGGTTCATCCTTCCATGCTTGGGCTCCCATATGATGACTAGGCTGCCAGGTAGCTCGGGGTGGTGCAGACAGTGCCCTGCTAGTTGCAGTCTTCTTGCCTTGATTTTAATGATATAATGTATGTAACTCCCCTGCAACATTCATTTAGAGAGTAGAGTACTGTACAAAAGTCAGGCATATATTATATATATATGTAACATGCTGTAAGGTTTCACTGCTAACGTAACGGCCTCTCTATAATGTTTCACTGCTTATATATCAATGACTTGGATGAGGGAATTAAATGCAGCATCTCCAAGTTTGCGGATGACACGAAGCTGGGCGGTAGTGTTAGCTGTGAGGAGGATGCTAAGAGGATGCAGGGTGACTTGGATAGGTTGGGTGAGTGGGCAAATTCATGGCAGATGCAATTTAATGTGGATAAATGTGAAGTTATCCACTTTGGTGGCAAAAATAGGAAAACAGATTATTATCTGAATGGTGGCCGATTAGGAAAAGGGGAGGTGCAACGAGACCTGGGTGTCATCACACACCAGTCATTGAAAGTGGGCATGCAGGTACAGCAGGCAGTGAAAAAGGCAAATGGTATGCTGGCATTTATAGCAAGAGGATTCGAGTACAGGAGCAGGGAGGTACTACTGCAGTTGTACAAGGCCTTGGTGAGACCACACCTGGAGTATTGTGTGCAGTTTTGGTCCCCTAATCTGAGGAAAGACATCCTTGCCATAGAGGGAGTACAAAGAAGATTCACCAGATTGATTCCTGGGATGGCAGGACTTTCATATGAAGAAAGACTGGATGAACTAGGCTTGTACTCATTGGAATTTAGAAGATTGAGGGGGGATCTGATTGAAACGTATAAAATCCTAAAGGGATTGGACAGGCTAGATGCAGGAAGATTGTTCCCGATGTTGGGGAAGTCCAGAACGAGGGGTCACAGTTTGAGGATAAAGGCGAAGCCTTTTAGTACTGAGATTAGGAAAAACTTCTTCACACAGAGAGTGGTGAATCTGTGGAATTCTCTGCCACAGGAAACAGTTGAGGCCAGTTCATTGGCTATATTTAAGAGGGAGTTAGATATGGCCCTTGTGGCTAGGGGGATCAGAGGGTATGGAGGGAAGGCTGGTGCAGGGTTCTGAGTTGGACGATCAACCATGATCATAATAAATGGCGGTGCAGGCTCGAAGGGCCGAATGGCCTACTCCTGCACCTATTTTCTATGTTTTCTATGTTTTCTAAGGTAATGGTTTCTTTGTAGCAGCAATGTTTGGGTTATGACTAGAGATAACGGGGCCTTTCGAATGTGTGTTATTCAATGAGAGGCATGTTGCTTTTCCTTGTGGGTCTGGGAGCAGGGATTATGCAGTCTTTTGCCAGGGAGAGATGAAGAGAGAAGACGTGAATGGAACGAGTTGGTAGACCGCGGACGGGGTGGACTCGGAGCGAAGATTCAAAGGTCAGTGACATTCGGAGGAGGTTGACAGGGGACAAATGGGTGAATCTGTGAACTCCAACGTGCACATTAGACTGTTCCATTAAAATGGGCCCTTCTTCTTTTTACTTCCGTTACTAACCGTACATCAGATTAAGATTTACAAAGTTCTTTCATTTAATTGCATATGGTGTACTGTCTGACATTTTGCGGTGAGGATTTGTAACTGGGCATCACATCAAGCACCATCCGCACAAATGAGATTTCTCAGTTTGGCGTGGCCAGAGGCTGTCTTCCCCTAGACAAGCACGTGCCGGCCGAACCTGAGGGTTACATATAGTTAGGGTGCCTAAGACTTTTGCACAGAACTGTTGTAATTTTTTGTATTGCTGTGTGCTGCTGGAACAAATGTGAGTGATGATATACCTGATTCTGATATGGGTTTCTAGTGTGGACTGAGAGTGGGAAGGGAAAGAAGGGAATCATGATTGGGTAAAGAGGAAGGGAGAAAGGATGGAGCAGGAAGCACGAAAGAGACATTCTGAAATGATCAATAAAATAATTGTTTGGAACCATATGCCCTTGCCTTGTGTCTTAGGGCTGGGTGAGCCTACACTTGTGACACCCCGCACCCTGGCTCTCCTCCTCTGCCATTTGTCCCACTCTCCTCTCGTGGCGCTCCACCCTCACCATCCCCAACATCTTTTGCTCCCACCAGATTTACAAACTCTCTCTCCGCTCCATGTTCAGAAATACAGTACTGTGAACAGAGTTTAGGCACCCTTGTTATATATATATATTATGCGCCTAAGACTTCTGCACGGTCCAGAAGGCTGTGGAGGCCAAGTCTCTGGATGCTTTCAAGAAAGAGATGGATAGAACTCTTAAAGATAGCGGAATCAAAGGTTATGGGGATAAGGCAGGAACTGGATACTGATTGTGGATGATCAGCCATGATCACAGTGAATGGCCGTGCTGGCTTGAAGGGCCGGATGGCCTACTCCCGCACCTATTGTCTATTGTCTATTGTCCATACCATGAAATGCACTCTTTGTGTCAACAAATAACACAGTCGAAGATGTGCTGGCACAGCCCACAAGTGTCACCATGATTCCCGCACCAGCGTAACATGTCCACAATTGACTAACTCTAACCTGTAACCTGTGTGTCTTCGGAATGTGTGAGGAAACCGGAGCACCTAGAGAAAACCCACTTGGTTGAGAGAAGGACATCCAGACTCCTTACAAACAGCGGTGGGAATTGAAGCCCAGTCGTAAAACGCCACACTAACCACTGCACCACCGTGACAGGAAGTAATGTTGCCAAGCATCATGAGGTTTCGTTGGTTGGAGGCCATTCCAAGCAGAGTCCCCATTCCAGAAAGGTTTGCCTTAATATAAAGATGAGAAAGTTTGCTGATGCTGGAAACCCAGAGCAAAACGCACAAAATGCTGGAGGAATTCAGCAGGTCAGGCAACATCTACGGAAATGAATAGACAGTCGATGTTTTGTGCCGATACCCTTCTTCAGCACTGAGCTTTAGGGTAGGCATCCCTCGAAAAGGCTTTGCAGTGGATGTCCCTATTTCCCGCAGGAGCTATTGCTTGGAATTCCATACATTTTTGCTGCTTTGGATGAAATGGAATTCAAAATTGGATCCATTTCAGTGCTTGTGAGCTCCGCTGGAAGCTGGACAAGCTACAGAACCAGAATCAGGTTTAATATCACGGGCATATGTTGTGAAATTTGTTGTTGTGCAGTTGCACTACGTTGCAATATATAAAAATTAAAACTAAATTACAGTAAGTACATATATGTTAAAAAGTTAAATTAACTAAGAAGTATAAAAAGCAAAAAATATAATGAGGTAGTGTTCATGGGTTCAATGTCCATTCAGAAATCTGATGGCAGAGGGGAAGAAGCTGTTGCTAAATCACTGAGTGTGTGCTTTCAGGCTTCTGTACCTCCTTCCTGATGGTAGCAATGAGAACAGAACATGACCTGCTTGCTGGGGGTCCTTCATGATGGACGCCGCCTTTTTGAGGCATCGCTCCCTGAAGATGTCCTGGATGCTGTGGAGATTAGTGCCCTTGATGGAGCTCAATGAGTTCACAACATTCTGCAGCTTTTCTGATCCTGTGCAGTAGTCCCCCTCCCTGCCGTTCCAGACAGTGATGCAGCCATTTGTCCAATGTAGGAATGTGTGTCAGCCAACCGGGTTTGTTTTGGCAACTTTCTGCCCACGGGGATGCGATGGAAGATTCAAGAGAGCTGGGGAAGATCAGATTTCTGAAGGACAGTAGCCTGGTTTGGGGTCTTTTGGCAGGGGCTGCAGAGTGGAGGACAAGGGAAGATGCTCATCAAATGCCACTCAAAGGAGAGACCCCTTTGTAAGAGGTGCTATGTGCAGCTGAATGGCTCCAAGGAGGAAGTGCTGAGATAGCCAGTTCATTTGAGTTGATCTTCGAGGGAAGTATGAACTGTGCCTGGTGTTTTCATGCCGAACGTGGCTTCAGCGTGTGAGTAAAGCAATGCATCAGACTACTCAGAAACGAGCTCCAACACTTATGTGCACATTTAGACTGGTTTGCTTGTAATGGGCCCTTTTATTTTTCATTTCTCTTTCTGTTAACTGTTTGTTAAAGTTGAAATATTGGTAAATATATTTCTTCTGTAATTTTATCTATTGTATGATCTGTCATTTCCTGGCGAACGATAACTGTGTATTTACATGGCATTCGCTACAATCAATGTCCCTTAATGGGAACATCCCCAACTTTCCTGTATGGTTGAACCCAAATCATACCGACCCTAGATGTGTTTTGCTTACAGAAAGTAGCCTTCTCACCACTGAGTCACATAGCTGTTAGCAGCCTCACCGTGTATATGAGCCCAGGTGACTGAGTTACATTTATGGGGGCTCAACCAGGATCAAATGCTGCATGAGTGCTGTGTAAGGATAGATTAAGCAGTTTATTTGTGTATTTAAGGCAGTGTTTATACTAGTGTTTGTGGAAGGTAAGGTATGTCATAATTACGGTACTTTACAAGGGGTGATTAATTAGTTTGTGGCCTAGGGTAGAAGGAGATGAGTTATTAATTTTGAACTTTCTGCATTAACACTCAAGGAGCTGAACTGCACGTGCATGTGACGATAGTGTCTTGGACCTCCAGGTGGTCCACAGCAGGGGTGATTGTTAAGTTCGTGGCCTATGGTAGAAGGAAATGAGTTATACAGCTTTTGTTACATGCACGTGCAGTTCAACTCTGTGTGAAAATGCAGAAAGTTTGAAGTTTCTCCTGATCTCCTTCTACCTTAGGCCACAAACTTATCAATCACTCCTGCTGTGGACCACTTTCTGGAGGTCCAAGACACTGAGTTCTACAAAGAAGGGATCCGTATGCTCCACGACCGCTGGACTAAGTGTGCAAATGTAGGAAAATAAATGTGCTGCTAGGTTTTCTAAAATTGACTCCTTCTACGCTAGGCCACGAACTTATCAATCACCCCCTGTGTAATGGATGCCATGGGAATTAAGGTCTGGTGCGATATGAAGAAGGTATCCATATGTAGTGCTTGTGTCCTGAGCAGGGTAGCTGTGTAAATTCCCAACGAACTGCTACTTAGAGTGCTGAGTTCTGGAAAGTTAGACCAAATGAGCAGCATTTTAGCCAATCAGCTGTTAAGAATGTTGTGTTAGTCCAGAGCACCAGTGACGTGACTGAGGTCATGCTGCATGATAAGATAGGGGCACCTGGAGAGGCGGGGCCATATCCAGTCCATATCTTTAGAGAAGGTGGGAATGCAGCTGAGGGTGAAGATTTTAAAGACAAGTTGTTTTCTTTTCTGTGGAGTGAGGTGAAGACGTTGTCTGATGTGAGATCTAATAAGTTCTTCAGCTGGTGATTTAAATTCTAAGCTGGTTTCAGCTATACATCACTCGTTGATAAATGCCAAAGTGTACCTGCGGAGGGCTAAAGTTATCGTAGGCTGAGGATGTTCTCTGAAGTCAAGCCCACACCGAGTGTGAGGCTTGGGCTGAGCAGACATCTCGGATACTGGGTGAATGTCAGTGCTCAGATAATATGAAAAACAGAGGCTGGTAAGGAGTTTAAAGGCTGGTGGATGATATATAGAGGTTCCTAAACTCAGGAAACCCATTAGCCACGTCAGTTAACTATATATGTACAAGCTCTGGGACAGATTTATACTGCTTCCCCTACCTTCCCCCTTACTTGGCTTCACCAGCCAGCTTTTACTCCTTCCCCACCCTCCAACCTTTTTATTCTAGCTTCTGGCCCCTCCCTTTCCAGTCCTGAAGAAGGGTCTCAGCCTGAATCGTCGACTGCTTGTTCATATCCATAGATGTTGCTTGACCTGCTGAGCTCCTCCATCATTTTATGTGTGTTAAATGCATCTAATGTCCATAATTGACAAACAGCATTTTAATTCCTCAACTGCATGTTACTTTAATAGGCAGGAAACTGTAATAGAGTTTGTTAATGGCATTGATTGAAACATCTATGAAGTTTCTCATATAAGTATAGCTTAAGGCTTCAACAGATCATTAGTGAAGAGTATCATATGCTTATTAAGCAATAGAGATGAATTAACCCCAGGCAAGTTTGTATTATATGAAACAAACTTAAATGTATTCTATTAGAAGCCCAAGATTTGCATTTAATTTCTTGATGTCATAATCAAACAGTATGCAGATCCCAAAATTTATAAAGCGAGACATTGTGCTGGAATCATGGATGGAAAATCCAACAAAATGTCGTGGATAAGGCCCAATCCGAAATGAGTGAATCTCTCCTCACCACCGAGCAGATCTGAACGAAATGTTGTCGCAGAAAGGCAGCATCGGTCATCAGGGCCTCCCACCACCTAGACCATGCTCTCTTCTTGCTGCTGCCATCAGGAAGAAGGTACAGGGGCCTCGGGACTCACGCCACCAGGTTCAGGAACAGTTATTACCCCTCAAAAATCAACCTCTTGAACCAAAGGGGATAACTTCATTCAATTTCACTTGCCCCATCATTGAAATGTTCCCACAACTAAAGGACTCACCTCCAAGGACTCGTTGTCTCTTTTTCTTGATATTTATTGCTTAATAGGAGAAGATGGCGCAGCGACGTATTGCGCGCGGACGTTCCAAATTGATATCGATATGTGTTAATTAGGGGGCCGTGCACAATCCTGATTTGATGGAGACAGCCGTGAGAAGCACGGAGGAACACCTGGAGAGACTTCTGAAATGCCCACTTCGCTGCCGCTGCTACTGTGCGATCGAGAATCTCCAGAGGGGAAGACACCAGATCCTCGGCTTTGCCTATTGCCTGTTGCTGGGGCCGGGGTCGAAGCGCTCTGCAGAGGTGGTGCTCGGTGCTTGGTATCAGAGAGCTGGTCGGAGGCTCGGAGTCAGACTGTGGTCGGATGCTTCCGGGATGCTGCATCGGCAAGTTTGCAGCGCTGGAGGTTCACCGTCTGCGTGAGATGATGGGACTTTCGAGAGACTTCGAGACTTTTACCGTGCCCATGGTCTGTTCTTATCAAATTACAGTACTGCTTTGCACTGTTGTAACTATATGTTATAATTATGTGGTTTTTGTCAGTTTTTAAGTTGGTTTGTCATGTGTTTCAGTGATATTATTCTGGAAAAACATTGTATCATTTCTTAATGCATGCATTACTAAATGACGATAAAAGAGGACTGTGTGTCCTCATAACCATAATCATAATATTTATTTATTATTATTATTTATTTCTGTTCGTATTTTCACAGTTTTTTTTCTTCTGTACACTGGTTGAATGCTCAGGTTGCTGCAGTCTTTCAATGGTTCAATGATGGTTATTATTCTGTGGTGAATTTATTGAGTATGCCCACAAGAAAATGAATCTCGGGGTTGCATATGGTGACATATATGTACTTTGATAATAAATTTACTTTGAACTTTGAACTTTGGACAAAATGATTACAGCTCAGGGTGTTGGAGTTAAGAGTTTAATTCTGACACCATCTATAAGGAGTTTGAATGTTCTCCTTTCGACCACGTGTGTTTCCTCTGGGTGCTCTGGTTTCTTCCCACTGTCCAAAAATGTACCAGTTATTAGGTTATTTGGTCATTATAAGTTGTCCTGTGATTAGATTAGAGTTGAATAACGGGTTTTCTGAGCTATCCAGCTTGTTGGCCAGAAGGTCCTATCCCATGCCCTATCTCTAAATAAATAAGTTCTTCATCATCATCATGTGCCGTGTCATATGACATCATCATTACGTGCCGTGTCGTCTGATGAAGGTGATCAGGGTCTCATGACCATGATTGTTTTTGGCGAACGTTTCTACAGAAGTGGTTTGACATTGCCTTCTTCTGAGCAGTGTCTTTACAAGACGGGTGATCCCAGCCATTATCAATACTCTTCAGAGGTTGTCTGCCTGGCGCCAGTGGTCGCATAAGGAGGACTTGTAATATGCACTAGCTGCTCGTACGACCGTCCACCACCTGCTCCCATGGTTTCATGTGACCCTGATCGTGGGTGGCCCAAGCAGGTGTTATACTTTGCTCAAAGTTGACCTGCATGCTCGTGGAGGGAAGGAGTGACTTTATACCTCCTTTGGTAGAGATATATCTCCACTCCCTCATCCTAAAGATAATTGAAGCAGAACAGAAATACTGGTTGGACAAAGGCAGGTCAACAGACTGTGAAACATTTCAAGTGTGATGTGTCACGATGATGCCGTTCCAAACCGTAAATCATTTTTTGAAAACCTTGCAAATACGTTTGAAATGCATGGCAGTTTTTTATTCCGAGAATTTTGACAAACAAAGCATAGGGTTTTAAAATGTAGCAGGCAGGAGCCTAGGAACCACATCCATGCAGAAGAGATTAAAATGTTCAAGTGCTTTACATATTAATGAAATGGTTGCTTCATTCCTCCTGCTTATCTGCTGGGGCTGAACCTTTTCAATGTGCAGGCCACCTCTTTTTGCGGTGCATCATTAGCATTAATGACAGATACCCTATGAATATGCCTCCTGCATTCAGTGAAGATGGGACAGCTGGATGGGTCTGAAACCAACTTAACATGCATCCAGTTCTTTTTTTTTCTAAATATTGATTTGCCTGATGTTATATTTCCATGTCTGTGATGTTGATTCATGCAAACAAAAAATCAATTTTCTTATTGGGAATTATGTAAGAATAATCAAGGTAGCATCAGCAGAGCCAGGAACTGAGTGAAATGTTCAAGTGGATGACGTAAGAAAGTTTCATAAGAACATAAGGAATAGGAGCAGGAGTCGGCTATCTGACCCATCGAGCCTGCTCCGCCGTTCAATAAGATCGTGGCTGATCTGGCCATGGACTCATCTCTACCTAGCTGCCTTTTCCCCATAACCCTTAATTCCTCTGCTATGCAAAAATCTATCCAATCTTGTCTTAAATATATTTACTGAGTAGCCTCCACTGCTTCATTGGGCAGAGAATTCCACAGATTCACCACTCTAGGAAAAGCAGTTCCTCCTCATCTCCATCCTAAATCTACTCCCCCAAATCTTGAGGCTATGTCCCCTTGTTCTAGTCTCACCTACCAGTGAAAGCAACTTTCCTGCCTCTATCTTATCTGTCCCTTTCATAATTTTATATGTTTCTATAAGATCTCCTCTCATTCTTCTGAATTCCGCTGAGTACTGTCCCAGGCAACTTAATCTCTCCTCATAGTCTAACCCCTTCATCTCTGGAATCAACATGGTGAACCTCTTCTGCACTGCCTCCAAAGCCAGTATATCCTTCCTCGAGTAAGGAGACCTGAACTTCATGTAGTACTCCTGTTAGAGTTTCAGATTGATGACCTTTTGAACAGGAAAGGTCATCAGCTTGAAGCATTACTTCATTCTCTCTCCATAGATGCCGCTTGACCTTCCGGGTATTAGCAACATTTTCAGATTTGGTCCTGACATCTGCAGTTTTGTTTTAGTTTCAGAAAAAATGTATGCCCTTAAATTCACTTGACACATCTCTGACACCTCCCTCCCCTTTCTCAATCTCCCTGCCTCCACCTCTGAAGACAAACTGTCAATCGACACCTTTTATAAAGCTACAGATTCCCACGGTTATCTTGACTATACATCTTCCCATGTTATCGCCTGTAAAAATGCTATTCCCTTTTCTCTGTTCCTATGCTCTGCTGCATCTGATCCCAGGACGCGGATTTCCACTCCAAGACATCAGAGATGTCCTCCTTCTTCAAAGCACAGGGTTTCCCTCCAGTACTGATGCTGCCCTCACCCGCATCTCCTCCATTTCATGAACATCTGTGCTCACCCCTTCTTCCTGCTGCCTTAACAGTGATTAGGGTTCCTCTTGTCCTTACCTACCACCCCATCAGCCTCTGCATCCATCTGATCATTCTCCACAGCTTCCACCATCTCCAAAAGGATTCTACCACTAAACATAATTTCACCTATCACCAAACCCCCCTTCAATTTCCACAGGGATCACTCCCTGTGCGATTTGTTGTCCACTCATCCCTCCCGCTAATCTCCCTCCTGCTGCTTATCCCTGTAAGCAGCCTATGTGCTGCACCTGCCCCTACACCTCCTCCCTCACCTCCATTCAGGGCCCCAAACAGTCCTTCCAGGTGAGCCAATACTTCACCTGTGAACCTGCTGGGGTTGCCTATTGTATCTAGCGCTCCCAATGCGGCCTCCTCTACATTGGTGAGCTCCACCGTAAATTGGGGGATCACTTCGTCAAGCACCTCCACTCCATCGCCAAAAGCGGAACCTCCCTGTGGCCAGGCATTTTAATTCCCATTCCCATTCCCGTTCCGACATGCCAGTTCACGGCCTTGTGCCAAGATGTAGCTACCCTTAGAGTGGAGAAGCAACACCTTATTTTCCAACTGGGTAGCCTCCAACCTGATGGCTTGAATATCAATTTCTCCTTCAAGTAAAAAAATTGTGTGCCTTGCTCTAGCGATTCCCTAATACTTCCTTGCGGTTAGCAATAATTTCATTGTAGACATTTGTGTAAAGTGCATTGGGATGTTTTTGTTACCTTTAGAAGTTGCTGCATAAATAGTTCATAAACAAAAAAAGAGTCTGCAGTTGCTGGAAATCCAAAGCAACAGCAGGTCAGACAGCATCTACAGAATTGAATAAACAGTCGACACTTCTTCAGGGCTGGACTGGAAAGGACAGGGGAAGACACCAGAGTGGAAAGTTGAGGGTAGGGAAAGGAGGATAGTTAGAAGGTGACAGGTGAATCCAAGCTGGTGGGAAAGGTAAAGGGCTGGAGAGAAAGGAATCTGTTGGGAGAGGAGAGTGGACCATGAGAGACAGGGATACTGCTGCTGTTGTGGAAGTTCTATGGAAAGACAGGTAGCAATCCAAAGATATTCATTTTTCATTGATATGAAGTTCTGTATACCAGCTAAGGATGCTGGAATAATCGTGCAAAGCATTTTGAAATACAATACCTAATTTCTCCTGTTCAACATTAATCACACACCGATTAAATCTTACCGTTTGCAAATGAATACGGAATATAAATCAAATTTGAATATCCTTTTAATAAAGCTAATCACTTCATGTGGCTGCTTTGATCTTTTTTTGTGAGATTTAAGCAAAGCTGGCAAGTGATACTTTCCTGCTTCACCAAACTGTGATTACATTGCTTTAACAAAAACTACAACTTTTTTCTAATTTTCCTCGAACAAATAAGGACATCGAAGCACATTGAAAGGCTGAGAAATCATGCTTTATGTATGTAAAACATTTAACGAACCAGAGGTGAATCAGAATCATACTTTTTCTCACAGACTTACCAACACCATTATGTGCTTTGTTGTATGGCGTGGGAGATCACAGTCTTCAAACATCCATGCCAAGAACAATCATGTCGAGACTATAATCTCCCACGTCATAACACGCGTTGTATACTTTGTTGTATGGCGTGGATGCTCACGGTCATCAAACAACCATGCCAAGAACAATCGTTGTTGAGACTACAATCGCCCGCATCATAGCACGCGGAACATAATGATGATGTTGACTGAAAGCATGTTCGTGGCCTTCTGCTGCTGTAGCTCATCCACTTCAAGGTTTGACATGTTGTGCATTTAGAGATGCTCTTGTGCACACAATTGTTGTAGCACATGGTTATTTTGAGTTTCTGTTGCCTTCCTGTCAGCTTGAATCAGTATGGCCATTCTCCCCTGACCTCTCTTATTAACAAGACATCTTGACTCACAGAACTGCTAATAAAGTGGCCACTGTGTGTCCATTATAGCAGTAATTACACTTTAAGTATTCCATCCCCCCCATTCCACTATGAAACGGTTCAAATCTTTAAGCCCAGCATTCTCAATGGAACATAAACCTTTATGAATGTGCAGATTGCATTGAGTAAAAGGTAATGTGGAACGATTTAATAATAACTAAGGATGCTGACATACAACCCAAGATGCACTGGGACACATCAGCAGTGATGTAACCTGGGGTCATCAGCTGTTTCAGGTGACACCCTCGCCCAGATGACCCCGCCAGGGTTGTTCAGACCCTGGCTTGTACCCCGGGGTCACACCTCTTGATACAAAGTGGGAGGAGAGAGAGCAGCGCACCGCGCGTGCGCAGCCCTCCGGTGAAAAATGATATCGTATCCGTTAAATAGGGGCCGTGGACAATTCTGATTTGATGAAGACAGACGCGAAAGCACAGAGGAACATCTGGAGAAATTTCTAAAACGCCAGTTCGCTGCGGTTGTTACTGAGCAATTGGGAATCTTTCAGAGGGAAGGCCTCAAAATCCCCAGCTTTGCCTGCTGTTGGCGACCGAGATTGAGGTCAAATCGTTCGGATAGAGATGGCACTCAGTACTCGGTGTCAGAGAGCTGATCGGAGGCTCGAAGTTTTCAGATGACTCAGAGTCGGACTGTGGTCGGCATGGCAGGGAGAGTTTTAATTCCTTCTCCCGTCTGCGTGAGATGTGGGACATTTGAGAGACTTTGAACTTTTACTGTGCTCATGGACTTCATCAAGTTATGGTATTGTTGCACTGTTGTAACTATATGTTATAATTATGTGGTTTTGTTAGTATTCTCAGTCTTGGTCTGTCCTGTGTTTTGTGATATCACACCGGAGGAAATATTGTGTCATTTCTTAATGCATGCATTACTAAATGACAATAAAAGAGGACTGCGTGTCTTCATAATCTAAAGCTATCTGGAGGTTTGTTCAGTAGCCTCTGTGGTGGTTCAGGTGGCTTCTTTCTTTGCAGGCCCCATAATGCCAAGAAGAGAGTAGCCAGCAAATCCTCTACACCTCACCTGTATAGGGTCACATCGTGCCCTCCACCCCTGACTCCGGCACTGGCTTTTTTACACTCCCCAATCTGGTCTTCCCAAGGAACTGTCAGTTCTACCAAGACCACCTGCTTCGAAGTTTCTGTCAGAATGACCAAGTCTGCCCTCAGGGACAACGATGCGATGAAGTCAGGGACTTTAATTGCTTGCCAAGATCGACTTTGATTTGCCAGTCAAATGCCGTGGCGAGCAACAATGAAAGATGAGGGATGTTTTTAAAAATTGTTAAATCCGGGAAGAGGAGCTAAAGGTGGCACCAGAGGGCGACTTCATCTGTGAAATAGTTTAAATTCTTCTCCCTTTATTGTCTCTTCTTTCCTTTTCAAGGTGGCTGGGGGTCCTGTCGGGTTCCATGATATACAGCTGCCCTCAAACTGCGGTTCATCACGGTGGTTTCCCTCTCTGAGAGCTCGTCAAGTGGCCTGGAAGTCGTGTGCCTTCAGTGTGCGGCCCTGTAACTCTGCGGACGGCTCGATTCCTCGGCGACATTGCTGACTGTAGCGTCGCAGGGGATTGGAACATCAAGACAACAGTGTACGACACTGTCGAAATAAGCGATGCTACAGATTTTAACATTGCAACAATGAACTGTTGGCCTCCCCTCTCGCTGTAGAAGGAGTGATACATCTCACTCCCTCTTTAGTGAGAGAGAAAGAGAGAGAGCCTGTGGCATGTCCAAGCGTTGGGATGAACAGTATTTCCTTTTTGATGGATTTTAGATCATGGTCTCTTTGGGGGTTTTGCTTTTGATTGCATGGTGGGGGCTGATGCATTTGCTGAGGCAGGTGAGGAGAGGAGGAGGGAGAGTCGTTGCTTTGCTGCTGCTCGTGTGTGGTGGGGGCGGGGCTTTGGGACGCTGCCATTTCTGGTCACTCATTCTTTGGGTCTTTTCTTCTGTTTCGAGGATGTCTGTGAAGAGTAAGAATTTCAGGTCAAGGGAGAAACTTTCCCGGGAGGGGGGAGAAGATGGCGGCGCGACGACAGCGCGTGCGGCCACTTCAGTGATGAATATCTGTTATTTGTCAAGTAGGGGACCGTGCACAATCCTGATTTGATGGAGACAGACGTGACAGCACAGCGGAACATCTGGAAAACTTCTGAAATGCCTGCTTTGCTACCACTGCTACTGCGTGGTAACCGGAATCTCCGGAGCTGAAGGCCCTGAATCCTCGGCTTTGCTTGTTTCCGCGGCCGGGGCGAGGTCAAAGGCGCTTGGCAGAGGATGGCGCTTGGGAGGCTGGTCGGAAGCTCGGAGTTTTCCGGCGGGTGGGCTCAGTGTCGGCTGTGGTCGGCTGCTTCCAAGGCATTGGCAAGTTGGCGGTGCCTGGAGGTTTATTGCAGGGAGTTTCTCCCTTTTGCCGCCTGCTATCGGGGACTCGGGAGTCGATCGACTCGGGACTTTGAGATTTTTTTTACTGTGCCTATGGTCTGTTCTTTATCAAATTATGGTATTGCTTTGCACTGCTGTACCTATATGTTATAATTATGTGGTTCTGTCAGTGTTAGTCTTTGGTCTGTCCCGTTTTCTGTGATATCAATCCGGAGAAACATTGTATCATTTCTTAATGCATGTATGCATTCCTAAATGACAATAAAAGAGGACTGAGTGTTCTCATAATCTAAAAAAAATTCTCCTATATTAAACGGAATCAACCATTGATCCGTGCAGCCTTTAGCTGGGAATTCTGTAGTGAACCTTAGCTCACCAGTTGACACCAGGAGGCTGCAGTATGATCTTGAGGAAAACATAATACATTACTTTCAACAGTTAAGTCAAATATTAAGCAAATGTCATCCTGCAGATGCTGATGTCCTTGAGCCAAACCAATAAAATAATCACAAATGACAGTGAACTGGAGCTGAGGCGCAAGATTGATAAAATTATTAATTATGCAAACCATTGGTTCATATGCTTAATAATTTTAATTAATAAATTATGAAGGCACATTGGCCATAAATTAAAGTATTGAAGTGCTGCAAGGATCAGTGCTGGGTCTGTTCTGGAACTAGAATGCAGAGAAAATTTACAAGATTTTGGAGGATCAGAGTTATAAAGAAAGATCGAATATATTAGGAGTTTATTCCTTAGAATGTTGAAGATTGAGGGTAGATTTGGTAAAGGTATACAAAAATATGATGGGTATAGAAAGGGTAAATTTACTTTGAACTTTGGAACCTCTCTCACTGTTTCTCCTCTGTGATCTCTGCTGCCCTCCAACTCTTTGTCCATGTCACATTCTAGTTATCCTCCGTCCGCACCCATCCATCTTTTTATTCTGGCATCTTCCCCCTTTCCTTTCCAGTCCTGAAGAAGAATCTCGGCCCGAAACATCAACTGCTGGCTCATTTCCATGGATGCTGGCCTGACCTGCCGAGTTCCTCCAGCACCTTGCGTCGGGTTTCCAGCGTCTGCAGAATCTTTCATGTTTATGATTATGCTGCCCGTCATCCTCCACTGCTCCTCAATCCACCAATCACCTGCTGGCCCCTGTTTAATCCCTCCCCTTCCCCTCTGTATACTTGCTATTATCCTGCTCTACTCTCAGTCCTGATGCAGGGTTACGACCCTAAACACTGGCAAATCCTCCCCCCACCCCACCCACAGATGCTACCTAACCCACTGCTCTCCCCCTGCAGCCTGTTGCTCGAGTGTAGCGGTTAGCGTAACACTACTGCAGCACTAGTAACCTGGCAACCTGGGTTCAATTCCCACCACGTCAGTAAGGAGTTTGTACATTCTCCTTGTGAGCACATGGGTTTCCTCCCTTAGCAGTCCGAGGTCATACGGGTTAGTAGGTTAATTGGTCACATAGGTGTAAAATTGGGAGGCAGGCTCATTGGGCCAGAAGGGCCTTGTACCATGCTGTAATAAGAATAGGCATCCGTTAGTCTCGTGAGACCATGGATTTGCGACTTGAGAAGGTTTCCAGGACACAGGCCTGGGCAAGGTTGTACGGAAGACCGGCAGTTGCCCATGCTGCAAGTCTCCCCTCTCCACGCCACCAATGTTGTCCAAGGGAAGGGCATTAGGACTGATTCAGCTTGGCACTGGTGTCGTCGCAGAGCAATGTGTGGTTAAGTGCCTTGCTCAAGGACACAACACGCTGCCTCGGCTGAGGCTCGAACTAGCGACCTTCAAATCACTAGACCAACGCCTTAACCACTTGGCCACGCGCCAACACTACCACGCTGTATCTCTAAGTAAATAGAAAATAAATACAAATTCCAGTATCTGCAGTCTCTTGTGTTTCTATCCTAATTTCCACCGGCTTCAGTGAACCAAATTCCAAAGTCAACATTGATGCTAACCAACTACTACATCTCACTTTTACATTTTAAGAACAGAAAAGCACTAATTATGAATGTCACATAGCAACACTTTTGGATTGCACAAGCTATTTAGAGTTTGTAGAATTGAGATCCAAAATATATTATCAAATGCAAATAATTTGGCACAATAGGGGTTCACATTTCCTCTGGTTATTTTGAGCTTTTGAGAGGTCAAAGTTCAAAGTGGATTTATTATCAAAGTACATATATGTCATATATTCATTTTCTTGCGGGCCTTCTCGGTACATCAAAGAATCATGGCATTCAAATAAGAAAGTTCAACTAATAACTGAAAAAATAATGAAGTAATTCAGTTTTGACGATGACGTGCTCGTTTGCAATTTTCTTCCTGTTATCAATCTCTGTCTCTTATCGGCAATCTCATTCCACTTCCTAAACCGATATTCCTAAAAGAACCGACTTCCAAATTAAGTCATGTTCTAGGCATTCCTTCAGCCTGAATTAATGAGTATCATCAAAGTGGATTTAATCTCATTTGAAGACCTTTAACTCTTACAAATCTCATTAATGTCTCCTCAGATCGACACTGATTACGGATTACAATGAAATGACTCAAATAGTTAAAATACTTTCCCCTCAGAGGGGTTGAACTAAGTACGGATCTGCTTTTCTTGTGAACCCAGGTGGTATGGAATCCTGATTTGGCAAGAATTACTCTGAAACCTCTTTTTTATTAGGGATAATATGCGGAATGCAAAGCAAATTTCAGACATTATTTCTTCATTATAAGAAAATCAATTTTTACCTTCTAACTTTAACAATTATTAGTGGTGTTGATATCATTTCCCACCTCTCCATAAGTGCCTTGACTTTTCCCTCTTCCTTATCAAGTTTAAGTTCATTGTCATCTGATTGTATATATATATATGCAACCAAATGAAAAAATATTCCTCTGGACCACAATGCACCAACAATGCATATTTCACACACAGCATCTAAAACAAGATAGGTCTGTGAAACAGGGACATCTCTTTTTCCCTTATTAGGGAGAAAGAGAGAGCCTGTGGTATGTCGAATTACTGGGTGAATGAGTAGTCTTTGGGGTACTGCAAGTCAGTGTCTTTATTGATGCTTTGCTGCACGCTTGAGTGCTTGGTAAAGGGTGCAGATGCTGTTTTTGCTGGTGGGGGAGGGAGGATCAATTGCTTTGCTGCTGCTTGTGTGTGGGAGAGGGAGCTGGGGGGACTTTGGGGTTCTAACATTTAACTGTCATTCATTCTTTGAGACACTCCTCTGTTTTTGTGGATGTTTACGAAGAAAAACAATTTCAGGATGCATGTTGTATACATTTCTCTGACGTTAAATGTACCTTTGAAACCTTTGAAATGACTCACTGAAGTATAATGTTATTTTATTTTATGATTTTGTCATCACATTTCTAAATGAACATTGAGCCCATGAACACTACCTCACTTTTTATTATTTCTGTTTTTGCACTACTTTTAAATTATCAATTTAATATACATATACAGTGTAGACTTCCTGCATCTTTCTATATTTGTCATGTATTACATTGTACTGCTGCTGCTAAGTTAAGAAATTTCATGGCATATGCCAATGATATCAAACCTGATTCTGATTCTTCAAAAAGCATGTTGTAAAACACAGCACAGTGAACAATAGAGTAAACTGCTTGCTATCCTAGTGACCAGACCTTGGTTCAAGGTTCAAAGTTCAAAGTAAATTTATTATCGAAATACAAATATGTCCATATACTACCCTGAGATTCATTTTCCTGCGGGCATACTCAATAAATCCACGATAGAATAGTAACTATAGTAGAACCAATATAAGACCGTACCAACATGGGCATTCAAACAATGTGAAAAAGTTGCGAGAACATTTCAATGATGGGGCAGCTGAAGTTGATGGTTGACAGGAAATAACTATTCCTGAACCCAATGATGTGAATTCTGAGTTCCTGTACCTTCTTCCTGATGGCAGCAGCAAGAAGGGAACATGTCCTGAGTGGTGGGGGTCACTGAAGATGGATGCTGCTTTCCTGCAACAATGCTTTGGGTAGATTTGCTCAATGGTGGGGAGGGCTTTACCGGTGATGTTCTGAGCCGTATCCACTACTTTTTGTAGGATTTTCTGTTCAAGGGCATTGGTGTTTCCATACCAGGCTGTGATTCAGCCAGTCAGTATACTCTCCACTACACAGCTATAGAAGTCTGTCAAAATTTTAGATGTCATGCCAAATCTTCACAAACTCCAAAGGAAGTAGAGGAGCTTCGTTATTGTATCTACAGACTGGGCCCAGGACAGGTCACCTGAAATTATAACACCTAGGAATTTTAAACTGTTAACTTTCTGCCCTCTGAATCTCCGATGAGGTGGAGATTCATATGCAGCTGATTTGCATGGGCTTGACACAAAAACTTCGAGCCTCCGACCAGCCTCTCCGATACAGCCTCCTGAGCGCCATCCTCTGCCGAGCGCCTTCGACCTCGCCCCGGCCGCTGAAACAAGCAAAGCCAAGGATTTCGGGGCCTTCTGCTCCGGAGATTCCGGTTACCACACAGTAGCAGCGGCAGCGAAGCGGGCATTTCAGAAGTTTTCCAGATGTTCCTCCATACTCTCACGTCTGTCTCCATCAAATCAGAATTGTGCATGGTACCCTACTTGACAGATAACAGATATTCAGCACCAGAGAGGCCGCGCACGCTGCCGTCGTGCCGCCATCTTCTCCTCTTTGTGAGCTTGTCGTGTCCATTCCGGGGCAGCTCACTCACTTTTAGTCCCCACTGGACACTCAGCTCTCCCCGTGGCTCCAAGTAGCTGTTTGCATGTGACTGTGCCCTCAATCCAGTACACAGCTCCGACGGGCAGGCTAAACTAGCTGAGGGTAGCCGGTGGCCTCGTACCCACCCCGGTGAGGTAGGGACATGCCTGTCTGAGCATGCGAAGTCAGCTCTGGCAGACTGGGCGGATAAGGTCTACAGTGAGATCCAACAGCCCGGAAGGCAGGTACTGCAGAGCGAAAGTGCGACAAGGCACGGAAGACATCATGGTCATCCACTGCAGCTAAGGAAGACCCCAGTTTGTGATGCTTGTTCGTACCACTGGACCTGTACTTCTGAGGCCCAGAGAGTGGAACTGCCCCACAGTTAAAAACCCTCCCACACAGGTTTCCTGTCACTGTCGGACACGATGGACAAGCACCATATGGGCTGAAGGTCCTGTTTCGGTGATCTAGTGCTCTATGACTCCAAGAGAAAGACGGATAAAGAACCATCGCTTCACCCTCTAGGCAGTACATTAGCAAGAAATCCAGAATTTTGTTTAAATTTTGAACCCACATTTCCCTAAATCAGAAGGGAAGAGAAAATTACCCAGAGAGAGACAGCTAGACTTCATTCCTCAATACAACCGTTATTCCACATTTAATGTGAATTTCTTTCAGAAAGGAACACTAACAAATGACTGTCATTCTGACTGATACACGATGAGAGCAAGCTGACACCGATATCAATAAAAATAATGGAATCAATTGCACTTCAGTTCAGACTTGATAACTGAATTTAACAGCAGTGAAGATATCCTCCCCGGCCACGGGTAATGGATTTTTGCTGGGTTCTCAACAGGGTGCTCTCCAAGGCATAGCTGACCACCTCGGGATAATGGTAA
The DNA here is from genome assembly GCF_963921235.1 of Mobula hypostoma. Lineage (NCBI taxonomy): Eukaryota > Metazoa > Chordata > Chondrichthyes > Myliobatiformes > Myliobatidae > Mobula > Mobula hypostoma. The sequence goes on from NC_086124.1 coordinate 7,960,159, forward strand.
CATTTAATCTCGCGCTGAGGCAATCAGTCCTCCTGACAGCTGAGGATATTGGTGTCAGAGGTTATAAAGGAGTTGTACCCACCATGTCTGCCAAAGGCATCTACTTGGAAGTGAGTAATTATGCTTAGGGGGTAACTGAAAGAAACAAACAAGGTTAAAAATAATTGTTCCAAAGACAGAGTGTGCGGCTGACTCACTCACAGTCTGGCAGCAGACACATTTCATTTCAAACAAGCGATAGCCTACAGTAGTGCATACGAACTGCTGGAGAAACTTCTGCAGGTCAGGCAGCATCTGCGGAGAGGAATAAGGAGCCGACATTTTGGGTCAGGACCTGATGAAGGGTCTCGGCCTGAAACACACAAGCTCTTCACTCCTCTCCATTAATGCTGCCTGACGTGCAGAGTTCCTCCAGCATTGTGTGTGTGTGTGTGTGTAAGTCTGAATTTGCAACATCTGCAGAATCTTTTGCATTAAACAATAAAGTATTTCTTGTCACAGACGACTGGAAGGTGCATGTAACTGGAATAGTTAGCGGTTACTGCCTGGCACACCGCTGGTGTTTAGGGAAGCAATGAAGGTCCTCCATCTCTGTCTGTCCTTGGCCATCTTCTCTATTGCACCCCAGGTGTCATTTGGAGTCTTCATTTCTGTCTCTATGTTACGGCGCCAAGTTGGTTTTAGTCTCCCACTTTTCCTCCACCCTTCAGGAATCCAGTGAAGTGTTGTCTTGATGATAGAGTTGACTTCTCTTCTCATCCCGTGCCCAATCCGTCCCCAATCTTTCCTCACGATGATTGTGGCCATGTCTTCCTGGTGACACTGAAGGAGCAGGGTGTGGTTGGAGATCTTCTTTGGCCAGAAAATACAGAGGATCTTCCGGCGGCTCACGGTGTGGAATGACGACAGTTCGATGAGCAGTATGGTACTCTGACCCATACAAGAACACAGCTCTGGTACTGCTTCACCTTGGTATGGACGCTGCACTTGGTAGGTCCCCCACATGTTGCATTATTGATCTGAAGATGCTTCTAGCTTTACTGAGTTTGCACAGGCTGTCGTCCTTGGGTCCCACCGTCCTGCCAAATGATGCTGCTGAGTTAGGTGAATCTGCCAGTGCTGGGTCAGTCAACGCCATATACCTTAGCGGGAGGAGGAATGGGTAAGGTTAATTTCTATTTTGCTAGCTTAACCACTTGCACTACCTCCTTGTCTGTTTTCAGTGACTGGTATAGAAGGATAGCCAGATTCCCCTGGACATTGTCCTGGAGCCATAAAGCAAGGAAATAGGCCCTTTGGTCAAACTAGTCAATGAAGGACCAAGATGTCCATCCAAGCTAGTCCTATTTGCCAATGTTTGGCTCATAATCTTCTCAACCGTTCTGTCCACATCTTATGTTCAAATCTGTCATTACTTAACTTATACTCTGCCTTTCTATTTTGCATACCAAAGTGGATAAGATGAAGGATCTCAACCCAAAATGTTGACCATATATTTCCCTCCACAGAAGCTGCCTGACCTGAGTTGGAATGAAGGGTTAAATAGGTTAGGACTTTATTCCCTGGAGTGTAGGAAAAATGAGTGGAGATTTGATAGAGGTTTACAGAATGAGTGCTTAATTTTCCACACTGTGGACCATAAACCACTCTACAGCAGTAGGGTAGCACGGTAGCATAGGGGTTAGCACAACACTTTACAGTACAGGCAACCCAGGTTCAATTCCCACCACTGCCTGTATGTTCTCCCTATGACCGCTTGAGTTTCCTCCGGATACTCTGGTTTCATTCCACAGTCCAAAGACGTACCAGTTGATAGGGTAATTGGTCATTATAAATTATTCCATGATTAAATTGGTTGTGCCACTCGAAGGGCCTGAAGGGCCTACCCTGCATTTTATCTCAGTAAAATTGTTAAAAATAAAATTAAAAATGATGAAGGTAAATGCAATCAGGCTTTTCCCACTGAGGTTAGGTGAGACTACAACTAGAGGTCATGGGTTAAGGGTAAAAGGTGAAATGTTTCAGTGGAACTTCTTCACTCAGAGGGTGGTGAGTGCTGCCAGAAGAAGTGGTGGATGTGGGTTCATTTTCAACATTGAAGAGAAATTTAGACAGGTACATGTTTGGGAGAAGTGTGGAGGGTAACGGTCCAGGTGCAGGTTTATGGGGCTTGGTAAAATAATAGCTTGACATGGACTAGATGGGCCAAAGGGGCTGTTTCTGCAATGTGGTTGTCTTTGCCTCTATGACTTTTCTTGTTACTCTGAACAAAGCTACTGGAGAGACAATGAAGCTGGTGGATATAGAAGTCTTTATTCAGCCAGGCAAGCAAGAAACATACTGGAGATACTCTGGGAAGAAGAGGCTCATAAACTCAAAGTACATCACATTTTTATACCCTTAAGATCAATAGTAACTCAATACAGTTTCAATGGTTACAATGACATTGTTTAGTTCCATACTTTGGGTTGACAATGCTTCCTTTGAGTTACATATAAGTTTCAAACACCTACATCTCCACACCAGCACTCCAGGTACCCTAGACTGAATGCTGATTACCATTGTCTCTCTAACTGCATTTAGGCATATGCAAACATCTCAAGTGAATAGGTGTTTTCTGTGAAATGCCCTGGCTAAGAACATGTTTTATTGTATTTTTACTGCTATGCCCTGAGGTATTTTTATTTTAGCGTTTTTTTCTCTCTCTGTAAACACAATGTGTCCTGGTATTTAAGCTTCATTGACCAGTGTTTTGGCTTCAGCTGAGATAAGGACTGTTTGCTCAGCCTAGGAATGTTCTGTCAGCCAATCGGGTTTGTCTGTTTTTTGCTGAAACACTCTGTCCAACGATGATGCCATGATGCCATGAAACATACGAGAGACCTGGGGGGGGGGGGGGTGGTGTCAGATTTCCAAAGGACAGTAGTCTGGTTTGAGGTCTTTTGGTGGGAGCTGCGGAGCGGGGCACAAGGGAAGATGCTTGCAGAATCCCGCCCGAAGGAGAGACACCATTGCGAAAGATGCTTTGTGCAGACGAATGGATTCAAGGAGGAACTGCCAATACTCCTGAGCTAACCAGTTCATTCGAAATGGTCTTCGACGGAGGTACGAACTGTGGCTGGTGTCTTTCACACCGAACGTGAGTTCAGAGTGTGAGTAATCACAGTAAAGCACCCGACTACTCCAGAAATGAGCTCAATGTTTATGTACACATTTAGACTGGTTTAACTGTACTGGGCCCTTTTCTCCCCACCCCACCCCTTTTAACTGTTAAAGTTGAAATATCTGTAAAAATACTTCCACTTCAAGTTTAAGACAGTTTAAGGTCTGTTATTTCCTGGCAAACGATAACTTTGCATGGGACAGCACTTACACAGCATTCACCACAATTGTTGTCCCCTTTCGGAACATTCTAATTTTTCTATCTGGTGGAACCTGAATCATACCTAGACCTGTGTTGCTTATTGAAGGTGGCTGTCTTACCATTACCCATGCTGCGCCGAGTCACGTGGCTGTTAGCCAGAGTTAGCCGTGAGGGTTACATCTGGTTTGCGATCAACCTCAGTCTGCAGCTCTAGGAAGACCATTGTTCCGAGCTGCATTTTGAATTCAATCTACAATCCACATTCAGATCTGAAGTCTGCTTTCTGTTGAAATTAATATTTGCCATATTCCATAACTTCGCCATATGCCCTGTCAATTTAATGAGCTGTTGAATTCCTCCAACATCTGCAATCACTTCTGTCTCCTCTCAACTTCTATTGTCCATTTTATAGTGTATCAGCTAAGTTACTTGCATAGTCACTTGTTTTATCTAAATCACGTTGAAGCCTCAATGCATCCTCATAATTCAAAACCATACTTAACCCCGCATCATTGATATCAATTCAATTTCTTCATCCAAATAATTTACACACATTGTTCAACTGATACAGCCAAGCTCCAGTCCTTACATTATTTCCCATCTTAAATAAGATCCATTTATTCCTGCTTGCTGTTCCCTGTTCGTCAGTCAATTTTCAGTATAATATTCCCAATGAATATTTCAGTATAATATTCCCATGTGTTTAACTGTTACTGCTTAAACTCTTTTGTGTGACTTTACCTATGGAAAATCCACATAGACTGGGTAAATATGCCAGGTTTCCTTTTCTAAACAAGAAGTAGAAATTTTCAACAATCCAGATTATTTAATTGACTTGAATTGATGTTTTTCGGTTTAGCGTGTCACGATGTGTGTCAGCAATATCAGAATCCTAGTGCGGAGTGAAGACAGATTCCAACGTAGAGGCTGTGACCAGAGTTTATTCCATTGGTGGCTCGGCCGAGTAACAACGCGAGAAGTAACATTCTGAAAACCAGGACCCCGCGATTAGCACTAATCGGGCGTCCACTGAAATAATACAAGGAACATTGAATCTCCAATCCTATCAAAATAAACTTAACAAGTTTAAACAGGAAGCACCAGGAGACCACATTACAAAGAGCGAGTCGCTCAAGATAAACACAAGGAAGTTTAAACAATTAACGACTGTCATTAAACAACAATTAATCATTCAGGTGCTCTAAAACCCTTGGAGCCCAATGCTGTCCGGCACCTCACACAGGCCCGAAGAGCTCATTACGTAGAGTCAGACTCATAGAATTAAAAGATAAAGCTTCAGAACAAACCAAGAATAGATTTCAGAAGCCCACTAATGCCACACCCTGAACTTGTCTAGGTTTAAATGGTTTAGCATGGACTAGATGGGCTGAAGGGCCTGTCTCTGTGCTGTGCTTTTCTATAACTCTATGTCTGTAAGATAAGTTCTTGATTCATAAGGGTGTCCAAGGTTAGGGGAAGAAGGCAGGGGAATGGAGTTGAGAGGGATAATTAATCAGCCACGATGCAATGGCGAAGTAGGCGCGATGGGCTGAATGGCCTAATTCTGCTCCTATGTCTTATGGTCTAAGACCACATGCAAACATCACCTCTAGGAGTTGGTGACTGGACAGCAGCTAGTAACACCCGTCCTGTGGAAAAGGTTGACCATTGATGCTTCCTGCCAGACACTCACAGACAAGAATGGCTTAGCGCAGCAGTAGAAGAGTTGACTATTCTCTATGCAACAGAGCAATTTTAACAAGGTTTCAAAGGCCAGTTTTATTATAGTAATAATGTCTGCATCTTTGCCATGCGTTTAGTGGTAATTAGCAGATGAGCAGTGACTTTGCTTCTCCTCAGTATGAATCACCACTTCACCGGGCAGGGAAGTTCTGTTTCACATCCACAGTAAATCCTGTGGTGTGACTCAGTGCCCATATGACAAGTTTTCTTCCTGTTCAATGGACCTGAGTCACATTCAGCATTAAAGTTCACCATTAAACAAAATGAATCAGATAATTGATGAGCTCAACTAGTGACATAGGCATTGCTTTATTGCGGAGAGGAAATATGTAAGGCACTGGTGAGGCCTCAGTTGGAGTATAGAGAGCAGTTTTGGGCCATCTAAGAAAGGATGTGCTGACATTGGAGAGGGTTCAAAGGAGGTTCACGAAAATGATTCCGGGATTGAACTGCTTATCATATGAAGAGTGTTTGATGGCTCTGGGCCTATACTCACTAGAATTCAGAAGAATGAGGGGTGACCCCATTGAAACCTATCGAATGTTGAAACGCCTCGATAGAGTGGATGTTTCCTACAAACAGAGAGTCCAGGACCGGAGGACACAGCCTCAGAATTGATCCTTTTAGAACAGAGATGAGGAGGAATTTCTTTAGCCAGAGAGTGGTAAAGCTGTGGAATCTGTTGTCATAGGTGGCGGTGGAGGTCAGGTCATTACGTATAGTTAAGGCAGAGGTCGATAGATTCTTGATTAGTCAGGGCATGAAGGGATATAGGGAGAAGGCAGGAGATTGGGGCTGAGAAGGAAAATGGATCAGCCATGATGAAATGGTGGAGCAGACTCAATGGGCCAAATGGCCTAATTCTGCTCCTATTTCTGATGGTATGGTCTTATATTAATAGAGAGAGAAATGTTCAGAGCAGCTTCATTGATATTAGAATTATGAAATGCAAATTCCAGATTGCATGAGATATATTGGTTTATTACTGTCACAGGTATTATTGGCCATTGCTGAAGTGGACCTGGAGGTGAGTCAATGTGGCAGAACCAAAGCCAGGCATGCAGAGGTGAGGCAAAGTCTGAGCCCAAGAGCAATGAAAGACCGGAGGTTTTATCGTTTTAAGCACCAGGGCCGAATTTGAAAGGTCAGGTACTGGTTGAACTGAGGAGGTGAGGCCCAGGCCTGAGAACGTATCGAACTGACAGGGCCAGGTCCGAGAGCAAGGAATGATTCGAGACTTGGATGATTTAAACACCAGCCCAATCGAGAAAGGTCAGGGTATCGGGGCTGGAGGTAAGAGGCAGGCTGGTTCAGCCTGCTGCTCCACGAGGTTTACTTGACACCGTGCAGAACGGAGACAGTGGCCTGCAACTTACCTGCATCTGTGAACTTACTCTCATGAACTTCAGTTCTGTACGATGTTCTCTTACTTTTGCTGTTTGCATGATTTGTATTTTTTTTCCTGCACATTGGGTGTTTGACTCTCTTTAAGGAGTATGCACATTCTCCCCATGACCGTGTGGGTGTTCTGGTTTCTTTCTGCATTTCAAAGATGCTCAGTCAGGGTTAGAGAGGTGTGGGCATAATATGTTGGCACCTGAAGCTTGGCACCACTTGCGGGCTGCCCTGCACCATCCTGCTTATTTGATTTGACACAAACTACGCATTTCACTCTAAGTTTCAAAGTTCAGAAAGTTCTAAGTTCAAAGTAAATTTATTATCAAAGTCCATATATATGTCGCCATAAACTACTCTGAGATTCATTTTCTTGTGGGTATACTCAATAAATCCATAATAGAACGATAACTCTAATAGGTTCAATGAACGACCCCACCAAATTCGGTTTTCAACCATTGAGCAAAAGATGACAAACTATGCAAATACAAAAGGAAAGAAATAATCATAATTAATAAATAAGTAAATAAATAAATAAGCAATAAATATTGAGAACATGAGAAATAGAGTTCCTGAAAGTGAGCCCATGGGTTGTGGGAATATTTCAGTGATGGGGCAAGTGAAGTTGTGAGAAATAAAGCTAATCTTAAAATCTTTAAAAAGATGCTGCGTTAGGTTGGAGACCGGAAAGGAAAACTGTTCCGTTTCTGTACCCTAGCCAAGTAGTGGGTTGGGGAAGGTGATCTGATCACTTATTATGATTATTATTATGAGGACACTCAGTCCCCTTTTATTGTCATTTAGTAATGTATGCATTAAGAAATGATAAAAATGTTTTTCCAGAATAATATCACGAAAACACATGACAAACCGACTTAAAAACTGACAACCACATAATTATAACATATAGTTACAGCAGTGCAAAGCAATACCATAATTTGATAAAGAACAGACCATGGCACAGTAAAAATCTCAGAGTCTCTCGAAAGTCCCATCATCTCACACAGACGGTGAACCTCCAGCGCTGCTAACTTGCCGATGCAGCATCCTGGAAGCATCCGACCACAGTGCGACTCCGAGTCCGTCCGAAAAACTCCGAGCCTCCGACCAGCTCTCCGACACTGATGCACCGAGCACCATCTCCGCCGAGCATTTCGATCCCGGCGCCGGCAACAGGCGACAGGCAAGGCCGAGGGTTCGGGGCCTTTGTCTCCGGAGATTCCCGATCGCACAGTAGCAGCGGCAGCGAAGCGGGCATTTCAGAAGTTACTCCAGGTGTTCCTGTGCACTTCACGGCTGTCCCCCATCAAATCCGGATTGTGCACGGCCCCTAGTTACACATATCGATATCAATTCGGAACTGCCGTGCGCGCTGCGTCGGGCCGCCATCTTCTCCTTCCTCCTATTTATTTATTCCACTTTATTTATTTATTGAGATACAGTATGGAGTTGGCCCTTTCAGTCCTATGAACCACCCGACAATCCCCCCAATTTAACCCTAGCCTGACCACTGGACAATTTACAATGACCAATTAACCTACCAACCAGCACTTTGGACTGTGGGAGGAAACTGGAGCATCCAGAGGGAATCCCACACAGCCAAGGGGGGAGCATGCAAATTCCTTACAGGCAGCGGCAGGAATTGAACCTGGGCCGTCTGCACTGTAAAGCGTTGTGCTAACCACTAACCTCTCACCATTAGCTCATTTTTGATCCATTAATTAAATAGCACAAGCATCAATTGAACACGGCTGGTAAAAAATGTAAATTGGAGCAAATGAATCAGTAAATAATTCATAATGGATATGAGTGTCCTGTGCATCAGATGTGTCATTAATACATTATAGCAAGCAGGGTTAATGGACAGAGCCCAACCTTGCCTGGGGTGCTTTCGACTGCATGTTGTTATCAGCACTTGGGACCCGTATGCCATGTGTCAGTGTTCTGATCAACGGCACGAGCAATTGATCACACTAAACACAAGGTGTGAGTAGAATAGGTTCTGTCTCTGCGAAGCCAGCTTGTGAAGAGTGATGAGGAAGGCAGCCAAGTGCCTCATTATTTAGAAAGATGCCAGGATGCCACACACTTGCATGATACTTCAGGATGAATTAATAGATCTGTCAAAACTATCCAGCATTCAGTGAAAAGTATCACATTTTCAACAACAAGTCAATCTTTATAAATGACTGTATTTTTAGACCTCAAGGCCATTTAGGCCATTCAGCCCATCTAGTTTGCTCCCCCATTCCATCATGGCTGATTTATTATCCTTCCCAGCTCCATTCTTATGCCTTCTCCCTGTAACCTTAGGCTCGCTGACTAACCAAGAACCTGCCAACATCTGCTTTAAATATACCCAATGATGTGGCCTCTACAGACATCTGTGGCAATGAATTCCACAGATTCACCACTCTCTGGCTGAAGAAATTCCTTTTCAACACTGTTCTAAAGGGATTTCCTTTAATGTGTGTCCTTTCCCCTTTCCTCTATTCCCCACTCTGACCATTTACCACCATTAATTCTCCCTGGATCCCTTCTTTATTCCCTTTCCCCTGTGGTCCACTCTCCTCTTCTATCAGATTCCTTTCTCTCCAGTTCTTGTCCTTTCCCACCCAAATGGCTTCACCTATCACCTTCCAGCTAGTCTGCTTCCACTCCCCCATCTTTTTATTCTGGCATCTTCCCCCTTCCTTCTCAATCCTGAAGAAGGGTCTTGACCCAAACCGTCGACTATCTATTCATTTCTATAGATGCTGCCTGGCCTGCTGAGTTCCTCCAGCATTTTGTGTGTGTTGCTTTGGATTTCCAGCCTCTATAGACTTTCTCGTGTTTATTCTTTGGGACATCCTCTCAGGCAGAAGTGATCTACTACAAACTATCTCTCTCCTTTCCCAGCCATCAGCTGATAGATACTTAGAGTTATAGAGTACTACAGCACAGAATCAGGCCCTTTGGCCCATCTAGTCCATGCCAAACTATTATTCTGTCTAGTCCCATCAACCTGCACCCGAAGTATAGTCCACCAAACCTCTCCCACCTATGTACTTATCCAAATTCTTTTAAATGTTGCAATAAAACCTGTATCTACCACTTCTGCTGGCAGCTTGTTCCGCACACTCACCATACTCGGTATGAAGAAGCTCTCCCTCAGTTTCCCCAAACTATTTCACCTTTCATCCTTAACCTATGAACTCTAGTTCTACTCTCACCCAACCTCAGTGGAAAATGCCTACTTGTATTTACCCTATCTATACCCCTCATAATTTTGTATACCTCTATCAAATCTCCTTTCAACCTTCTATGCTCCAAGGAATAGAGTCCTAACCTACTTAACCTTTCCTTATAACTCAGGTCCTCCAGACCTAGCAACATCCTTGTAAATTTTCTGTGTACTCTTTCAAGCTTATTCACATCTTTCCTGTAGTTGGGTGACCAAAATTGCACACAATACTTCAAATTAGGCCTCACCAATGTCTTATGCAACTCAACATAAAATCCTACTTCTTGTACACAGTACTGTGATTTATGAAAGTCAATGTACCAAAAGCTTTCTTTACAACCCTATCTACCTGTGACACTACTTTCAATAAATTACGAATCTGTGTTCCCAGATGCCTTTGTTCTACCACACTCCTCAGGGCCCTATCATTCACTGTGTAAGGCCTACCCTGGTCGGTCCAACCAAAGTGAAACACCTCGCACTTGTCTGTGTTAAGTTCCATCTGCCATTTTTTAGCCCATTTTTCCAGCTGGCCCAGATCCTGCTGTAAGCTTCGACAGTCTTCCTCACAGTCCACTACACCTCCAAATTCGGTGTCGTCTGCAAATTTGTTGATCCAGTTAACTATATTATCACCCAGGCTGTTGATATAATGACAAACAACAATGGGCCCGGTACAAATGTCCCTTCATTCTTCTAAATTCCAAGGAAAAATGTCCTACCCTATTCAACCTTTCCCTAACAAAGTAACAAAGCTTTGAGGCTCATGACAAAGACGAAGTGAGTATACTTGTATGCAAAAAAAATGCTCAGTTTGATATTAGCAATGATATTAGTGCATAAAAACTTAATGCATTTGAAATTCCTATGCCAGACAGAGTTATTAGACTATTACAAACAGTCTAATGACCTTTCTTAAACTAAGAAATAATTTATCATCTGATATGTTCAGTGAGCACGTTTATTACAGGTTCTCCATTATTGCCTGCAATTTCCTTTCGGCCAAAATACCCACATTTACATAATGTACACACAGCTCGTTACACCGCTGGCGCTTTGGGCAGTAATGAAGGTCTTCCATCTCCAGTGGTGTTCAGAGCTTCCATCATGGTGTCGATAGCTTCCTCTCGGTTGTCACTACCGTCAGCCATGCAAGTCCTGGGTGGAGTCTCAGGAATACCGTCGCACTCAGATTTAGAAGGATTCTTCATTACTCTTTCTGTAGCAGTTTTGTTTTACCAGTCAGGGTTGTTAGCCCTGAGCTGAACCCCCAAACCCAGAGGACCGGTGGACCACTCTTAGTCTGTCCTCCACCCTTTGACCTGTTTGGCGTGGGTGACCCGACTAGGAGCCAAATCATAAAGCCCTGACTCCGGCCACCATCACTCTCCAGGTCATTGAGGTGTGCAAACCATATGAACCCTGTGCATTTTATTCAATATCAGAGTCATCATTTTGTCATTTGTTTTGATTTCGATTCAGATTCAGATTTCTACTGAACTTTACCTTGTTGATTGAGATTTCCACTAGATCTATTCAGAAACCCCACTGTAGTTTATTGAATGACACTGGCATTAAAATGGGATCTCTGCCTCCTGTAATCTCCTCAGAGACTGCAGAGCTCTGAAACACCCAAACAATCTCCAAAAACAGCGGGAGGAGAAGATGGCAGTGCGACGCAGCGCGTGCAGCTCTCCGGTGAAAAGGTATCGTATCTGTTAACTAAGGGCTGTGGACAATTCTGATTTGATGAAGACAGACGTGAGTAGCTGAGGAACATCTGAAGAAATTTCTGAAATGCCTGGTTTCGCTGCCGTTGTTACTGTGCGATCGAGAATCTCTGGAGGGAAGGCCCCAAAATCCCCGGCTTTACCTGCTGCTGGTGACTGAGGCTGAGGTCGAAGCGTTCGGATAGAGATGGTGCTCGGTACTCGGTGTCGGAGGGCTGATCAGAGCTCGAAGTTTTCGGACGACTCAGAGTCGGACTGTGGTCGGGCATGGCAGGGAGAGTTTTCTTCCTTCTCCCGTCTGCGTGAGATGTGGGACTTTCAAGAGACTTTGAACTTTTTTACTGTGCCATGGCCTGTTCTTCATCAAGTTATGGTATCGTTGCACTGTTGTAACTATATGTTATAATTATGTGGTTTTGTTAGTTTTTCAGCCTTGGTCTGTCCTGTGTTTCTGTGATATCACACCGGAGGAATATTGTATCATTTCTTAATGCATGCATTACTAAATGACAATAAGAGAGGACCGCTTGTCCTCATAATCTAATCTAAAAGGCAAATCACAGGCTCCAACAGTTCCAGAATCACATTCAAGATGAAAGGGAAATGCAAAAGACAAAAAGAAGTGATATATATAGTTTCATGATCTATCCAGAAGATATCGACCAAAGGAGCATTGTACACAGGCGCCATCTTGACTGGAAGCCCCGTGCCCAACCTTTCCAATTCCAGCCGGTGCTTGAATCAACCAGAACTCAGGTCTTCCTCGCTCACGGTAATGGGCCTGTTGTCTAGCTTCAGTTCTGCCACATCGAATTGCCTCCGTCCAAAGGGAAGTAACAGACTATTGCTTGCGATGATTGTTTGCCAGAAAAAGAGTGATTAACAAAGTATTTACTGAAGTTCTTATCCTTGTTTCTTCCGTCACCAACCAGAAGTCGCATGAGATTCACCAGCGCCATCTTAAACCGAAAGCTCGTGAGGCTCCCTGATCTCCTCCTGATCCAGCATTCCCAGAATAGTCCAGTGACAGCAAGAAGGAAATCAGTTATCAGGTAAATGATAAGATGTGAGTCATTTGCACTCTAAACTGGCACAAAGCTCCAGCTCCCTCTCGAAGATGTCGGCTTTATGAATGTCACACATGAGCTTTCACAATACAAACACACAGCAGTACAAAGAATAACTCCCCCAGTATTCTGCAGTGTTACTAGGCAACTTGGGCATGCATGCTTTGAATTCTGTTGCAAATTGCATTACAAGCCATATGACATGGTACATCTGCTTTATGGCACGTTCATGCTAACGGGGCACTACAAGTGCGACGAGAATCGAAAAAGGACATGTCTAATTATTCTCTAAGCAAACGGCTTCTGTCCATCACAGAAATCCAGAAAGCATTTCTACATAGCTAGAATAGAAATCAAACTCTTGAAGGTGGTGAAAATCTAAAATAAAAACAGAAAATGCAGGACGTTCTCAGCAGGTCTGGCAGAAGCAGATCCCTGCTTCTAAGGTACAGATCACTGCTGCCATCAGGTAGAAGGTACAGGAGCCTCAGGACTCGCACCACCAGGTTCAAGAACAGTTACTACCCCAGAACCATCAGGCTCTTGAACAAAAGGGGACAGCTACACTAACTTGCCCCCATCATTAAGATGTTTCCCACAGCCAATGATCTCACCGTAAAGACTCTTTATCTCATGTTCCCATTATTTATTGCTATTTATTTATATTTATATTTGTGCAGTTTGTTGTCTTCTGCACTCTGGTTGATCTTTCATTGATCCTGTTTACAGTTACTATCCAGTAGATTTGCTGAGTATGCCCACAGGAAAATGAATCTCAGGGTTGTATATGGTGACATACATGTACTTTGATAATAAAAATTTACTTTGAACTTTGAACTTTGACATGCATTTACATGTATTAGGAAAGTGCAGAGTGTACATGCAACAAAAACAGCAACATTCAACAATCACACAGAATAAAGAATTATATAGAAATACAGTTATGAAATAAATGTGTATAAATGTATTGTACTACAGTGACAGAGATAATAGATAGAGGGAGTTGGGGAGGCTAACTAGAATGGTTAAGCAGATTAACTCCCTGGAGGGAAGAAACATTGAAGGTGGCATGATTTTTTTTTTGTTCTTGAACCAGGTTCGAGAACAGTTACAACCCCTCAACCATCAGCCTTTTGAATAAAAGGGGATAACGACACTCACTAAACCCATCATTGAAATCTTCCCACAACCAATGATCTCAATTTAAGCAACACACATCAAAGTTGTTGGTGAACGCAGCAGGCCAGGCAGCATCTATAGGAAGAGGCGCAGTCGACGTTTCAGGCCGAGACCCTTCGTCAGGACTAACTGAAGGAAGAGTGAGTAAGGGATTTGAAAGCTGGAGGGGGAGGGGGAGATGCAAAATGATAGGAGAAGACAGGAGGGGGAGGGATGGAGCCGAGAGCTGGACAGGTGATAGGCAGAAGGGGATACGAGAGGATCATGGGACAGGAGGTCCGGGAAGAAAGACGGGGGGGGGTGACCCAGAGGATGGGCAAGAGGTATATTCAGAGGGACAGAGGGAGAAAAAGGAGAGTGAGAGAAAGAATGTGTGCATCTTTGACTTTGTCTTTGACTTTGTCATGTTAGGCAAAGATCGCAAGATCTTACATCTACGGACTGCAGAGCCTGCCGGCCCCGACGCTAGCAGGCATGAACTTTCGGTTGCAGCCTTTGCCGTTGGTCTCGGCGGCTCCAACACCTCAGGACATATTCAAAACCCGGACTCCAGCAACGACCATGGAGACATTCAAAGCGATCGCGCAACCACCAACTGCGACTCCAGCCTTGAACTCCAGGCCGGGTCTTTATGTGCTGCTGTTGTGACTCCCGTCTCCCCTTCCCCCACCACCACTCCGCAGCCCCGTCTTCCTCAGATCCCACCGTCAGCTCCTGGGCCCTCAGAGGCTCCATCTTCCTCTCACCCCAACCCTCCCCTCTCCACTGACACCCCCAGCCTCCCCCCTCCCCCCTCTGATCCCAGCTCTCATCCGTGCCGGGTCTTTACCATCCCCTCCGACCTTCAACTGTCGGAGGCAGAACGCTCTGTTCTCAGTAAGGGCCTCACGTTTGTCCCCCTTCGCCCACACCTCAGCGAGTTCCGTGTTCGCCATGATGCGGAACTTTTCTTCCGCCGTCTCCGTCTCCGAGCCTACTTCTTCGGCAAGGACTCTTCCACCCCCACCGATGTCCCCTTCTCCCGTCTTCATCCCTCCTCTTCTTCATGGACACCCCGCTCTGGTCTTCTGCCTGCTCTGGATCTCTTTATTGCCAACTGCCGACGGGACATCAACCGTCTCGACTTCACCGCACCTTGTCCCCATTCCAACCTCACTCCTTCGGAACGCTCTGCTCTCCGCTCCCTCCGCACTAATCCTAACATTATTATTAAACCCGCTGATAAGGGGGGTGCTGTTGTAGTCTGGCGTACTGACCTCTACCTTGCCGAGGCACAGCGACAACTCGCGGATACCTCCTCTTATTTACCCCTCGATCGTGACCCCACTAAGGAGCACCAGGCCATTGTCTCCCACACTATCAACGACTTTATCCGCTCAGGGGATCTCCCATCCACTGCTACCAACCTTATAGTTCCCACACCCCGCACTTCCCGTTTCTACCTCCTACCCAAGATCCACAAACCTGCCTGTCCTGGCCGACCTATTGTCTCAGCTTGCTCCTGCCCCACCGAACTCGTTTCTGCATACCTCGACACTGTTTTATCACCCCTTGTTCAATCCCTTCCGACCTATGTTCGTGACACTTCTCACGCTCTTAAACTTTTCGATGATTTTAAGTTCCCTGGCCCCCACCGCTTTATTTTCACCTTGGATGTCCAGTCCCTATATACTTCCATCCCCCATCAGGAAGGTCTCAAAGCTCTACGCTTCTTTTTGGATTCCAGACCTAATCAGTTCCCCTCTACCACCACTCTGCTCTGTCTAGCAGAATTAGTCCTTACTCTTAATAATTTCTCCTTTTGCTCCTCCCATTTCCTCCAAACTAAAGGTGTAGCTATGGGCACCCGTATGGGTCCTAGCTATGCCTGCCTTTTTGTTGGGTTTGTGGAACAATCTATGTTCCGTGCCTATTCTGGTATCTGTCCCCCACTTTTCCTTCGCTACATCGACGACTGCATTGGCGCTGCTTCCTGCACGCATGCAGAACTCGTTAACTTTATTAACTTTGCCTCCAACTTTCACCCTGCCCTCAAGTTTACCTGGTCCATTTCTGACACCTCCCTCCCCTTTCTAGATCTTTCTGTCTCTGTCTCTGGAGACAGCTTATCCACTGATGTCTACTATAAGCCTACTGACTCTCACAACTATCTGGACTATTCCTCTTCTCACCCTGTCTCTTGCAAAAACGCCATCCCCTTCTCGCAATTCCTCCGTCTCCGCCGCATCTGCTCTCAGGATGAGGCTTTTCATTCTAGGACGAGGGAGATGTCTTCATTTTTTAAAGAAAGGGGCTTCCCTTCCTCCACTATCAACTCTGCTCTTAAACGCATCTCCCCCATTTCACGTACATCTGCTCTCACTCCATCCTCCCACCACCCCACTAGGAATAGGGTTCCCCTGGTCCTCACCTACCACCCCACCAGCCTCCGGGTCCAACATATTATTCTCCGTAACTTCCGCCACCTCCAACGGGATCCCACCACTAAGCATATCTTTCCCTCCCCGCCTCTCTCTGCATTCCGCAGGGATCGCTCCCTACACAACTCCCTTGTCCATTCGTCCCCCCCATCCCTCCCCACTGATCTCCCTCCTGGCACTTATCCGTGTAAGCGGAACAAGTGCTACACATGCCCTTACACTTCCTCCCTTACCACCATTCAGGGCCCCAAACAGTCCTTCCAGGTGAGGCATCACTTCACCTGTGAGTCGACTGGGGTGATATACTGCGTCCGGTGCTCCCGATGTGGCCTTTTATATATTGGTGAGACCCGACGCAGACTGGGAGACCGCTTTGCTGAACATCTACGCTCTGTCCGCCAGAGAAAGCAGGATCTCCCAGTGGCCACACATTTTAATTCCACATCCCATTCCCATTCTGACATGTCTATCCACGGCCTCCTCTACTGTAAAGATGAAGCCACACTCAGGTTGGAGGAACAACACCTTATATTCCGTCTGGGTAGCCTCCAACCTGATGGCATGAACATTGACTTCTCTAACTTCCGCTAGGCCCCACCTCCCCCTCGTACCCCATCTGTTACTCTTTTTAATGCACACATTCTTTCTCTCACTCTCCTTTTTCTCCCTCTGTCCCTCTGAATATACCTCTTGCCCATCCTCTGGGTCACCCCCCCCCCCGTCTTTCTTCCCGGACCTCCTGTCCCATGATCCTCTCGTATCCCCTTCTGCCTATCACCTGTCCAGCTCACGGCTCCATCCCTCCCCCTCCTGTCTTCTCCTATCATTTTGCATCTCCCCCTCCCCCTCCAGCTTTCAAATCCCTTACTCACTCTTCCTTCAGTTAGTCCTGACGAAGGGTCTCGGCCTGAAACGTCGACTGCGCCTCTTCCTATAGATGCTGCCTGGCCTGCTGCGTTCACCAGCAACTTTGATGTGTGTTGCTTGAATTTCCAGCATCTGCAGAATTCCTGTTGTTTGCATCTCAATTTAAGGACTCTTTATCTCATTATCTCATGTCAATGTTATTTATTGCTATTTAATTATATTTGCATTTATACAGCTTGTTGTCTTCTGCATCCTGGTTGATCTTTCATTGATCCTGTTATAGTTACTATTCTATAGATTTGCTGACTATGCCCACAGGAAAATGAATCTCAGGGTTGTATATGGTGATATATATGTACTCATAATAAAATTTACTTTGAACTTTGAGCAACACACACCAAAGTTGCTGGTAAACACAGCAGGCCAGGCAGCATCTATTGGAAGAGTTTCAGTCGACGTTTCAGGCCGAGACCCTTCATCAGGACTAACTGAAGGAAGAGTTAGTAAGAGATTTGAAAGTGAGAGGAGAACTTGAGATATTGTTTAGGGTCAAAGAATCTTCATCAGAAACAAGAGAGAGAAAAAAGTTAATTTTGAAGGTTCAGAGAGGGGCAGAACATTGGGGATTACTCTGATAGGGTGAGGCCGTTGTTACCATGACGATAAGTCTAGATGATATGCCATTTTGTTGATGGATGCAGGAAAACAACAAAGGGACTTGTAAAAGCTGTGAAATACAGGTCGGATCTATTGAAAGTGTGGTTGAGACAGTGTCAGTAAAGGGACAAACCCAGAATAAATGATGCAGTTTAAATTGGCATCACAGTCAGAAACAGAAGGGCTTGTTTCTATTCTATACTGTTCTATGATCTATGAGGTACCAGAATGCGACAAACACCCTTTTCTCAGCTCCCAGCTCTTCTCTGCTGCTGCTTGTCAATCTGTTTTCTATATTCTAACTACAAGCATTTGACCATAAGACCTGCCGTACTGTATAAACGTCTTAGGCACCATATACAGTGTTTAGCTCGGGTGCCTAAGACTTTAGCACAGTACTGTATTTGTCAACACGGCGCAGAGAGAAAGTCTGTAAATCTGGTGAGAGCGTAGGATGTTGGGAATAGTGAGGGAGGGAGATGTGTGGGACAGGTGGCGGAGAAGGAGGTCCAGGGCAGGGAGTGAGACGGGTGCAGACCCACCCGGCCCTGAAACACGAGGTAAGGTCATTTGATTCCAGACAATTGATTTATTGATCCTTACAGAATGTCTCTCGTGCTTCCCACTCTCTTCCCCTTTTCCCAACTATGATTCCCCTTTCCCTGCCTCTTCCCACTCTCAGTCCACAATAGAGACCCATATCAGAATCAGATTTATCATCACTCACAGATGTCATGAAATCTGTCTTTTTTTTTGTAGCAGCAGTACAGTGCAATACATAAAATTACTACAGTACTCTAGCTATATGAGGGGTGATTGATAAGTTTGTGGCCTAAGGTAGAAGGAGTCAATTATAGAAAACCTAGTACCTTTATTTTTCAACAAAGTCCCTTCCTACATTTACACACTTAGTCCAGTGGTCGTGGAACATATGGATCTTGGACCTCCAGAAAGTGTCCACAGCAGGGGTGATTGATAAGTTCGTGGCCTAAAGTAGAAGGAGATGAGTTATTAACTTCAAACTTTCAGCATAATCACTCTAAGAGTTGAACTGTACGTGCATGTAACGAGAGCTGTATAACTCATCTCCTTCTACCCTAGGCCACAAAACTATCAATCACCTCCCCGCTGTTGACACTTTCTGGAGGTCCAAGATCCGTATGCTCCACAACCGCTGGACTAAGTGTGTAAGTGTAGGAGGGGACTATGTTGAAAAATAAATGTGCTAGGTTTTCGAAAATTGACTCCTTTTTCCTTAGGCCACAAACTTATCAATCACCCCTTTTGTGTGTGTGTGTGTGTGTGTGTGTGTATATGGGCCTAAGACTTTTGCGCTATACTGTTGGAGCAGTACTAGATCATTCATCCCATCGAGTCTACTCAGCCATTCCATCATGACTGGTTTATTATCCCTCTCAATCCTATTCTTCTGCTTTCACCCCATAACCTTTGATGTTTTTACTTACCAAGAATCTATCAACTTCCGCTTTAAATATACCCAATGATTTGGCCTCCATAACCGTCTGTGGCAATGAATTGTGGGACATTGAGACAAAGGACAAAGGAGCTTGAGTAATTCAAGTTCAAAACTTCAAAGTTCAAAGTACATTTATTATCAAAGTATGTGTACTATATACAACCTTGAGATTTGTCTCCTTACCGGCAGCCATGAAACAAAGAAACCCAAAAGGACACTCATGCATTCTGTGTGGTAATTCACCTTGTGTTTAGAAATAATCTGACCTGATGGGAGAATTTAGGCTGAGAACAACAATGGGCCAAGAATTAAACTTTGCGACTGACCAAACACAATATCATGAATTTTGGATGCACAATCACCACAGCTAACAAAGATTTTTCTTCCTCTTGCATAAGATTAAAACCAGTTTAAGGCAGTACCAGAAAGACCTACCCATTGACTAAGACAGTTTGTTAGAATGCTGTGATCAGCAGTCCTGTGCAGAAGTCTTAGGCACATATATATAGCTAGGGTGCCTGAGACGTTTGCACAGTACTGTATTTGTCAACGTGGACGGGAGAGCAAGTTTGTTAATCTTGTGTTGACCACCTGGTCTTGGGTTGTTGCAAGGAACCCTGCTGTTTCTGGGATGAGGTCTCCAACTCTGAGCCAGGCATTTGACGTTTCCTTGTCGACGTCTAGTCTGCTCAGATCATGGGGAATATCTTCCATGGAGGGTCATGCTCTTCCATTGGTTAAGGTTTTCTTCTACAGTGATAAGTTCTTCATTTTTCTGGGCTCTGCTCTCATTTAAGTTTAGTGGTATGCATCATTATCAGAATTGCAAATGCTCACGTGGAGTGTTGATTCCTTTTTTCACTGATGAAAGTATATCTTTAGAAGTTTTCTCTGACTGTTGTGTAAATATTTTATGTCTGTTATTTCTCTTCATCCTTCTGTCCTTGGTAGTGTTAATCTAAGTGTATTTGAGAGTACATTATCCTTTCTAAAATTTGTCATTTCAATGCTTGCTTTCTGATGGAAATTCTCCAGATCGGCTTCAGATCAAGATATTATGCCAAAACAATATGTTAATATCGATATAGCAGAATTGTTTATTGGCTTTGTTATATTTTGACTATTGGACTCTGTTTGGCAGATTTTCTTAAGCCCTGAAATAAATTCTGTCGGAAGTTTTCCCTTTATCACATTCTGATCTATTTGCTTGTTGATATCCCAGATACGTATATGTTTCATATTCACCCATCGGTTGTATTGTATTCCGTTGCTCTGTTTTGTATTCTACTAGCTCTATGACACCTTTGTTATCTGGTCCAAAGTTCATCCTTATATCTTTTGAAAATAGTTCTACTATTTGAATTAATTGCTTTAGCTTTACTGATGAAGGAGCATATAATTTCAAATCATCCGTATATAGAAAGTGTGACAAGATATAATTAATTTTGTTGCTTCTGATTTGATACTCAATTTTCATCCAATTCAGTAAATTAGGAAGTGGGTTTAATGCTAGAGAGATCCATAGTGACTTGTAGAGTGCCCCGGAAAATGTTTCGGTTTATTTCGATAATGGTGGCGTTTCTTTCTTTTGGTTGTTAATAGTGTGATTATAGCACGACAATGCTTCATCAGATGTTGAAGGAATTTCACAAGTATTGGGTGTAGTTTATATATATTGAGAACTTCTATGAACAATGAGTGTGGGACAGAGTCAAAAGCTGATTATATTTTATTATTATTATTGGGTGTAATTGGGTGGTACATGCTTGTGGAGCCAGAAGGGCTCGTTACTGCTCTGTATCTCTAGATGAAATAAAATAAGTAACTACTAGTGCAAATCACCTGAAGGTCTCAGCCAGAAAATCTAAATCCTTTGCACCTATTTTAGCAGGTCAGGAGCAGCCATATGTTAATGCCCAGAGGGGAAGAAATTGTAGTCAAGCGGCTCAAAGAGACCTTTGAGAAGTAAAACTTTTAAAAACTTGGCAATCACTGTCAGCATGGGAAACTGTCCTTCACTGGATCAGGGCGGGAAATGGACAGGGATCATCAAGGAAGAAATCAAAGAGGAAGGCATGAAGCCGATTTTGAGAGAGATGTTGCAAGGAAAGATTAGATTAGATTAGATTAGATTATGAGGACACGCAGTCCTCTTCTATTGTCATTTAATAATGCATGCATTAAGAAATGATACAATATTCCTCCGGTGTGATATCACAGAAACACAGGACAGAACAAGACTGAAAAATTAATAAAAACCACATAATTATAACATATGGTTACAACAGTGCAACAATACCATAACTTGATGAAGAACAGGCCATGGCACAGTAAAAAAGTTCAAAGTCTCTCGAAAGTCCCACATCTCACGCAGACGGGAGAAGGAAGAAAACTCTCCCTGCCATGCCCGACCACAGTCCGACACAGATGATTAAAGAAGACAGAATTTCAAGCTGCAGAATATGGCTGAGGAGTCTGTCCTGAATGACACTCTTCGGCGAATAAGAGAGGAGGAATCTCCAATGCAAGGGACCTGATATGATTACAGAGATTGGAAAGAGGACCGTGGCTCAGAAATTCTCTGCAGTCCCTCTGAAAAATTCAAATATCAGAGCAGGCTACTATGAATTTTTGGTAATTCAGAATCAGGTTTAATATCATTAGCATGCATTGTGAAATATATTGCAATACTTTATAATAAAAACTATGAATTAGAGTAAGTATATTAAAGTTAGATTGGTAAATTGGTTTATTATTGTCACATGTGCTGAGGTACAGTTCTGTGCAGAGCTCCGAGGCACATATACTGTATCGAGCTAGGATGCCCAAGACTTTTGCACAGTGCTATATTTGTCAATGTGGAGCAGAGAGCGAGTTTGTAAATCTGGCGGGAGGAAATGGTGTTGGGAATGGCGAGGATGGGAGCAAAGGGTGTCGGGAATGGGAGGGACGTTGGGCAGGTATCAGAGAAGGAGTGCTAGCGGCTGGGCGTGGCACAGGGGCAGGCACATCCAGCCCTGAGACAACGGGCAAGGTTATTTTGAATCCAAACAACTGGCTTATTGATCGTTATGGAATGTCTCTCTGGTGCTTCCTGCTCCCTCCCCTCTCCCTTCCCCCTTTCCCAACCATGATTCCCCTCTCCCTGCCCCCTTCCCACTCTCAGTCCACAATAAAGACCCATATCAGAATCAGGTTTATCATCGCTCACATATGTCATGAAATTTGTTTTTTTTTGCAGTAGCTGTAGTACAGTGTAATATATAAAATTGCTACAGTACTGTGCAAAAATCTGAGGCATCTTAGCTATATATATATGAGCCTAAGACTTCTGCACAGTCCTGTAGAGTGAAAAACTTCTTTTTCCATATCGTCCATACAGTTTATTTCATCACATCAGTGCAATAAGACAAGACCATAAGACCATAAGACAAAGGAGCAGAAGTTGGCCATTCGGCCCATCCAGTCAGCTCCGCCATTTTATCATGAGCTGATCCATTCTCCCATTTAGTCCCACTCCCCCGCCTTCTCACCATGACCTTTGATGCCCTGGCTATTCAGATACCTATCAATCTCTGCCTTAAATACACCCAATCACTTGGCCTCCACTGCCGCCCGTGGCAATAAATTCCATAGATTCACCACACTCTGGCTAAAAAAATTTCTTTGCATCTCTGTTCTGAATGGGCGCCCTTCAATCCTTAAGTCATGCCCTCTCGTACTAAACTCCCCCATCATGGGAAACAACTTTGCCACATCCACCCTATCTGTGCCTTTCAATATTCAAAACATTTCTATGAGGTCTCCCCTCATTCTTCTAAACTCCAAGGAATACAGTCCAAGAGCAGACAAACGTTCCTCATATGTTAACCCTCTCATTCCTGGAATCATTCTAGTGAATCTTCTCTGTACCCTCTCCAACGTCAGCACATCCTTTCTTAAATAAGGAGACCAAAACTGCCCACAGTACTCCAAGTGAGGTCTCACCAGCGCCTTATAGAGCCTCAACATCACATCCCTGCTCCTATTCTCTATTCCTCTGGAAATAGAGGAATAGAATTCCTCCAGCTTGTGCAAGGGAAAAACAATAACAATGCAGAATAAAGTGTTAACTTAGAAAGTGTGGTGCAGGCAGACAGTAAGATGCAGGGTCATGACAAGGTTAGTTCTGAAGTTAAGACTTCATCCTGTTGTACTGAGGAACCATTCAGTAGTCTTACAACAGAGGATAGAAGCTGTCCTCTGGCCTGGTGGTATATGATGTTGGACTTCCATTTCTTTCGCCTGATGGGAGGGGATAGAAGAGAGACTATCCAGGGTAGGTGAGATCTTTGATGATGTTGGGTGCTTTACCAAGGCAGAGGTGAATATAGACAGAGTCCGTGGAGGGGAGGCTGGCTTCTGTGATGTGCTGAGCTGTGTCCACAACTCTCTGAGCTTTCTTGAGGTCGCATGCCGAGCAGTTGACGCACCAGGCCGTGATGCATCCAGATAGGATTCTTTCTATGGTGAAGGTCAACAAAATCTCCATGTCATTAGGAGTTTGAGGAGATTTGGTATATCACCCAAGACGCTTGCAAATTTCGACAGATGTACCACGGAGAGCATTCTAGCTGGCTATATCACCGTCCGGTACGGGAGGGCCAGTGCACAGGATCAAAATCATCTGCAGAAAGTTGTAAACTCATTCAACTCCATCAAGGACACTAGCATCCAGGACATCTTCAAGGAGTGATGCCTCAATAAGGTGGCATCCATCATCAAGGACCCCCACTACCCAGGACATACCCTCTTCTCATTGCTACCATCAGGAATGAGGTACAGAAGCCTGAAGGCACACACTCAACGATTCAGGAACAGCTTCTTCCCCTCTGCCATCCGATTTCTGAATGGACATTGAACCCATGAACCCTACCTCATTACTTTTTGCACTACTTGTTAAAATTACCTTTTTTAATATATTCCATGACTACAGGCCCAGAGCCATCAAACGCTCCTCATATGACAAGCCTTTCAATCCCAGAATCATTTCTTAGGAACCTCTTTTGAACCCTGTCTAGTGTCAGTACATTCTTTCAAAGGGGCCCAAAACTGCTCACAATTCTCCAAGTGAGGTCTCCCCAGTGCCTTATAAAGCCTCAACGTTACATCCTTGCTTTTACACTCTAGTCCTCTCGAAATGAATGCTAACATTTCATTTGCGTTCCTCGCCACCAACTGCAAATGTAGATGGCATTTTTTTTAATATAGGCATCCGTTAGTCTCGTGAGACCATGGATTTGCGCCTTGGAAGGTTTCCAGGGCGCAGGCCTGGGCAAGGTTGTATGGAAGACCGGCAGTTGCCCATGCTGTAGGTCTCCCCTCTCCATGCCACCGATGTTGTCCAAGGGAAGAGCATTAGGACCCATACAGCTTGGCACCGGTGTTGTCGCAGAGCAATGTGTGGTTAAGTGCCTTGCTCAAGGACACAACACGCTGCCTCAGCTGGGGATCGAACTAGCGACCTTCAGATCACTAGACGAACGCCTTAACCACTTGGTCACGTGCCAACACAAGATGGCATTACCACACAATTATGGGATAGGGAGTTAGGATTCTTTAATGTTCCTTAGTGGTGGGATAATTTTAGAGACTTAGTGGCCTTTTCCATGTCCTGTGTTTCAAATGTGCATCGTCGGTCTTCTACCAGAACAGAGTTTGTTCCCTGGCTTCAGCGAACTCGTGAGCAGGTGAGGGAGGCAACTGTCAGAGAGTTTGACCGGGAGTTACTTTGGGCTTCAGAGGCCCAGTGAGACACTACACCATCCCACTGTGAGTGACGGCAATCTGGCCGATGACAGCGGCAAGATCACTGTCACAGAGGAGAGAGTAAGTGCACAAAAGCTGCTCCCTGAAAGAAGGGCTTTCACAATCGGAATGAAGTTCAGGTTTACTGTCACGGCCAGTATCCATGCATCCAGCCGAGCCCAGACCACTTGTCAGCTCCAAGTCATGATCAAACAAATACACATCCCCTGCCTATTGACCACAGTTGGGTTGGGTTTTCATTTGACACATGATCCTGCACTTGCTGTAAGCAGGAGTCCAGTTCTTTCCCTGTGCTGGAAGTTCTTGATCATTTCAACAGGCACATCACCAATGAGGGATTCAGGAACACTTACCTCCCAAGGGTTTCTAATCTCATGAGGGGTATCGATAGGGTGAGAGTCCAGTGCTGCTTTCCCAGGGTGGGGGAGTCTGAAATGAGAGGTCAAGGGTCAAGGGAAAGGACTTAAAGAGGGAGTGGATGGACTGACGAGGAAAGGAGAAGGGGTAAGATGGGAACCAGAATCACCTGTCAGATTCTTTCTTCAGCCCTTTCATCTAGACACATATACTCAATGGCCACTTTACTAGGTGCACCTGTACATCCACTTGCTAATGCAAATATCTAATCAGCCAATCATGTGGCAGTGACTCAATGCCTACAGCACACGGACATGGTCAAGAGGTTCAGTTGTTGTTCAGATCAGACTTCAGAATGTGGAAGAATCGCGACCTAAGTGACTTTGTCTGTGGAATGATTGTTGGTGCCAGATGGGGTGGCCTGAGTATCACAGAAACTGCTGATCTCCTGGGGTTTTCATCCATAACGGTCTCTAGTGTTTACAGAGAATGGAGTGAAAAACAAAAAAAAAAATCCATTGAGCAGTAGTTCTGTGTGTAAAAATACCTTGCTAGTGAGGGAGATCAAAGAAGAATGGCTACAGACCATTCAGGTTAAAGGAAGGTGAGATTAACTCAAATAACCACGGATTACAACAGAGCAGAAGAGCACATCTGAAAGCACAACACGTTGAACTTTGAAGTGGATGAGCTGCAGCAACAGAAGACCACAAACATACACTGAGTGGCTATTTTATTAGGTACATAAAGTGGCCACTGAGTGAACAATAATTGGTGAGAATCAACAGGGACATACTGAATTTCTTTAGTATAGTATAGAAAGTGATAGATAGGATAGAAGTAGGAAAGTTGTTTCCATTGGAAGGTGAGACTAGAACTAGGGGACTTTGCCTCAAGATTCAGGGGAGAAGATTTAGGATGGAGATGAGGAGAAATTGTTTTTCCAAGAGAGTGGTGAATCTGTGGAATTCTCTGCCCAGGGAAGTAGCTGAGGCTTCTTCACTAAATATATTTAAGATACAGTTAGATAGATTTTTACATAGTAAGGGAATTAAAGGTTATGGGGAAAAGGCAGGTAGATGGAGCTGAGTTTACGGACAGATCAGCCACGATCTTATTGAATGGCGGGGCAGGCTTGATGGGCTGGATGGACTACTCCTGCTCCTACTTCTTATGTTCTTATGTTCTTATGTAGCCTCCTGAGGAAGTAGAGGCACTGGTGCTCTTTCTCAGCCACAGCATCCAAGTTATTGAATCAGGACAAGCGATTGCTAATGTTTACTCCTGGGAATTTGGACGGATGAACTTGATCTCAGCTTCCTAAAGTCAACACACACAAAATCCTGGTGAAACTCAGCAGATCAGGCAGCAGCAATGGAAAGGAATAAGCAGTCGACATTTTGGGAAAAGATCCTTCTTCCGTCGTTGTTGTATTCGATATTGAGGGAGAGTGCAGAGCACACCAGGACGTCAGTATGCAGGATATTCAACTGAACTTTATTGACAACACTGCTTGTACAATTTGAGAACTCCTCCCATGTGGGTGTGACTAACTGAGTGGCGTAAGAATAACGCTATTAACTACCACTACAGTCATGAGAGTAACAGGGGAGTTCAGATTCCTTCTCCTGCAGCCCTTTAATCGAGACACATAGATCCCCTTGTGATCTTTACAAATAAAAAATCTCTGGCGAGCAACATGCCAGTTGTTTTTGTGAAATATCCACAGTTCACACTCTCTATATCCCATACAGTGAGCGCTCAGATTAGTACATTGCGACTATCAGCTCTCCCACATTCGAAAGGCTGCTAGAACAACCCGCAGGAAGCCACAGCTCTGTAATTAAAGATGGATAGGAACCCGTCAAAAAGCAGCTTATCTTTTGTGGCAACAGCTATCAGAACACATCCTCCCACCTGTTAGTCGAGTCCTAATCCCAGAGAATGAATTGCACTGCATCGGTAATGATGTGGGCTCTTAAGTCTATTTGCCTAAATCTATTGTAGTTCCGACCGAACTATGATGCACGTGCAAGTGATGCAGCTATGCTCTCAGCCACGTGAAGCAATCAGCAATAAGCAGAGACGCCAAGGCAGTCAGACAAACTCGATGCAGTATGCACTTCTTAATGCATAGCCGGGGAACTGATTAAATGAGATACTTCTCGCTCCGCCCCCCCCCCTCACGCCCCCACCGCTGGGCAGGCTGGTATTCCTTGCAGATTGAATGCGCTCGTTTCCCACTGAAGTCAGGATGCTTGTCTGTATTTTTCCAGGCAGAGGTAGACCAGTGTTAGTGAGGGGAGCACAGAAAACCTCTCATTTCTAATCCAGTGCTGGTTACAGGCCAGTCTGCTGAAAGGAGTGCGCTAAACCGAGAGATTGCCCAACACTCGAGCCAATTGACAGCACCTGCTCAAGTTGCACACAAGGGGGTTTGTGAATGATCTACTGCCCCTATTTCCATCGGGCATGTGGGGAGGGGGGAGGGGGAGCCTTATTGATAGTTGCACCGTGGGGAGTATATCCGGAATGTAGGCATCATGGCCGGGTGTGGAAATACAGGAATGGAAAAGACTACAGAAGCTGGTGGATACAATCCACTCCATTGCAGGCAAAGCCCTCCCCATCACTGAGCACAACTACATGGAGTGCTGCCACAAGATCACGGGTGGCGGGGTGGAGATACGTCTCTACCAAAGGAGGTGTAAAGAGCTCCTTCCTTCCTGCAGGTCACCCTTGGGAAAGGTGTAGCACCTGCTTAGCACCCCCCCCCCCAATTGGGGTCATATGCAGGTGGTGGATGGTCGTACAAGCAGCTGGTGCATATCACAAGTCCTAATGATGCGACCACTGACGCCAGGTAGACAATCTCTGAAGAGAATTGATAATGGCTAGGGTCACCCATCTTGTAAAGGCATTGCCCAGAATAGCTCACCACTTGTGTGGAAAACCTTATCAAGAACAATCATGGTCAAAAGACTATGATGGCCCATGTCATGGGTAATCCTGATGGTGGAGAAGTCAATGTTCATACCATCAGGTTGGAGGCTACCCAGATGGAATACGAAGTGTTGCTCCTCCAACCTGACTGTGGACTTATTGTGGCAGCAGAGGGGTCCAAGGACAGACATGTTGGCTTGGGAAAGGGAGTGGAATTAAAAGGGCTGGCCAAAAGGGACATTCTCCTTGGGGTGGATGCAGTGAATATGCGTGACAAGGTGCTTCCCTAATCCACGGTGGGTCTGATCTGTAAGTTTTTCACGAAAGCCATTCTGTCATGAACTATGATTTCTCCCTCCCTCCCCCCTCTACCCTTTCTCTTCTTTTGGCTCTTTTCTTACCCCTTCTCTTCTCCTCACTTGCCCATCACCACCCTTTAGTGCCCTTCCTCCTTCCCTTTCTCCCCTCGTATCAGATTCTTTCTTCTTCAGTCCCTTTACCTTTCCCACCTTTCACCTCCCAGGTTCTCATCCCCTCCCCCACCCACCTACCTTCCCTCTCACCTGGTTTCATCTATCCCCTTCCAGATTGTACTCCTTCCCTCCACCCACATCTTCTTATTTTTGAGCCTTCCCCCTTCCTTTCTAGTCCTGATGAAGCATTTCAGCCCGAAATGTTAACTGTTTACACTTCGCCAAAAATGCCGCCTGACCTGCTGAGTTCCTCCATCGGTGTGCACTACAGACAACTGAACCCAGGTATGGAGTAACAATGGACTCCCACATGAAGACAGAAACAAGAGTTTATTCATAGGAATTCCAGCTGAGCGTCGGAGGCTTGATCGAGCAACAACGCGAGATGATTCATTCCCGAAACACAAACAAGGACCCCGCAATCAGCGCTAATGGGGATTCCACTTTAAATAATCACAGTACACAGAAAACTCGTGCCAGTCAAAATAAACTTGACAAGATTAAACAGAAGGCACAGGGGCTTAGCAATTCTACAGAAGACAAAAAATAACAAATACAGGTGCAGAACCTGCAGGGCTCATAACACCAGCATTTTGTGTGTGCGTTACTCTGGATTTCCAGCATCTGCAGAATCTCTTCTGTTTATGAGACCATAAGACATAGAAGCAGAATTAGGCCATTTAGCCCATCGAGTCTGCTCCGTTATTCAATCATGGCTGATCCTATTTTCTCCTCCTCGGCCCCATATCCCAGCCTCCTCCCCATAACTTTTAGATTAGATTAGATTATGAGGACACGCAGTCCTCTTTTATTGTCATTTAGTAATGCATGCATTAAGAAATGATACAATATTCCTCCGGTGTGATATCACAGAAACACAGGACAGACCAAGACTGAAAAACTGACAAAAACCACATAATTATAACATATAGTTACAACAGTGCGAGCAATACCGTAACTTGATGAAGAACAGAACATAGGCATGGTAAAAAAAAAGTTCAAAGTCTCTCGAAAGTCCCACATCTCACGCAGACGGGAGAAGGAAGAAAACTCTCCCTGCCATGCCCGACCACAGTCCGACTCTGAGTCGTCCGAAAACTTCGAGCCTCTGACCAGCCCTCTGACACCGAGCACCGAGCACCATCTCTGCCGAGCACTTCGACCCCGGCCCCAGTCGCCAGCAACAGGCAAAGCCGAGGATTTTGGGGCCTTCCCTCCAGAGATTCTCGATCACACAGTAGCAGCGGCAGCGAACCGGGCATTTCAGAAATTTCTCCAGGTGTTCCTCCATGCTTCTCACGGCTGTCTCCATCAAATTAGAATTGTGCACAGTACCCTATTTAACAAATATGATATCATTTCACCCGAGAGGCTGCACGCGCTGCGTCACGCTGCCATCTTCTCCTCCCTCCAACTTTTGATGCTGTTTCCAATCAAGAACCTATCAAGTTCTGCCTTAAATATATCCAGTGGCCTGGATCATAATCAGAATCAGGTTTATTATCACGAACTATTATCACGAATTATTATCAGGTTTATTAACACTGGGAAATTCATTTGTGATAGCAATTCAAGATAGGAACTATAAGTCACAAATAGTTTTTTTTTAAATGCAAAAGAGTAACTCAAGGATTCAAAGACCACTGAGAAATCTGATGGCAGAGGGGAAGTAGCTGTTACTACAGGGAGGTGGCATCTACTACCAAGGATCCTCACGATGTGTGACATGCCCTCTCCTTGTTATTACCAGAGGGAAAGCGATATAGGAGCGTGAAGACCTACACTCAACAGTCAGGAACAAAGCTCAAAGTAAATTATTATCAAACTACATATATGCAACTAAACAAAACTATGTTCCTCTGGACCATGGTGCAGCCACTCAACATATATTACCACACAAATATCGATTTTGCCTTCCCCCTCCCCACTTCTATTCCCCACTCTGGCCTTTTTCCTCTTCTTACCTGCCAACCACCCTCTTCCTTCCCTTTTTCCTATGGTCCACTCTCCTCTCCTATCAGATTCCTTTTTCTCTAACCCTTTACCTTTCTCCACCACTTGGCTTCTCCTATCACGTTCTAGCTCTCCTGCTTCCGCTCTCCGTACCTTTTGCTTATTCCGTCATCGTCCCCCCTCCTTTCCAGTCCCGATGAAGGGTCTCAGCCTGAAATGTTTCTTCATTTCCATAGAGGCTACCTAACCTGCGGAGTTTCCCCTCCAGTATTTTGTGTGTGTTACTTGGTGATGTAGATCAGTGCAGACAGTGATGAAGTAACGAGGGAGCTGTGGTGTGCGTTAGAACATCAGAATTTTGTTTGAATTGAAGTCCAGACAGGAAAGGGTGGGAATAAAATTCAGCATGCTCATGCTAATGTGCCCAATTCAAAATGTTTCTTTGTAGTGTGAAATTCAACATTATAAACTGGGTTGTGAAGGAGGCAGCTGGATCCGTGAAAATCCTGCTGCATTCTTGAACAGAATGTAATGACAACGTAAATCACTTTTGGCTTATTCTCTGCAGCTGACATCATTAACAGAATTTTCTGCAGACTGACAAGTCATAACTAAAGAGAAGCAAAAGTGGAAGACTTGACTGGTGTGAAAATTTACATTAAACTCAAGGACAATATATCAAAGTTAGAAGTTCAGTGTTCAAAGTAAAATTTATCATCACAACCCTGAGATTCTTTTACTTGTGGGCATACTTAGCAAATCTATAGAACAGTAACTGTAAACAGGATCAATGAACAATAAACTGTGCAAATGTAAATATAAATAAATAGCAATAAATAACAAGATGAAGAGCCCTTAAAGTGAGACCATCAATTGTGGGAACACCAGAAGTAGAATGAGTGTTGTTATATATCTTTGTCAAATTCAACTTCCTCCATAGTATCTAGGACATCTTCAAGGAACAATGCCTCAGAGTGGCGACATTCAACAAATAGTTCAATGGTTCCATTTAATATCAGAGAATGTATACACTAAACAACCTGAAATTCTTGTTCTTCGCAGACATCCATGAAAAACAGAAGGGTATCCCAAAGAATGAGGAACTGTAAAAAACTCCAGAATCTCTAAACCCCCCTTGTCCCCCTTCCCACGGACAAGCAGCAGCAAAGCATCATCCCTCCCCATTCCCCAGTTACTTCAGCAAAAAGCATTATCACACACCACCCACAAAGCAAGCGATAGCAAAGCCCCCAATGAAGGACGCCTATCACCCAGGACATGCCCTCTTCTCATTGCTGCCACTAGGAAAGAGGCCTAAAAGCACACACTCGGCAATTCAGGATCAGCTTGTTCTTCTCTGACATCCAACAATATTGAATCCATGAATACTACCTGAGTAGTTTTTTTTATATCTGTTCTTCTCTACTATTGCGTATTGCAACGTTACAAATTTCATGACATATGTTTGTGATACTAAACCTGATTCTGATTCTCTCTGTCTGTCTCCCAGAAAGTCGTAAACTCGATCAGCTCCATCATGGACACTAGCCTCCGTAGTATCTGGGACATCTTTAAGGAGCGATGCTCAAAATGGCGGCGTCCATCACTAAGAACCTCCATCACCCAGAACATGCCCTCTTCTAATTGCTACCGTCAGGAAGGAGGTACAGGAGCCTGAAGACACACACTCAACGATTCAGGAACAGCTTCTTCCCCTCTGAATGGACATTGAACCCATAAACTATCTCACTACTTTATTTTTTGCGCAACATACTTAATTTAACTATTTTATATATATATTTAAAGTAATTCATGATCTTTTCTTTAATATTATGTACTGATTCTGCAACGACAACAAATTTCACAGTATCTGCCGGTGATATTGAATTTGACTCTGATTAAACAAAGAGTTGCCATTCTTTAACGCTTTCTAGTTCATCCGATAATCCCAAGATAATTTAAAGCCATCTGAGTACTTCCGAACTGCCACTTTACATCTACACTCCACAGTCACTGACCTACTGTGTTTTCAGATGTCCTACTGTTACCTGGAAGAGTTCCTTTTGCCAGGAGACACTTTGTCACTTTCTCATTTCCTGTCAGAGTCTCCCTATGTTCAGATACTCCTGCGTCTCAGCCGACCTCATGCCCCCAGTCATTTTGGATGTGCAACAAGATCTCCTCCATAGTCTCCATCAGCACAGCAGGACCACAAGGCTGTGTACCTAGCCCGTTGCTCTACTTGTTTTACACTTATGACTGTGTGGCTAAGCACAGCTCCAATGCCATATTCAAGTTTGCTGATGACACCACTGTTGTAGGCCACATCAAAGGTGGTGATGAATCAGCACACAGGAGAGAGATTGAAAATCCCGGCTGAGTGGTGCCTTAACAACTCAATGTCGGCAAGACCGGGAACTGATTATAGACTTCAGGAGAGTGAAGCCACTGATTATAGACTTCAGGAGAGTGATGAGGCTCAGAGGTGGAGAGGTTGAGCAACTTTAAATTCTTGGGTATTATTATTTCAGAGGACTTGTCCTGGACCCAGCACGTAAGTGCAATTACAAAGAACCCATGACAGTGCCTCTATTCCCTCAGATTCGGCATGACTTCTAAAACTTTGACAAACTCCTATAGCCTCTAGTTGGTCTCCCCACCCCCGTCTACCTATTATCTCAGTCATTGTAGTACAGTAAAATTATATACATTTAATTCCATATCTGTACTTCAAACTTTATTTTTATATATTCTTTAGTCTGTGTAACTGTTGAATGCTGTTTTTGTTGCATGAAGACAATTTCCTAATACATGTAAATGTATATCAAAGTTCAAAGTAAATTTTATTATCAGAGTACATATATGTCACCACATTCAACCCTGAGATTCATTTTCCTGTGGGCGTACTCAGCAAATGTATAGAATAGTAACTGTAAACAGGATCAATGAAAGATCAACCAGAGTGCAGAAGACAACAAACTGTGCAAATGCAAATATAAATAAATAGCAATAGGTAGTAAGAACGAGAGTTAAAAGAGTCCTTGAAAGTGTGATCATTGGTTGCGGGAACATCTCAATGGATGGGCAAATGAGTGTATTTATCCCCTTTTGTTCAAGAGCCTGATGGTTGAGGGGTAGTAACTGTTCCTGAACCTGGTGGTGCGAGTCCTGAGGCTCTTGTACCTTCTATCTGATGACAGCAGTAAGAGAGCATGGTCTGTTTGGTGAGGATCTCTGACGATAGATGCTGCTTTCCTACAACAGCATTTCATGAAGAGATGAATAATGGTTGGGAGAGCCTTACGCATGATGTACCAGGCCGAATCCACTACCTTTTGTATGATTTTCCATTCAAAGGCATTGGTGTGTCCATACCAAACTGTGATGCAGCCCGTCAATACACTCTCCACTGCACATCTATAGAAGTTTGTTAAAATTTAAGCTCAGAATCAGATTCAGGTTTAATATTACTGGCATATCACCTGAGCCTTGGGGCCGACTCTCTGGGCGCAGAGCTCAGAAAGTTGTGATTCTGTGGAATGCTCTGCCTCAGAAGGCAGTGGAGGCCAATTCTCTGGATTCTTTCAAAAAAAGAGTTAGATAAAGCTCTTAAAGATAGCGGAGTGAGGGGATATGGGGAGAAAGCAGGAAAAGGGTACTGATTGTGGATGATCAGCCAGGATCACAGTGAATGGTGCTGCTGGCTCGAAGGGCTGAATGACCTACTCCTGCACCTATTGTCTATTGTCTAAAAAGCAACGCAACAGACTTTTAACATCATAAGTCAGTGAGTTGATTGTTATGTCTCCCTTCTTGCTGAGAGAGAGAGAGAGACTGTGGTATGTCAAATAATTACTGGGTGAATGAGTAGTCTTTGCTAGTCTGTGGCTTTTTTGATGCTTTGGCATGCCTGAGTGCTCCGGGTGGGGCTCCGATGCTTTTTGCTGGTGGGGAGTGGAGAGGGGGGGTCGTTGCCTTGCTGCTGCTTGTGCGTGGCAGGGGGAGCTGGGGGGCTTTCTAACATTTAACTGTCATTCATTCTTTGGGGCACTCCTCTGTTTTCCTGGATGTTTGCGAGGAAAAAGAATTTCAGGATGTATATCGTATACATTTCTCTGACATTAAATGTACCTATTGAAACCTATGTGCCTTGAAATTTGTTGTCTATGTGGCAGCAGTCCAATGTAATACATAAAAATAAAGAAAAAAATCTGTGACTTATAGTTAGTACATATATTAGATAGTTAAATTAAATAAGTTGTGGAAAAATGAAAATAAGACAAATGCCAATGTCATGCCAAGTGTCTGTAAGTTCCTAAGGAAGTAAATTTGCTGTCACACATTTTTCGAAATTGCAGTTTATGCGATTGGTGCCTTGGCAGCAGGAAGCAGGTCCCCTGTCTAAGCCCTTCATAATTTTATACATGGTTACAACTGGTAGTTACTGGATGGTTAACAGAGACTGTTGGAATAAAACCTCATAGTTATCATAGGAACACACACAAAATGCTGGAGGAACTCAGCAGGCCAGGCAGGATCTATGGAAAAGACTACAGTCGACATTTCGGGCCAAGGTCTTTCATCATTACCAAAACACTTCAGCCCAAAATGTCAACTGTTTACTCTTTTCCATTGATGCTGCCTGGCCTGCTGAGTTCCTCCAGCATTTTGTGTGCGTTGCGTTGGATTTCCAGCGTCTACAGACTTTTTCTTGTTTGTCGGTCATCGTGCTTTTCGTCTCTTTATGGAGTTGGTTAATACTGTAAAGTCCAATATGAAGCACGTAAAAAGAGGTAAATATTATTAAGAAAATGATAAATAACAGAAAATGTTCATTCAGAATCAGTATCAGGTTTAATATCACCGGCGTATATTGTGAAATTTATTAGCTTAGTGGAAGCAGTACAATGTAATACCTGATAATATAGAAAAAGTTAATTACAGTAAGTATATTGAATTGAATTGACTTTATTACTTACATCCTTTACGTTACACCTCCATCAGAATGTGCAATTTATAGGAATTTGTAATAAATAGTATTTACTGTAAGATATACAACAGAACAGTCAACATAGCTTAGAAATCCAGTTGTGTCAACGTGAATTAATCAGTCTGATGGTTTGGTGGAAGAAGCTGTCCTGGAGCCTGTTGGTCCTGGCTTTAATGCTGTGGTACTGTGTCCCGGTTGGTAGCAGCTGGAACAGTTTATGGTTGGGGTGACTCAGGTCCCCAAAGATCTTTTGGGCCCTTTTTACGCATCTGTAGCTGTAAATGTTGCCAGGACTTGAGAAACTCAGTTACAGAGAAAGGTTGAATAGGTTAGGACTTTATTCCCTGGAGCGTAGAAGAATGAAGGGAGATTTGATAGAGGTATATAAAATTATGATAGGTATAGATAGAGTGAATGCAAGCAGGCTTTTTCCACTGAGGCAAGGGGAGAAAAAAACCAGAGGACATGGGTTAAGGGTGAGGAAGGAAAAGTTTAAAGGGAACATTAGGGGGGGCTTCTTCACACAGAGAGTGGTGGGAGTGTGGAATGAGCTGCCAGATGAGGTGGTAAATGCGGGTTCTTTTTTAACATTTAAGAATAAATTGGACAGATACATGGATGGGAGGTGTATGGAGGGATATGGTCCGTGTGCAGGTCAGTGGGACTAGGCAGAAAATGGTTCGGCACAGCCAAGAAGGGCCAAAAGGCCTGTTTCAGTGCTGTAGTTTCTATGGTTTCTATGTCCTGAATAGTGGGAAGTTCACGTCCACAGATGCGCGAGGCCGTCTGCGCCACTCTCAGCAGAGCCCTGTTACAGAGGGAAGTACGGTTCCCATACCAGGCAGTGATACAGCCAGTCTCAATTGTGCCCCTGTAGAAAGTCCTTAGGATTTGGGGACTCATGCCAAACTTCTTCAACCGTCTGAGGTGAAAGAGGCACTGTTGTGCTTTTTCCACCATACAGCCGGTATGTAAAGACCAAGTGAGACGTGTATACTGAGGAACTTGAGACTGTTCACCCTCTCAACCCCAGATCCATTGATGTCAAGAAGGGTGAGCCTATCTCTGTTCCTCCTGTAATCCTCAACCAGCTCCTTTGTTTTTGTGACATTGAAGGAGAGGTTGTTTTCTTGACACTACTGTGTCAGGGTGATGACTCCCTCTCTGTAGGCTGCCTCGCTATTATTTGAGATTAGGCCAATCAATGTAGTATCATCTGCAAATTTAATCAACAGATTGGAGCTGTGGATGGTGACACAGTCATGGGCATACAGAGAGTAAAGGAGGGGGTTTAGGACACAGCATTGGGGGTTTCCTGTGTTGAGGATCAGAGAGGCAGAGGTGAGGGGGCCCATTCTTACCACCTGTCAGCAATCTGACAGGAAGTCCAGGATCCAGCTGCACAAGGCAGGGTGAAGGCCGAGGTCTCTGAGCTTCTTGTCGAGCCTGGAGGGAATTATGATGCTGAATGCTGAACTGTTGTCCAAGGATAGCATGCTCGCATAAGCATCCTTCTTCTCCAGATGTGTAAGGACGTTATGTAGAGCTGTAGCTATTATGTCATCCGTCAATCGGTTGTGTTGGTAGGTGGATTGTCGAGGGTCCAATGTGGGTGGTAGCTGCAGATATATGTGTGTGTGTGTGTGTGTGTGTGTGTGTGTAACTATTATATATATATATATATATATATATATATATATAATTTTTAAAGTGAGGTAGTGTTCATGGCTTCAATGCCCATTTAGGAATCGGATGGCAGAAGGGAAGAAGCTGTTCCTGAATCACTGAGAATGTGCCTTCAGGCTCCTGTACCTCCTTTCTGGTGGGAACAGTGAGAAGAGAGCATTTCCTGGGTGGGGGGGGGCGTCCTTCATGATGTCCACCACCTTTCTGAGGCATCACTCCTTGAGGATGTCTTCAATATTACAGAGGCTAGTACCCAAGATGGAATGAACTAATTTTACAACTCTCTAGCTCCTTTTGATCCTGTGCACTAGACCTACCACCCCTCCCATACCAGACGGTGATGTAGCCTGTCAGAATGTTCTCCACGGTACACCTGTCGAAGTTTTTGAGTGTTTTAGGTGACAAACCAAAGCTCTCAAACTCCAAATGAAAGATAGCCACTATCTTGCCTTCTTGATAGCAGCACTGGTTTGTTGGGACCAGGTTAGATCCTTGGGGACCTTGACACCCGGGAACTTGAACTAGCTCACTCTCTCCACTTCTGATCGCTCTATGAAGAATGGTTTGCGTTCTCTCATCCTACCCTTCCTGAAGTCCACAATCAGCTCTTTGGTCTTACTGACGTTGAGTGCAAGGTTATTGTTGTGACACCACTCAACTGGTTTTATTCCTTTCTTAAAGAAATACAACGGAAAGGAAATTGTTTCTGATCCTGCCACTGAGGTTTAGTATTATTAATTGGACAGCCCACAAGCTTACAGAGAACAGCAAATGTGACTGACAAATTTTGAGTATATTCCATTCACCTCCCTCCGGTTCCCCTCCTCCTTCCCTTTCTCCAATGGCCCACTCTCCTCTCTATTCTGATTGCTTCTTCTTCATCCCTTTGTCCCTTCCACCTATCAGCTCCCAGCTTCTCACTTCATCACCCCCTCTCCCCCCCCCCGCCTGGTCTCACACCTATCACCTCCCAGTTTGTACTCCTTCCCCTCCCACCCCCAACCTTAATCTAGCTTCTTCCCTCTCCCTTTCCAGTCCCAATGAAGGAGTCTCAGTCTGAAATGTCGAGTGTTTACTCCTCTCCATAGCTCCCGCTTGACCTGCTGAGATCCTCCAGCATTTTGGGCTTTATTGCTCTGCATTTCCAGCATCTGCAGAATCTCCTGCTTTTTTGAGTATAGTTTTGAAAGGGCATACCAATTTAATTATCAAGTGAAAAACACACGGCCATAGTTAGGATTTTGAATATTGATATTAAATAATATTTACTGTTAAGTCCTTAAGAGGCTTGTTGATATTATGCCTTTTATTTCAACTTCCTTTCCGAGGGCTCCATGGTAGTGTAGCGGTTAGCAAGATGCTTCTGGGGCTCAGGGTGTTCTGGAGTTTGGAGTTCAGTTCTGTAGGGACTTTGCATGTTCTCTCCATGAA
Source organism: Mobula hypostoma (assembly GCF_963921235.1). Classification (NCBI taxonomy): domain Eukaryota; kingdom Metazoa; phylum Chordata; class Chondrichthyes; order Myliobatiformes; family Myliobatidae; genus Mobula; species Mobula hypostoma. The sequence continues at coordinate 7,998,922 of NC_086124.1, forward strand.
CATTGTGGGTTTCCTCCCAGACGTTCCAGGTTCCTCCCATATTCCAAACATGTACCGTTTGGGAGGTTGATTAGCCCTTGGAAATAGGCTAGGATTAAGTAGATGGGTTGCTGGCTCATTGGGCTGGAAGGGCCTGTTCTGTGCTGTATCTCCAAATCTAAATGGACTCTGTAATGAAATGATATTTTCAACTCAAATGCCTTTACTTACAGATTGCTATTTCTTACTTCGTTGGCTGCTCTGACTGCGTACACAATTTTCAAGGTTGAATCAGTCCACTGCTGATTCTATTTTCCAAATCAGCCAAAATCAAAAAGAGACTTATCCAGGAAAACCACAGAAAGACATAAATTTATAGTCAGACTATTTCCACATTAATAAAGCTATTTAATTTCCCAATAGGTTCATTGGAAGATTATGAAGGAGTCCAAAGAAGCTTTTAAACAGGATGTCTCTCAGTGCTTCCTGCTCCCCCCACACTTTTCCCAACCATGATTCCCCTTCTCCCTGCCCCCTTCCCACTCTCAGTCCACAATAGAGACCCATATCAGAATCAAGTTCATCATCAAAGTTCAAAGTTCAAAGTACATACATGTCGCCACATACAAGCCTGGCAGGAGCAATGCATGTTGGGAATGGTGAGGGCGGAGCACCGTGAGGCAGATGACAGGGAAGGAGTGCCAAGGGCAGAGGGATGCACGGGTGCAAACGCACTAAACCCTGAGACACCAAGCAAGTACACTTGACTCCAAACAATTGGTTTATTGATCATTACAGAATATCTCTCTGGTGCTTCCTATCCTTCCCCTCCCCCTTCCCCTTTTCACAATAGTGATTCCTCTCTCCCTGCCCCTTTCCTACTCTCAGTCCACAATAGCTGAACGAGTTGTTAGCGGACGCGGTGGGTGCCGGTTCGATTCCATCATTTAAGAGAGGTTTGGATAGTACTCGGATGGAATGGCTATGGAGGCTATGGTTTCCCACTCTTTTATTCCTCTTGTAAGCTGTCCATTAGAGTCTATGGCCAATTGCCTAATCTCTACTTCAAGAAAATAGCAAAGTTTAATAATATTCCTGTGTGCATTCTAAAATGTCTTAGTATACCACGTTAAATAGAGTGCAAAGTTATTGTTGAATCAGAATCAGGCTTAATATCATTGGCATCTGTGGTGAAGATATATAACATCTTGTCAATATAAATCAGCGAGCTATGAAAAGATTTATTCCACACTCTCACCAGCCTTTCACATGATTTGTTTTTTTATCTTTTTCTCTGTGGGTACTGGGGTTGGTCTTATTTTTTTTAATTGGGTTCTTTCGGGTTCCTTGCTTTGCGACTGCCTATAAGCAAACAAATCTATAATTTATACATTCTTTGATGATAAATGCACTTTGAATATTTGAATCTTTTGACCAACCTTTCAGTGAAGAAATTCCCCGCACACTTTCCACCACACATCTATAGAAGTTTGTCAAAGTTTTTGATGACATGCCAAATCTCTGCAGACTCCTAAGGAAGTAGAGGTACTGTCATACTTTGTTTGCAACCAGGACAGGTCCTCTGAGGTTGCGAATTACTGAGCCTCTCTATCTCTGATCCTCTGATGAAGACTGGCTCATGGACCTCTGGTTTCCTTCTCTTGAAGACTACAGTCAGTTCCATGGCCTTGCTGACATTGAGTGAGAGGTTGTTTGTTATGACACCACTCAGCCAAATTTTCAATCTCCCTCCATTATAGTCACAGTCATAGTCATACTTTATTGATCCTGGGGAAATTGGTTTTCGTTACAGTTGCACCATAAATAATTAAATAGTAATATGTAAATTATGCCAGAAAATAAGTCCAGGACCAGCCTATTGGTTCAGGGTGTCCGACCCTCCAAGGGTGGAGTTGTAAACTTTGATGGCCACAGGCAGAAATGACTTCCTATGACGCTCTGTGTTGCATCTTGGTGGAATGAGTCTCTGGCTGAATGTATTCCTGTGCCCAACCAGTACATTATGTAGTGGATGGGAGACATTGTCCAAGATGGCATGCAACTTAGACAGCATCCTCTTTTCAGACACCACCGTCAGAGATTCCAGTTCCATCCCCACAACATCACTGGCCTTACGAATGAGTTTGTTGATTCTGTTGGTGTCTGGTGTATGCTGATTTATCACCACCTTTGATATATCTCCCTCTATGACATCGTCCTTCACAGACATCTTTCCTCCACTAATACCTGCCTCTTATACATCCTTACTTCCACTGCTTCACAATTGGTGGTCATGCTGCCAGGGTCCAAGGTTCCGGAATCACTTCTCTCTGTCTCTTTCTTCTTGTTCAGCCCATGCTAAACTGATCTCCTGCCCAGTCTCATCTACTGTGGAGGCCAAATCCTTGGGCATACTGAAAGCGGAACTTGATAGGTTCTTGAATAGCAAAGGACATCAAAGGTTTCCAGCAGGGCTTGAGAGGGATAATAAATCAGCCATGATGGAATGGTGGAGCAGAATCAATGAGCCAAATGGCCTAATTGTGCTCCTACATCTCGTGGTCTGGTGGTCTTATAGATAATTTTCTTTTCTCTGTCTCAGGTTTTTAAGCCATATGGTATTAGCTGATCATCATCGAGTCATAGAGCACTGCAGCAGAGGAAAAGGCCATTCAGCCCATCTTGTCTGCCAAACTGTTATTCTGCCTAGTCACATTGACCTGCACTTTGTCCATAGCCCTCCGTATCCTTCCCATCCAGGTACCTCTCCAACACTTCTCTTAAAAGTTACAATTAAACCCACATCTACCAGTTCTACTGGTCGCTTGATCTACACTCGCACCATCCTCAGAGTAAAGAAATTTCCCCTCAAATGCCCCTTGAAAATCCCATCTTTGACCCTAAGCCAATGACCTCTAAATCTAGTCTCATCCAATCTGAAGGGGATTCCGTGATACAGAAACATAGAAACATAGAAATCCTACAGCACAATACATGCCCTTTGGCCCACAATGCTGTGCCAAGCATGTACTTACTTTAGAAATTACCTAGGGTTACCCATAGCCTTCTATTTTTCTAAGTTCCGTGTACCTATCCAGGAGTCTCTTAAAAGACCCTATCCTATCCCCCTCCACTGCCGTCGCCGGCAGCCCATTCCACGCACTCACCACTTTCTGCGTAAAAAACTTACCCCTGACATCTCCTCTGTATCTGCTTCCAAGCACCTAAAACTGTGCCCTCTCGTGTTAGCCATTTCAGCCCTGGGAAAAAGCCTCTGACCATCCACACGATCAGTGCCTCAAAGCAATGATGAGGAGTGGGGGATTGCTGCACGACATGTATCGTACAGCCTATTCCATGCCATATCTCAATAAATAAATTTTAAAAAAGTAACGTCCATCTTGGAGTTAAAATAAGGTGACCAGTTCTGTTCAAGCCCAATGTCTTCAAAAATTGATTGAGATAGAGCGCGGAATAGGCCCTCCTGGCCGTTCGAGCCACGCCACCCAGCGACCCCAGACTTAACCTTTGGTTAATTACGGGACAATTTACAATGACAAATTAATCTGCCAACTGGTACATCTTTGGATTGTGGGAGGAAACCGAAGCACCCGGAGGAAACCCACGCGGTCAAGGGGAGAATGTACAAACCCCTTACGGGAAGGGAGTGAGTTTGTGGTGAGGACGAAATCCCAAAAGAGACAGAGGAGAATTGTACTCATCTGGTATGATATGTTAATCAAACAATCGTACCGTCTAGGCACAACGATTAAAAGTTGAAGGAATGAAATTTTGCACTTGCAGCAATTAATTTTCAGACTCAGAAAGGTTTAAAAGGAAAAAAATAGCTTTCGAAACATACAGGGAAATGAGTCACTTCCATCAAATCTAATCTGCGAGATTTGTGCTGGGTAGCCTGCAAGTGTCATCATAATTCTCGTGCCAACATCACATGGCCAGACACATAAAAGTTGCTGGTGAACGCAGCAGGCCAGGCAGCATCTCTAGGAAGAGGTACAGTCGACGTTTCGGGCCGAGACCTTTCGTCAAGACTAACTGAAAGAAGAGCTAGTAAGAGAAATGAAAGTGGGAGGGGGAGGGGGAGATCGGAAATGATAGAAGACAGGAGGGGGAGGGATGGCGCCAAGAGCTGGACAGGTGATTGCCAAAAGGGATATGAGAGGATCATGGAACAGGAGGCCTAGGGAGAAACAAAAGGGGGAAGGGGGAGAAAAGCCCAGAGGATGGGCAATGGGTATAGTGAGAGGGACAGAGGGTGAAAAAGGAGAGAGAGAGAAAGAATGTGTGTATATAAATAAATAACGGATGGGGTACGGGGGGGGGGGGAGGTGGGGCATTAGCAGAAGTTTGAGGAGTCAATGTTCATGCCATCAGGTTGGAGGCTACCCAGACAGAATATAAGGTGTTGTTCCTCCAACCTGAGTGTGGCTTCATCTTTACGGTAGAGGAGGCCGTGGATAGACATATCAGAATGGGAATAGGACGTGGAATTAAAATGTGTGGCCACTGGGAGATCCTGCTTTCTCTGGCGGACAGAGCGTAGGTGTTCAGCAAAATGATCTCCCAGTCTGCGTCGGGTCTCGCCAATATATAGAAGGGCACATCGGGAGCACGGGACGCAGTATATCACCCCAGCCAACTCACGGATGAAGTGTCGCCTCACCTGGAAGGACTGTCTGGGGCCCTGAATGGTAGTGAGCTCATTAACCCTAACCTATATGTCTTTGGAATGAGGGAGGAAACTGGAGCTCCCAGAGGAAGTCCACATGAAGAACATACAAACTCCTTACAGACAGTGGCAGGAATTGAACCCCTGTTAGTAATCACTGGTGGTATAACCGGTACACTACGGTGCCAACACAGTATAGAGGTCGCTAAACTGCAGTTAAATGCTTTATATTACAATTGTCAAGTCCAAAACATTTCCTGAAATCTTACTGTGTCCATTAAAGACTCTTCCCTCACACCATGCCACATATTGCAATTTTCACAGCTAGGGAGCAAGCTCTCAGGAAAGGACGCATCGAGCAGAATGTTCCTGTTTAATTGTGCAGTCAGTAGTGTTTGCTCGCAAAATTGACTCCTGTAAATGTGACTGTTAATAGCTTCACCAACATTAATAGCAAATGTCCACAGCATTCTCTCTGTGTGTCTCCTAAACTAAGAACCATGTCCTGAGAGATAATAAGCTGAAATACTGATTGTGAAAGCGTCAATAGAACACGAAGCCTCCTAAATCAAAATGGCAGCTTCTTCAGAGTCATTGCCAGCAACCGGTCTCGTCCAGCTGCTTCTCAGTAATTGTAATGCTTCGCATTGTTATTGTTCAGTTGATCAACTGCTGAGTTCAGTAAAACTCTTTGAGACACGGAAGTTACGGTACAGTGGTCAAAACCTTGGCAAAGTCAGAAAATAAATCGAGACCGAGCCTCAGAATTGGGACCAGATTTATTGTCACTGGCTTCATAACATGAAATGTGCTGCTTTGCGACAGCAGTACAGTGCAAAGGCAGGAAGTTATACAAATAGATGGTGCAAAGAAAGATATTTCTTTCACCATTCCCCATTCCTGTTATCTCCTTATCTGCCCATTACCTCCCTCTGGTGCGTCTACCTCTTCCCTTTCTTCCCTGGTCTTCTGCCCTCTCCTATCAGATTTCCCCCTTCTCCAGCCCTTTATCTCTTTCACCTATCAACTTCCCAGCTCTTTACATTGCCCCCTCTCCCTCTCCCAGTTCCACCTATCACCTACCACTTTGTACTTCTTTCTTCTCTCCCCCCGCCCCAGCTCCTTACTCTGACTTCTCCCCTACCCTTCTAGTCCTGTTGACGGGTCTCAGCCCGAAACATCGACTTTTTAGTCTTTTCCATAGATGCTGCCTGGACTGCTGGGTTAATCCACCATTTTGTGTGTGCTGCTAAGGAATAATAAGGTAGTGTTTGTGGACGGTTCATAAATATTGTGACGCTCTGGGGGGGTGGGTTGTGCGTGGTCGATAGCCCGCCCCGTATTTCTAATGACCAGCCCGGTTCATTGTTCTTGCGTTAAAATGCGTTTGTGGGATTGTGGTGGGAAGTTCCAGTTCATTTATTGTTCCATTTTGGCTTGGGTTATACAGTTATTCACTCGTGCAGTTGTGGGTCACCCTGACTGTAACCGGGGCGTGTGATGGTCACCTCCCCCACCGGTGTGAGACTGGTTGGGTTCTCTCTCCCGGTCATGATGCACGATCTGTTTTGCGCTTATCACAATAAAAAAAGTTGTTGAGTTTAACAAGCTTCCTCATCTGTCATAATGGACCAAATACTTGCCACAATATGATGGCAGACGGGAGGAAACTGCTTTTGAATCATTGAGTGTGGGTCATCAGCCTCCTCGCGCTCCGTGCTGATGGGAGTAACCAGATGGTGAGGGACTATACTGAGTGATGGTGGAGACTATATTCACTGGCTACGTCACAGCCACCAATACCCTTGAACGTAAAACCCTACAAAAAGTAATAGATATAACCCAGTACATCACCAGTAAAGCCTTCCCCACCATTGAACACATCTGCATGAAATGTTGTTGCAGAAAAACAGCATCCAACATCGGGAACCCGCACCACCCAGGACATGCTCTCTTCTCACTGCTGCCACCAGGAAGAAGGTACAGGAATCTCCGGACTCACACCACCAGGTTCAGGAACATTTACTACCCCTCAACCATCAGGCTCTTGAACCAGAGGAGATAACTTCACTCAACTTCACTTGCCCCATCATTGAAGTATTCCCACAACCAATGAACTCAGTTTCAAGGAGTCTTCAATCTCATGTTCTCGATATTTATTTCTTATTTATTTATTTTTATTATTTCTTTCATTTTGTACGTGCACAATTTGTTGTCTTTTGCACACTGGTTGAATACCCTTGTCGGTGTGGTCTTTCATTGATTCCATTATGGATATTATTCTGTAGATTTATTGAGTATGCCTGCAAGAAAATGTATCACAGGGTTGTATATGGTGAAGTATATGTACTTTGATAAGAAATGTACTTTGAACTTTTAACTTTGACTTAGTGAGATATACCACCTTCTTCAGACACCACCCCTTGAAGATGTCCTCAATGGTGGGGAGGGAGGGTTGTGCCCATGAAGGAACTGGCTGAGTTTACAACCCTCTTCAGTTTTTGCAGTCCTGAGCCTCCATATCAGGCTGAGGTCCAACCAGTCAGCATGATCTCCACCATACATCTATAGGAACTTGTAAGAGTCTTGTAAGAGAAAGGCAGTCCATTGATTCATCAATGGCAGAATTCATACGGGCTGATGTGGCTCGTTAGCCGTAGTTGGTAGCTCATGTTGGAGAAGGAAAACTCTGATCTCAAATCTCTGCTGCCTTGCAACTACGCCCACTCATGGGTAAAACTTCTGGAGTAAACTCCGAGCGAAAAATCTGGAGCTGGGGTCCCCACGGTAGTTCTACGTTGAGTTCAATGATGACTGGCAACTCCCGCAATTCTACAAGTGCCAAACAGTATCAGTCCCTGCTGTTCCATTGGATTCATCAACGGCATGGAGAGGAAGAGATTGCTGCATGGACAACAGCTTGCTCCCTGTAAGGTGGGGTCCTGGCTTGCTTGCATTCTGGCTGCATATCACGTAGATAGCTGGCATGCAACTTCCATGGTCAACTCCGACTAACCAAGGGCCTCAGAGGGTTTATACAAATAGAACTTCAATTAGTTTCCATTGATGTGATGGGCAAAGTGTTGTCACCATAATTATTATTGATAACACCGGACAACAAAGATATTGCTTTGGGTGTATCTCCCGGATTTTGTGCTACTGATCATGAAAGTCGCCATGAAATTTCTGTTTCACGCACCATTTTTTAAAATTGCCTGTATTTGATTTCTCAATTCAAAATTCCAGTCAGAATAACTGATGCCAAGATTAAGGAAGGCATTTTTGTTGGTCCACAAATCAAACAGGTCATCAATGGCGGGCAATTAGAAGAACTTCTTGTGGGACTGGAGAAAATCGCAAGGCCATTCAAGGATGTGGTGCAAGTTTTTTTGGCAACTGCAGAGCACCAAACTACATTCAGCTTGTTGACAACATGCTTCTAGTATACAAAACCATGAAGTGCAACATGTTACAAAAGATTAATTTCCTGCATTCCCCCTTAATCAAGGATAAACGGTATCAGGGCAACTGGAATCCATCAATGCTGGCTGATTATTGTTGGACATTAAAGCAAGAAGCCTCAGACACTGAGTACAAATGAAAATCATCAATAAAACATTTTTAGCTTAGTTGAACTATTGCAAATAGTCGGCATTGTTATTCAATTAAATGCATTATATTCAATAAAAGTTAATTTGTTTCTTCAAAATTCCTACTTGATACAAGTAATCTGAAATTATATTTGTGTCCAGCTTCAAATGGTCTACTACAAAAGAAAATCTGAGAAAACAACACTTTCGAAAAAAAATTGTTGCAACTGTAATTGTCGAAGTGATCTGCAGGGAGTAGTAAAATTAGTCAACTCCAGCATGAGCACTAGCCTCTGTTGTATCCAAGACAGCTTCAAGGAGCGGTGTCTCAAACAGGCGAGTCCAACATTAGGGATGCCCATCACCCAGGACACACTCTCTTCTCATTGCTACCGTCAGGAAGGAGGTACAGAAGCCTGAAGACACACACTCAGCAATTCAGGAACAGCTTCTTCCCCTCTGCCATCCGATTTCTGAATGGACATTGAACCCATGAACACTACCTCACTACATTTTTATTTCTGTTTTTGCACTCCTTGTTTAATTTAACTATTTGAAATACATATATATACTTAATGTAATTCATAGTTTTTTTTCCTTATATTATTATGTATTGTATTGTAGTGCTGCCACAAAGACAACAAATTTCACAACATTTGCCAGTAATATTAAACCTGATTCTGTTTTTGATGAGGCTACTGTTATTGCCAATTTTCCGTAGTGTATTGTGTGTTAGTATCTCTGTCGTGCAACACCACATCTCATCCTCAGTGGACCTGGATGAAGATCTCAAGTTCCCTCCTGTGATTTTTTAAATGGTTTCCATGTCTTTATTACCAAATTGTAGTTTATAAGGATTTGGTTTACACATAACTTCCTTCCAGCATGGAAATTAGATCTGGCCAAAATTTACTTCCATCTTGTTCCATCCTTTTCTGTCTGTCTATAAAATTTGACCTGTAGGAATATGTTTCATGACCATTTTCAACAGATGAAATTGGTTCCACTACAGTTAAGATACAGTTTTTCTTCTTCCCACATTCTAAGCTCTCCATACAGTATTCCTCCCAGCTGCAGGCATCACTGAACCAGAAAAGAGAAATTGTGTCTAAAATTTGACTATCAGAGATGCTCTTTTTTTTTAATCGTCTTCATAATTGAACACCTGCGACAAAACGTGCAAAAGAACTCTACAACTCATGTTCTTAGTATTATTTACGTTTTGGTTTGCAACTTCAAAATATTGAACTAATCAAAAGGAAGACAGGAAGATATGGAGTTTGGGTATGCGCCCGTGGACCATGTGGTAGTGGGATAATATTTGCAATTAACAGGTTTTTATATATAACCCGAAATTAATTGTTTAAGTGAACAAGAATACTTGATCAAACTATATATATTTATACAAGATTATTCAAATATAAATGAAATTTTATATACTCAATTCTGGCATAGCAGAATTACACAGAATGTACAATACTTTGCAAAAGTCTTTGGCATGTATACAGTATATATAGCTATGGTGCCTAACACTTTTACACAGTACTGTTATAATTTTATGTATTATATTGTACTGCTACCACAAAACAAATAATTTCATGACGTACGTGAGTGATGATAAACCTGATTCGGATATGGGTCTCTATTGTGGACTGAGAGTGGGAAGGGGGCAGGAAGAGGGTAATCATGGTTGGGAAAAGGGGAAGAGAGAGGGGAGGGAGTGGGAAGCACCAGAGAGACATTCTGTAATGATCAATAAACCGATTGTTTGGAATCAAATGACCTATCCTGGTGTCTCAGAGCTGGGTGTGTCTGAATCTGTCCCTGGCACTCCTTCTCTGCCATTTGTCCCACACCCCTCCCACTGCACTCCACCCTCACCATTCCCAACATACTTTGCTCCCGCCAGATTTACAACCTCGCTCTCCGCGCCACATTGACAAGTACACTACTGTGCAAAGGCCTTAGGCTATAGCTATACAGCATATATGTGCCTAAGGCTTTTTCATGGTACCTTACATCAGATAAACAGCAATTCAGTTTAACTGCTGTGTGTGGGTGTCTGTACTCCCAACAACTCTCCTCCCATTCTCTTTCACTTTATCTCCTTACCTGCCCATCAATCACCTCCCTCTAATGCTCTTCCCCCTTCTCTTTCTTCCATGGTATTCTGTCTTCTCCCATCAGATTCCCCCTTCTCCAGCCCTTTATCCCTTTCACCAATCAACTTCCCAGCTCTTTACTTCAGCCCCTCCTCCTCTTCCAGTTTCACCGATCACTTACCATCTCGTACTTCTTCATTCCCCCCCCCCCCCCACCATTGTGGCCTAACACCTTCCCCTTTCCTTGCCAGTCCTGAAGAAGGGTGTCGGTCCAAAACGTCAGCTGCTTACTCTTTTCCATGGATTCTGTCTGGCCCGCTGAGTTCCTCCAGCACTTTGTGGGCATTGTCATAATTTTAGAAAAAACACTGAGATCATGAGTTGTAGAGTCTTTGAAACTGAGTCCATAAGTTGTGGAATCAATTCGGTGTTGTGGTGAGTGAAGTTATCCATGCTGGTTCACTAGGTGACTCATTGAAGGGTGATAACTCTTCCTGAACTTGGTGGTGTGGAACCTCCTCCTTGTCGGAATATGTAAGTCCTATTGTAACAGCGCCTCTATTTTCATAGAAGATTACGGAGATTTGAAATGTCACCAAATATTCCAACAAAACTTTTCAAATGCATTGTAGCATATAACCTAACTGGTTCCATCATGGCCCAATATGTCAATTCCAACACAGGGGCCCAATGCATAAGATCATTAAACATTGGAGAAGAATTAGGCTTCTTAACTCATCGAGTCTGTTGTGTATTTAATATTTCAGTAATATTTGAGTAATATTGTAAGTATATTGTCTGATTGAGCATTCTTGTTTGTTTAAATAATTAATTATGAGTTACATGTAAAAAGATGTTAATTGCATACCGCGTGATACATGGCACTTCGGGTAAAGTAAACCCAAAGTTAGATCTGCATTTCGGACTCCCACGTCTTCTTTTGAATGAGTTTAATGTTTTTAAAGTTACAAAACATATCAGAATCTGCTCTGCCATTTCATCATGGCTGATCCATTTTCCCTCTCAGCCCCAATCTCCTGTCTTCTCCCCGTATCCCTTCATGCCCTGACTAATCAAGAATCTATTGACCTCTGCCTTATGTATATCCAATGACTAGGCCTCCACAGCCACCTGTGGCAACGAATTCCACAGATTCACCACTCTCTGGCTAAAGAAATTCCTCCTCATCTCCTTTCTAAATGGACATTCCTCTATTTTGAGGCTGTGTCATCCGGTTCTAACATGTCAAAGTAGTCACAGGCATAGTCCCCCCCTCACTGCTGACTACATCTACAGGGGGCACTGGCTCAAGATGGTGGCATCTATCACTGAGAAGCCACACCATCCTACTGTTGCCATGCAGGACATACGGAAGTCTGAAGTCCTACACCACCAGCGAGAAGAGGGCAGGGCCTGGTCACAGATCTAAATAAAACTGTACATCGGTATCACCAGTAAAATCAGTAGTATAGAGTCATTGATCCATGCAGTACACAAACAGATCCTTTGTCCCAACCCAGCCATGCAATACATATAACAGGCTGTTTGGCCCAATCCATTCATGACAACCAAAATATCCTCAAGTCGAAATAGCCACAGAGGTTGCCTGCATTAGGACCTGATCAAGTTAAACATTTCCAATCCATGAACCTGTCTAAATGTCTTCTAAAGTGTAAATCTCCCCACCTCTACCATTCGACAGCTTATACTTTATACTTTTTTTATACTTTATACCTTATTGTCGCCAAACAATTGATACTAGAACGTACAATCATCATAGCGATATTTGATTCTGTGCTTCCCGCTCCCCGGATTACAAATCGATAATAAATATTAAAAATTTAAATTGTAGATCATAAATAGAAAATATAAAAATGGAAAGTAAGGTAGTGCAAAAAAAAACCCGAGAGGCAGGTCCGGATATTTGGAGGGTACGGCCCAGATCCAGGTCAGGATCCATTCAGCAGTCTTATCACAGTTGGAAAGAAGCTGTTCCCAAATCTGGCCGTACGAGTCTTCAAGCTCCTGAGCCTTCTCCCGGAGGGAAGAGGGACAAAAAGTGTGTTGGCTGGGTGGGTCGTGTCCTTGAAACTATTCCATGAAACTACCAGAAGACCTGTCTCACAAGTCCCTTTTCAATCTCTGACCTCTTAGTTTTAACTCCTTCTACCCTGGGAAAATGTCTGAACATTCACTTTATTCATGCCCCTCATAATCACTCCCCTATCTGTCTATCAGCTGGATCCTGTTATTGCATGTCAGCTCTTTCCTATCCCTTCTATTCACCTTTATACTGGTAACCTTCCCTCTACCTTTTCAGTCCAGGAACTGGAAGACGTATACCTTCAGGGATCGGACCCGTGGATGACCTGTTTCCTCGCTGATTTCACCAACTGAAGCGTCGTGGGAGACTGAAGCTTTGATACGACTGTGGGTGTGTTTGCTAACCACAGCTGCGGTTGGAAGAAGATACCTGTACTCGAGTGATTCCTCTCTTTCTCTCTCTCTCCCTCTTTTGATGGTGAGCGAGTATGCCAGTCCTTGAGTTAGGGTGGGCGGGGGGCTTGGAGAAGTGCCGCAGAATGTGGTAACTTTGGAGCAGTGAGCTGCTGGTCTCTTCTCTCGTTGTTGCAGGAGTGGCCTTTCTCTCCCTCACTGGTGAAAGAGAGCCTGTCTGAGATACTGAGGTGCTGGGTTATGGGCTGTAGTTTCGATGGACTCTGGATCAAGGTCTCTTTGGGGACTTTTGCTGTGGCGTGCATGTTGGGGTAGATGCTTCTACTGGACGAGTGGGGGAGGTGCATGGGGAGGTGTCTTTGCTGCTGCTTGTGTAGAAGGTGGTGGGAAGGAGGACATCAGGGTTTCAATGTTCTATTATTCATTCTTGTTTTGCGGATGTCTGTGAAGAGTAAGAATTTCAGGTTGTATACTCTATACATACTCTGATATTAAAGGAATCAAAATAAATTATATGAAAATGAACCTCAGGGTTGTAAATGGTGACATATGTGTCCTTTGATAATAAAATTACTTTGAAGAGAAAAAAATATTTGAAAGAAATTCAGTCTTTATGGAATGATGGAGCAGACTCAATGGGCTGAATGGCCTAAGTCTACTATATGAATGAGAGTGATGGATCTTTAGACCCTTGTAGGATTAAGGATTAGATTAGATTATGAAGACACGTAGTCCTCTTTTATTGTCATTTAGTAATGCATGCATTAAGAAATGATACAATATTTCCTCCGGTGTGATATCACAAAACACAGGACAGACCAAGACTGAAAAAACTAACAAAACCACATAATTATAACATATAGTTACAACAGTGCAACAATACCATAACTTGATGAAGAAGTCCATGAGCACAGTAAAAGTTCAAAGTCTCTCAAATGTCCCATATCTCACGCAGACGGGAGAAGGAAGAAAACTCTCCCTGCCATGCCCGACCACAGTCCGACTCTGAGTCATCCAAAAACTTCGAGCTCTGATCAGCTCTCCGACACCGAGTACTGAGCGCCATCTCTGTCCAAACGATTCGACCTCAACCTCGGTCGCCAACAGCAGGCAAAGCCGGGGATTTTGAGGCCTACCCTCTAAAAGATTCAAGACCACGCGGTAACGACAGCAGCGAACAAGCATTACGGAAATTTCTCCAGATGTTCCTTTGTGCTTTCACGTCCCTCTCCATCAAATCAGAATTGTCCACGGCACCTATTTAGCAGATACGATATCATTTTTCACCGGAGGGCTGCGCACGCGCAGGCGCGCTGCTCTCTCTCCTCTCGCATATATTTTTAAATTTAGGGGTATTTTATCTCTTTGTCTTATCGTGCAGAAACAGATTCACAGGTTTGCCAAGTGAAATGGTGGACACCAATTGTGGGTAAGTACAGCAACTGTTTATTCACAAGCAAGGAATGAAACATTTGTTTGCACATAAGACCCTGACCTGGAGTTACACGCGGACTTCAGTTCTTTGCAGTAATAGGACCCGTTCTCGAGGTTTCAGGAGCAGCTGATGTTCAGCACGCCAAGGGTTCAGCCTGAGAGGCGGCCTAGTGTTTGGAAGCCTAAGATCTCGGGGCTCTGGAGACGGGCGGATTGAGGGTCGGTGTCACGGCAGGAGGCTCATGTGTCATCGGGGAGGCCGGAAAATCTTTCTCTGTGGGCCCGAAGACCCGAGATCTTTGCGATCTTTGGGCACAGAGCTCGTAAAAAGCGCTCAAAACGGACTTTTTAACATTGTAAACCAGCGGATTGTTGTTATGTCTCCCGCTCGCTGTGAAAATGGGGGACACCTCCCTCTCCCTTATTAGGGAGAGAGAGAACTTGTGGGTTGCCGAATGCCGGATGAAATGCGATAGTCTTTGGGGTAACTGCAAGGTCTGTGTCTTTGCTATCGCCTAGCTCACGCTTGTGCTTGGTAGCGGGTGTGCTTTTTTTTGCAGGGGGGAGGGGGTATCATTGCCTTGCTGCCACTTACGCGCAGGAAGGGGAGCTGGGGGGTTATTTTGGGGTTCTCATGTTTAACTGTCGTTTATTCGTTGGAGAACTTCTCTGTTTTGTGGATGTTTTGCAAAGAGAAAGCATTTCGGGATGTATATTGTATATATTGCTCTGACATTAAATTGAACTTTCGAACGCTGCTGTAAGGAAGAGGCGTCAAACATCAGAGATCCCCACCACCCAGGTCATGCACCATTATCTTGCTGCTGCCATCAGATAGAAGGTGCAAGAGCCTCAGGACTTGAACCACCAGGCTCAAGAACCATTACTATCCCTCAACTGCCAGGCTCTTGAACAAAAGGGGATAACGACACTCACTTGCCCGTTCATTGAGATACTCACACAACTAATGATCTCTTTAAAGACTCTTTATCTCATTATCTCATGTTCTCGTTATTTATTGCTATTTATTTGTATTTGCATTTGCACAGTTTGTTGTCTTCTGCACTCTGGTTGATCTTTCATTGATCCTGTTATAGTTACTATTCTATAGATTTGCTAAGTATGCCAACAAGAAAATGAACCTCAGGGTTGTATATGGTGACCTACATGTCCTTATATTCCATCTGGGTAGTCTCCAACCTGATGGCATGAACACTGATTTCTTGAATTTCCGGTAATTGCCCCCTGCCTTCTCCTTCACCATTCCCCATTCCCATTTGCCTCTCTCACCTTATCTCCTGACCTGCCCATCAGCTTCCCCTTCCCTTTCTTCTATGGCCTTCTGTCCTCTCCAATCCGATTTCCCCTTCTCCAGTCCTTTAGCTCTATCACTAATCAATTTCCCACCCCCTTCCCCTCTCCCAGTTTCACCTGTCACCTACACCTCTTCCTCTCCTCCCTTCCCCCACCTTCTTACTCTGACTTCTAATCTCTTTTTTTCCAGTCCTGTTGGTGGGTCTCAGCCGAAAACATAGATTGCTTACTCTTTTCCATAGATGCTGCGTCATCTGCTGAATTCCTCCAGCAATCTGCGTGTGTTAGTCTGCTGATTTTCTCTTGCTTGTGACCTATATGTATTTTGATAATAAAATTTATTTTGAACTCCTAAACTTTGGTAAATCTTTCTTGCATCTCTTACTGCAAAATAATACACTGGGTGCATTTCTTCCTAGCAATGTTAAACTTCCTCAAGTGAACTGGTCAGTAATACTGAATGAAGAGCAAATTGAAATACAAAGCTACCTGCATTCTGCACTCTCTGGGGAGACAGATAGCTCCTTGGCTGAGACGTTTATATACCATCCTGATACCGAACACTTTCTTCTCAGGTTTGCTTTCATATTTCTCTGCAAATTCAGTAAAGTTACAGTAATTTAACTGTAATGCACCAAAAGCATTAGGATATTGGGAAGCATGTAGGTTTTTTTTTGGGGTCACTCCGGATGCAATCGCACAAACTAAATTAAACTTGTAACGATGATTATACCACAGACTCTAAGGTGGCACACAATATAATCTGTGCCTGTGAATATTATTAAATCGCTTTTAATGCCAATGATTTAAAACTGCTTGCGCCATATGGGCAATAAGTTCTTGTGGAGAAACACACACAAAACGCTGGAGGAACTCAGCAGGCCAGGCAACATCTATGGAAAAGAGCAAACAGCCATCATTTCGGGCTGAGACCCTTCTTCAAGCCTGGAGAGGACGGAGGAAGAGGTCAGAGTAAGAAGGTGGGGGAAGAAGTACAAGGTGGTGGGTGATAGGTGAAACCAGGATGGGGTGGGGTGGGGGGTGAAGTAAAGAACAGGAACGCTGATTGGTGAAAGGGATAAAGGGCTGGAGAAGGGGAAAATCTGATAGGGGAGGGCAGAAGACCATGGAAGAAAAGGAAGGAGGAGGAAAACCAGAGGGAGCTAATGGGCAGGTAAGGAGGTAAGCTGAGAGTAGGGAACAGGACTGGGATAAAATATGTTCTTGTGATTGAAGTAAGTTAGCCTACATACCAGTGAGATCAAGAAGATGTGTGCCAGCCCTGCTCCCTGTATGCTTAAAGTGGAAGCTGCAAAGGTTTCTGTGCTAAGGGACTGATTGGCCCAATTTTCAGCCGCATGGGATGATGGAAAAAATGCTCAGGAGCCGGAGTGGTGTGATAACTTCGACACCAGATGAACTTTCCAATGTTTATCGTGCTGGGCTTCTCCGCATGCCATTCCACTGACACAATACAACTGCTCACATGCACGGGATTGTGTGTGAAGCTGGATATCCCCTTTGGGAAAAGGGAAGTGATTTTCCTTTAGCCACTCGGAGACTCAGTGGCGCCAAGAGTGGCCAAATTGTTCAAAAGTGTCGGGGAATATATAAAAAAAGGTCCCAATGCCATTTGAGCCCTCTGTTGGCTAACGATAATCAAACATCATCCAAGGAGCAAGCAGACTTTACAACTGCACATCAACACCAACCAGGCAACAGGTGTCAGAGATAGCAACTCAGAGAGTCAGGCAGCACCTGAAGAGGGCGTATTTTCGATCAAGACATTCAACGTAGCTCAAGGTCCAGGGGCCAGCTTAGTAGCTGCATTGCCAAAGATTTTAAGCACAATTGAGGGAGAATAGAATGCAGCCATCAAAAGGCTGGTTAACAGCACTTTAACCAAAGCTCAAAGTAAATTTATTATCAAAGTATATCACACCATATACTACTCTGAGATGCATTTCCTTGCAGGTGTTAACAGTAGAATGGAAAAAAATACAGTATAATCAATAAGAAACTACACACAAAGGCTGACAAACAATCAATGTGCAAAAGAAGACAAACTGCAATACAAAAAAGAAATAATAATAATAAGTGATCTAGGAAATTTGCAAAGAAAAATTAAGAACTGAAATGACTAATTTTAGAAAGCACTATGTACACTCAAACGTGCTTAGATTAACACTACCTATGACAGAACGAGGAAGAGGAATAGCAGACAAAAAATTTACACAACAGTCAGATAAAACTTTCCATCAATGAAAACTGAATACAGAACTTCACGTGAGCATTGCAATTCTGATTAGAAGTGCACATCACTAAACTTAAATGAAAGCACAATGCAGAAAAATTAAGACATTATCACAATAGAAGAAAAAGTTAACCAATAGAAGAGCATAATCTTCCATGAAAGACATCCCCATGATCTGAGCAGACTAGACGTTGACGAGGAAGCAATGAGTGCCTGGCTCAGAGTTCCAGAAACATTGGGGTTCTCTTGTGGCAATATAGGACCAGGTGGTTAACACAAACAATTATCAAAAATAAGACAGAATAAAAGACCAAAAAATTCAAGATGATGAATGCAGAAAATGCCAAGAGAAACCAGAAACTATCCAACACATTACAGGATCCTGCAGCAGTTTAACTCAATCTGATTACTTACACAGGCACAATCAAGTGGTAAATATCATTCACCAAGATCTTGCTTTAAAATACAAACTTATAAAAGAAATCATAGCTTACTATAAATACAAACCTGATTCAGTTTTAGAGTCAGAATCCCACAAATTATATTAGAACCCATCCACTGTTACAGACAGGGCAATCCATAATAACTGTCTGGATATAATAATACAAGATACACAAGCAAGAACAACTTACTTAATAGACGTAGCCATTCCAAACACATATAACATACAGAAATCAATAAGTGAAAAACACTAGAAGTATGCTGAACTAAAAGAAGAAATTGAACAACTTTAGAACACAAACAAGGTATAGATTGTCCTGATAGTAATATCTACAACTGGTGTCATCCCAAAGACTCTGCACAAGAGCATTAAACAATTAGGGTTACACAGTAATATCTACAGAATGAGAATCTCCAGAAAGCCACAATACTAAACACCACTAGAATAGTCCAGAAGTTTCTAGCAATTGAGAAATGAGTGTGCATGTCTATGCCCAAACCTCAGGTTTTACCAAACTGAGCTGAGAAAAAATAAAAATACAATACTAATAATAATAATAATAATAATAAATAAGTAAATAATTAACACTGAGAACTTGAGTTATAGAGCCATTGAAAGTGAATAAAGAGCTTGGGGAATTATTTCAGTGTTGAGGTGAGTGCCGTCATCCACTCTGGTTCAGGAGCCTGATGATTGAAGGGTAATACCTGTTCCTGAACCTGGTGGTGTGGGACCTAAGAACCTAAACACAAGAGCTTCTGCAGATGCCAGAAATCCAGAGCAACAGACAAAAAAAAAAGTTGGAGGAACTCAGCAGGTCAGGCAACACCTATGCTGAGGGATGAACAGTCAGTATTTCAGGCCGAGACCCTTCATCAAGACTGGAAAGGAAAGGGAAGCCAGACATTTGCAACATTTCACGGGCACTACAATGCAGGTGCCATGTGTAACAACATTTTGTGCTTTTCTTTAGCAATGCAGTTTTTGTTGCTGTCTCATTCTTGATTGAGGCTTGGGGCAGTCAGTCGACCACTGATGTTCATACTAGCTTTCCAGGCATTCTAGCCAGGGCAGTTACATTGTGGAGAGCAAGTTATTGCCTATGCAGCAGGCACCCCCTCTCCACGCATCCGATGAACCCAAAGGAATGGCAGAGACTGATGCACCTTGGCACCAGCAGCATTGCATGAGTCCCCAGTCAACATTGAAATCAACGTACGTCTACCTTAGTGACTCCAGCTCTAGATTTTTCTCTCAGGGTGGGTATACCCACAAGGCAGCAGAGGTTTGATATCAGTTTTCCTTCTGCTAGATGAGATGCCAAGCATGGCTGACTAGCACCATCTGCCCGTAGCAACAGGTTTTAAGGCACCAGTTGCCCCACTTTGCCCTATGTTCTCATGTTATTGTGTGTTATTGTGTGCACATAATAAGGACTGCAGTCCTCCTGCACCTATGCAGTTTACCGTCAACGTAGCCAATAACTGGAAATGCTTCAAACAGTGATTCAATATATATTCCAGTGCGCAACTGAGATCATGATTCTGGCACATGGTCCATGCAAGGATATGTGCAAGAGGAACTTGCTCCACATTCCTACCAGATCCAGATGGAACGAGGAACACCTCTGAGAAGGAATGTTGCGTACCTCTGACCACACACTTCAACCCATGGCTGTGACACGTTACCTATACGCCAAAAGGGCCAGCAATGTAAGAAATTAGATTAGATTAGATTAAATTAGATTCAACTTTATTGTCATGGTGCCGAGTACAGATACAAAGCCAATGAAATGCAGTTAACATCTAACCAGAAATGCAAAGAATAGTATTATTTACAAAATAAAAAGTAAGTGCTAGAGCACACAAATATAAAAGTACTGAGACAGTCCAATATGGGTGCAGTACTGCTTAGCGCTGTGATGTGAGGGAAGAAGCTCTTCTTATGCCTGCTGGTGTGGGAGCGGAGGTTCCTGTAGTGCCTACTGGATGGGAGGAAAGAAAAAAGTCCATGGTTAGGGTGAGATGCATCCTTGATAATGCTTTTTGCCCTGCCCAGGCAACGTTGAATTGAACATGTTGTTCAGAGTTCTCCAAAAGACAGTAATATTAACACAGCAAGTGAAAGCAATACATCTGTGGAGACAAATAGCAGACCAAGCAAGATCATCAAACCACTACAGAGACTGATTGAGAGTTGTTAAGTGAATAAGGGACTGTATTTGCTCATTGCAATTGAAGATAATACAAATATCTTTGTTGGAAAGCATTACTTTTTCTTGTAGGTTCATGAGAACCTAATGTTATGTTTGTTTTTTCTTTACAGGAGGAAGATGTGTTATTATGTGTTGTTACGTACCCCGTAACTGGGTTGCCAAACCAGCAGAAATGGATCACTCAGTTGGAGTCTGGAGTACTAGAACTAAGAAAGTTTTATTAAAGAAACAAGCAACACAGTAATCGAAAGGATAATAAATGCAACAGTTCAGCGATGATAAACACACATGTGCACAGAATTAAGATAACAGCATCAATCAAGCTCTATCGTTGTCTAGGGGTAAATGACCAAATTTCAAAATGACTTAAAGTTCAGTCCAGTTCAGTTCGCAGTAATCGTTGCCATGGATGGACAACATGGGGGAAGAGAGACAGAGAGAACAGGAACAACTGATCATTCAGCACAGCTTCACTCACAGACCGGCGAGATGGCTCACAAGCAACTTTTGGGCGGGTCCTTGGTGATGTCACCTGAGGTCACCGACTGTGACCCCTCCTCCAGATGCGGTCGATCCTCTGCAGTGAACCCGTCACCCAGGCAAGGGCGGACACACACCGGGTTCCCGCTGATCGTACCTTTCCACCCTGGTCGTTGTCTGGTACTTCTCGCCCACGCGTGAGAGGCGCACCGCTTCCAGGGTCTCGTTACCTCGGGTGGCGTGTGTCCCTGTCTTAGCGAACCTGTCCCTTTTTATCCCCCTGCTGGGGTATCGCCTGTCCATCACTTCAAACAGTTCAGGGTTCAAAGGGGGGAGCCGCTCCAGACAGCTCTCTCTCTCCCACGTCCCTTCATTACACATCTCCAGACGCTGCTCCATTGTTCCTTATCTCTCCTTCCCCTGAGGGCAGGTGGCAGACTAACTGCTGATGCCACTGATGCTAGCCCAGGCCAGCAAACATCTTAATTTTATGTGTATTCTCGTAACAGTGTGTACATAATAAAGAACTACAGTTCCCAGTTTGCAATGTGGGAAGATCACCCCAGAACTGGAGGTGACATTGGTAACATGGTCGTACACACTGCTTTTGAGCTGAAGCCATGGCTGGAGTGTCCTGTGAATAAATATGTGTTAGTGTTTTTATCCATGCTATTTGTCTTCATTGAGGACATAAATAATACTGCTGTCAGTAGAAATGGTTCCATTGGGCTTAGTAGCTAAGCCACACGTGAGGATCAGGAGCTGGACTTGGTTGTCAGAGGCTATTTGAGAAACACTTCATTGGGAGCATATAATAGGCAGTGGGAGCTTATTCTCGTTACCACCCCAGCTATAACAACCTTAAGGAACCTGTTTCATTTGACTTGCATGAAAACTGCAGTATAAGTGGCATTGCTTCTAATTTGATTATTTTGAAAAAAAAAGCACAAAAAGAAGTCTTTCTTCCCGAGCAATCTCCAACCCAAGTCTTGCACAAGATGTTGTGTCAGAACTTGCCAAGTCATCTGGTACAACAGCTGAAATAAATTACATTCAGTCGCCTCGCTTGGCACATCTCCACTCGGGCCAGAAAGTGCAAGGAGCTGAAAGGAGAATAATTTGACAGAATCTTGAATGTCAAGCATTGTAATCGCATTCTGAGGCACAGTAGTCCATCACAACATTGCAATTCCTTGTAGTTTCATGTCCAATGTAACCAACAAATGTGTTAGAAGCATAAAAGAGGCAGATTTCTTAATGGCAAAATATACTCTACTAACAAACACAACTAACTTCTACCGGGAGTGGGAATCAAAATGGGGCAGGGGTGGGTGTCTGCCGATGTGCTTGTGATCTCTTCCTCACTAAATTTCTTGCAAAGCCAGAGGACAAGCACCAGCTTGTCAGGTCACAGAAAACCACTGTTCTGTAAAGAAGGGATTTTTGCTGAGCCAAGTCATTGGAGTC
This sequence comes from Mobula hypostoma, assembly GCF_963921235.1. NCBI lineage: Eukaryota > Metazoa > Chordata > Chondrichthyes > Myliobatiformes > Myliobatidae > Mobula > Mobula hypostoma. Next base: position 8,021,346 of record NC_086124.1, read on the forward strand.
TGAAGCATCTCAGTTTTGAAAGGGCTAGATAGTGGGAGGACGGAATGAAGTAATAGTTCAGTAACAACTTCATTCCTTCCGTCCTCTGATTTCTGAAAAGCTCATGAACCCATGAACACTACCTCATTGTTCCCTTCTTTTCATATAACTTAGTTAAGTTCAAAAGTTCGAAGTTCAAAGTAAATTTTATATCAAAGTGTATATATATATATATATATAAATCCATATAAAACCCTGAGGTGAGTCTGATGGTTGAAGGGCAGTAAGTGTTCTTGATCCTGGTGGTGCGAGTGGAGGTTTTTGTTAATAAAAAGAAGTGAGGAGATTTAAGTAAGGAGAGAAAAAACGTAATTTGTTTTATTGAACTCCAAAACCTTGACGCAAGGTGCGCTAAAACCCCTTTACGTTATTATGTCAACACATCAGACGTGCCTCTTAAAGTGAACCCAAACTCAATCTCAGTGGTTGAATTATGTACGTATCCACCAATTACATTACTCTTGCACCTTCTACCTGATGGTAGCAGTGAGAAAAGAACTTGGCCTGGATGGTGGGGGTCCCTGTGATGGATGCCATTTTCTTAGGACAGCGTTTCATGTAGATGTGCTCAATGGTTGGGAGGGTTTTACCTATGATGTACCGGGCTGAATCCACTAACTTTTGTAGGATTTTCCACTCAAAGGTACTGGTGTTTCCATGCAAAGCTATGATGCAGCCAGTCAATATAGTCTCCACTATGCATCTATAGAAGATTGTCAAAGATTTAGATATCATGCCAAATCTCCGCAAACTTCTAAGGAAGTAGAGGTATCTGATTATCATGATATATAATAACTTTATGCCTTTGTAGTGCGTTGCTGCCACAAAATAACACTGCCATACAGTATATGACAGTGATAATAAACCTGATTCTTGTTCAGATGGCCCTTGCATTTACAAATTGGACACTCAACCTCTTGAAGCTGTTCTGGTGGTTGGCATCCGTCTGTCTCAAAGGATCACGAATGATATCCAGTAGGTCCAACTCCCTTGAGGAGACCATGCTAACTACGGTCTATTTCATCACGTGCTTCCAAGTAACCCAAAATCACATCCTTAACAATCAACTCCAACATCTTCCCAACCACTGAGGTGAGACTAACTGGCCTATTATTTCCTTTCTTCTGCCTCTCTCCCTTCTTGAAGAGTAGAGTGACATTTGCAATTTTCCTTTCCTCCGTGCCAGAATCTATTGACTCTTGAAAGATCATTACCAGTGCCTCCACAGTCTCTTCAGCCACCTCTTTCAGAACCCTGGGGTGTAGTTCATCTTGTCTAGATGACTTATCGAGCTTCAGACCTTTCAGTTTCCCAAGTACCTTCTCTCTAGTAATGGCAACATCACTGACTTTTAACCCCTGACATTCTCGAACTTCTGGCATATTTCTAGTGTCTTCCAGAGTGAAGACTAGTGCAAAATACTTATTCAGTTCATTGACCATTTCCTTGTCCCCTGTACTAGATCTCCAGCAATCATGTATGAGCATGGCCTGGATGATGTGGATTTTGCTGCATTTATTATCCATTCCTGTTTCTCTGCCAGTTGGGTTGCTCCCTTATTTCCTACTTAGTTAATAACCAACCACCTTGTTGAGACAATGGAGTTGTGTGTAGAGTAGGCCAGCTAATGGCAACAATTTTTATCTCCTACTGGGCATTAATGAATCAGTTAGGTGATTAATGACAGTCCAGTAGTTCCAGAGATTTAAAAATTGAACATACATTTATAATCAAATTATATATGCAGTATACAAACCTGAGATTTGTCTTCCCCACAGACAGCCACGAATCAAAGAAGAACCATGGAACCCCTTAAAAGGAAAACATCAACCCCCTACAAGCAAAAAATAATCGGACTAGTGGCAACAAAAAAACATGACTGAAAAATACAGAATATAAAACACAAAATGGAAGGAGTCCACAAGTTTAGCACCAACGTAACATGCCTACCACTTACTAAGCCTGACTGCTACATCTTTGGAATATGGGAGGAAATCGGGTCACCCAGGGGAAACCTGTATGGCACACACAAAATGCTGGAGGAATTCAACAGGTCAGGCAGCATCTGTAGAAATGAATAATAAGTCAATATCCATGCAGTCATGGGGAAACCGTACAAATCCTTATGGGCAGCGGGACAATTGATCCCCAATTTTCTGATTGCTGGTGGTGTGAAGCGTTACACCAATTACAATGCTGTAGAAGTGAAATGTGTTCCCAAATGAACCACAAGTTGACATCGTTGTGCTTGCTTGCCTGTAGCTATGATAAGACCCAAAGCCAGGAGACAGAACAAATCTGGATCTTGAAATATTCCATTATTCATTAATACCACGGGACAACAAAACTTAAAACTCAACTGTACATCCCAAACCATGGCTAATAAATGGTTTACCCAAAGGACATCCAAGATATTGATTGGAGCAGTGATTAATTAGTGGAAGTCAGCCTTAGATTGGTTGTCAGCTGGCCAATAGACATTTGTTATTTTGGCTCACCATAATAGATATTTGAGGAGAAAGTGGAGAGGAAAACGAAGGCAGTAACTCATGCCAAAGGAACCAAAGAGATAATTGGAAATGATACAATCGCAGTAAAATGACACTGGTTAACATATGTGACAACTTACTGGTGGTTCCCAAACAAGGAATACAACTACAGTAAACACTTTATTAATAACACTTCCGTAAAAGTATTATGGCAAACAATCAACATGAATAACGAAGAGGCAAGGCTGACTTGAGGATCAAGGCGTGTGGGTGCGATGCAAAGTTGGAGAGACAAGTTCAGGGAGAAGTGGTTGGAATGAGGTCAAAGCATGATCAAGACAGAGTCAGAGTGTGTGAAGTGGGGCATGTCGGAGCAAAGGAGTCTTGGAGCCCTTCCACATAAACCAAGAGCAAAGTCTGATCAATCTAAACACCAGGTCGATTTGGAAAAATTGGGTATGAGACAGAACATGGCAGCAGGGTCCAGGCCCAGAGCATGTCGATGTGGCAGGCCCTGGGTCTTAGAGTGAGGAATGACCTGATGTATGGACGATTTAAATGCTGGGCCCGATGGATTGAAAAGGCAGGATGTCAGGAACAGAAGCAAAGTCATAGTGGGGGTGCTGGGAGCGGACCCAAATGCAAGACACAGACACTGAAGTACAAGGAACAGGACTAGATAGTCAAAAAAGCAAGAGAAGTGGGGAAGAAAGGATGCTGGGCATGACACAGGCCCTGGAAGAGACAAGGATACAGGGCCTGGGTTAGGACTTGACTAGGATAGCAGAGCCAGGACACGGAACTTGGAAATAGGAGCCTGGGCTTGGACTCTGAGCCAGAGACTGGACAAGGACCCAAAGCCTGGGTCTTGACTCGGGCTCGGACTCCAGAACTAGGCTCGGACAAGACGTGACTACAGGATGAGGAGAGGCAACAGGACTGGACTTGAGACTCCTGGACAGGACAAGGGAACCCCAGCACAAACGAGGATCGGCTGCCTCAACAGAAACTGGGGAAAACCTGGAATAAGGAACATGGACTGGACCGTGAACCGGAATGCGGATTTCACGGACCGAACCATGACAGGCAAGGGTCGGGTCGGGCCGGTTCTGCTCACTGTGACGTATTGCTCTGCTGTGTGTTGAATTGAGGCTGAACTACAGGCCTGTTCCGGCTGCTCTAGGCTTCGTATCTATGGACTCACTTTCATTCTGAATTCAGTTTGCTTGCTTTTATTGTTTGCGTGATTGGTGTTTTTTTCTCTCCCTCTGCACATTGGGTGTATTTTGGTCTTCTTTTTAATGGGTACTTTGAGGTTTTCTGTTTGGTGCTGTCTATAAGAAGACAAATCTCATGGTTGTATACTGTTTATATAATTTGATAATAAATGTATTTTGAATTTTGATGATACCTATGCCTTTCAATGGCGCTCAAGCTGAATGTTAGGGTCAATTGGTTGAGTCCAACTAATTTGTGGGTGTTGTGACCATGAGCAAAGTCACCAGGGGGACATTGAAGCTGGTAGATATACCAGTCTTTATTCAGTGAAACAAGCAGGCACCATACTGGAGACCCTCTTGGAAGAAGAGGCCTCCTAAACCCAAGGTACATCCCATTTTTATACCCTTGAGATCAATGTTACTGCAATACAGTTTCAATCGTTACAATGACTCTGTCTCCTTCAAGGCTTTGGGTTGACAATGTTTCCTTTGAGTTACTTGTGCATATAATTTTCAAACACTTAGATATTTACAGCAACACGCCAGATACCCTAGACTGAATGTTAATCACCAATGTCTCTGAGCTGCTTTCATGCATATGCAGACATCTCAAGTCAGTGGGTGTTTCCTGGTTTTCAATCGACCCCAGTCTGCAGCTTCAGGAAGACCATTGTTCTGAACCACAATCTAAATTCAATCTACAGTCCACATTCCGATCTGAATACTGGTTTCTGTTGAAATTAATATTTGCTATATTCCATAACTCCAGAATTCGCCCTGACAGTGAGCTCAGTGGATATTTGAAGCTGGTGTAAAAGAACCCCTGCAGTTTGACAAGCAAAGTTTTTGTTGCAAAAACATCATTAGGCCAAGCTCGTAAATTTCTTCCAGTTACTTGTAGAACAGATGGACAGTTTGATCTTCAGAAAAGATGACATGCATAGAATTTGCAATGAATGTCGAAGACACCACAATAACAACTAATAATATAAAAAAAACCTTAACACTGAAATGGAACATTTAATTGGCTGTGCATGTGATGAAATTGCCTTTGAAGCAATAAATCCTTTATCTAAGTTGTTGCTCTTTCCAAGTACACATTTTTTAAATTCCTACATTGAAGAAAAACTTACAGCATTGGTCAGAACACATTGGGAACATTGAGAGCATTTTTGAGCCCCTTATCTGAGAAAGAATAGATAGATAGACATACTTTGTTGATCCCGAGGGAAACTGGGTTTCGTTACAGCCGCACCAACCAAGAATAGAGCATAAATATAGCAATACAAAAACCACAAACAATCAAACAACAAAGTGCAAACTATGCCAGATGGAAATAAGTCCAGGACCAGTCTATTGGCTCAGGGTGTCTGACCCTCCACGGGAGGAGCTGCAAGTTCGATGGCCACAGGCAGGAACAACCTCCCGTGACGCCCAGTGTTGAATCTCGGTGGAATATGGCTGGGGTCCAACAGCAAAAAGTTCAATATCCGGTCTACAAACACGTTCCTCGATCGTAATACGACCAGGATTGCACCATCTGTTGTTAACCAGAGCAGCAAGCCCCCAACTCCTTTACGCTTACCGGTCTCAGTGCACTTCCGGTCAGCCCGAACGGTCTGGAAGCCGTCCATGGAGAAGTTTTGATTGGGTATGTCCTCGTGCAGCCCCATTCCAGTAAAACACATAACACTGCACTCCTGAAATGTTCTCTGACGCCTGGCTAGCGCCGTGAACTCATCCATTTTATTATCCACCGAACTCATCTTCTCCATAAGTCTCTGTTGTCTCGACCCGGTCCTTGTTCCTCACCTTTGTGATCCCCCTCTGCATCCTCTGTGTGTTTTCTTCCAGATTTCAGCAGGGGTGTCTGCCACTCTGCTCACTAAACCGGCCGGCATTAGCGCAAGCAGCTGGTCCCTGGAATAAACATTGTGACCATACTACCGTCCCGCTAATGAGACGTGTCGGAATGTACCTATTTCCAGCGCTAAAAACCCAAATAAAACTCTCTCTACCAGCATGATAGAGAGGGTGCAGCTTTAACATGTTACCGTGAGAAAAAAAATACAAAAAAATACCGTAAGTTAAAAAAGTAAGAAGAAAAAAATAAGAATACTCGTCGGAACGGCTGTAACAGGCTGCATGCACGACCGGCGCATGCGCATTGTGGAACATGCTGGAATTGGAGAAGAACCAGAAGAGGTGAACGACAATGATCCTAGGATTGACGAGGTTAACTAATGAGGAGCATTTGCTGGCTCTGGGCCTGTACTCACTGAGGTTTAGAAGAATGTGGTGGGGTTCAATGGTACAATACCTCCCTTTAATATCAGAGAATGTATACAGTATACAACCTGAAATTCCTACTCACCGCATACATCCACAAAAACAGAACAGAACCCCAAAGAATGAATGACAGAAACATGTTAGATTCCCAAAGCCCCCTACCCCCTCTTTTGCACAAGCAACAGCCAAGCATCATCCATCCCCCTCCCTCCCCCACTTTTTTCAGCAAGAAGCATCAGCACCCACCACCTACCAAGCAACCAATAGCAAAGCCCCCAAAGAGAGATCATGATCTGCAGTCTAACGAAAGCAATTGTTCACTAAAAAATTCATCATACCACAGGCTCTCTCTCACTAACAAGGTGTCACCGCAGCGAGAGGGGAGGCCAATGAAATAGTCGCTATTACGATGTTACAGTCTGTTGCGTCACATTTATCCCTAGTTTCTCCGACTCCAGAATGGGCAGCAAAAACCCCCCTCCCCCACCATTGAGAGAACGGGACAGAGCAATCGCCAAAGCACAGAGGCCTCTGACAGCCGCACCGCTGGTCGTGATATTTTGTTTCGTCTGTGTTGCCTCGGTCGGAAACACCAGCATAGAATCGGCCCATCCACAGGGCCGCAGAGCCTCACTCCGAAGGCTCGTGTCTCCCAGGCCCCATTGTAGGAATATCAATGAACAGCCAGTTGGCAGGCTCTGGGAGCAGGAATCACCGCCGTGACGAACCGCAGTTTGAGTGAGGCAGTAGATCACGGACTCTGACAGAACCTCATCCACCTTCAAAAGGGTAAAAGAGAAGAAATTAAAGGTGTTTCACAGATGAACTCAAAGAAGGCACCCCTCTGGTGACATCTCCCTCCTCATCGGAGCTTATTGAATATGAAAAGGCATAGATATTGCAGATATAGAGCAGATTTTTCCTATAGTCGGGGAGTCTAAAAGCTGAGGGAACATTCTCAGAATAGAAGGACATCCCTTTAGAACAGAGTTCAGGAGGAATTCCTTTAGCCAGAGAATGGTAAATTTATGAAACTCATTGCCACATGTGCCAATGGAGGCCACGTCACTGGGTATATTCAAAGTGGTAGTTGATAGGTTCTTATTTAGTAAGGGTGTCAATGGTGATGTGAAGAAGGCAGGAGAATGGGGTTGAGAGGGATAATAAATCAGTCAAGGCGGAATGGCAGAGATGACTCCATGGGCCGAAATGCCTAATTCTGCTCTAGTATCTTATCGTCTTATTTAGCTCACCTTTCTCCAGCCCCTCCAGTCACTCTTGTAAATTCCTGGCAATTAGTCTCATGCTAAATTTGTGAAAGCATTTCTCTCTCACGGTGGTGTCTGAAAAGAGGATGCTGTCCAAGGTGCATGCCATCTTGGTCAATGTCTCCCATCCACTACATAATGTACTGGGTGGGCACAGGAGTACATTCAGCCAGAGACTCATTCCACCGAGATGCAACACAGAGCGTCATAGGAAGTCATTCCTGCCTGTAGCCATCAAACTTTACAACTCCTCCCTTAGAGGGTCAGACACCCTGAGCCAATAGGCTGGTCCTGGACTTATTTCATAATTTACTGGCATAATTTACATATTACTATTTAACTATTTATGGTTCTATAACTATTTATTATTTATGGAGCAACTGTAACGAAAACCAATTTCCCCCAGGATTAATGAAGTATGACTATGACTATGACTATGACTCTCTGTTTGAAAGCTACGCAAACGTAAAAAAATACAAATATTTACTCTTGATTTTGACAAGACAGCATTATGCATATATAATGCAAGAAGAAATTATTCGGTGTCCAAATGTGTTGTACCCTTCTCCTGATATTCTGATGCAGGGTCTCAATATGAAACATTGACCTTCATGGTTGGTGTTTGGTTGTCGGAGTTCCTCAGGCAGTTTGCATTTTGTACCTGTAGACTTTTTTTAAGGTAGAAATACGTGTAGACATAGTAAATGAAGAAATATTTTTGTAGCTCACATCTTTATGAATTTGTAATTTTTGTAAAATGTAATGTGACAAAATGGAACCTCTGAAATCCCAGGGTGCTTCGCTGTTTCACTAGTTTGGATGGGAGGCTTACAAGTTTGTGTGTGTTTTATGGTAGGAAACTGTGTGTGTTTTATGACAGGAAGGTGTGAGTTTTATGGTGGTGGGGATGTTTTGACAACGGAGGTAAACAGGACACAGCTTCTGAAGAACAAAGGTCAAAACAAGATAACAGAGAAATGTCATGGAATGGAGCAACCTAATTACTGTTCTCCGTAAAAAATATAATAGTGCTTTGTTTGAGATGTAAGATCGCAGCTATTTCTAGATGATAACTTGTCTGGAGGTAGATTTCTCTTGCATGTGAAATAGTAAATGCATTACAAAATGACCCTCTCTGAATTTTTTTGTAGTTTGTTTCTGTATATTAGAAGAGATAGCTGAATGGTACACAACATAAATCAAAGTCAACTTATTGTGTGATTTTGATTGGGGGTGGACCTGCTCTGCGGCCTGCAGTTAACGGACAACACAATGCGAGATTGAACTCAACTGAACACTCATGGACTGTTTTGATAACTTGGTAGTTTGATGTTTTATATTCTGTATTCTTTAATGTTCATTTTTGCCATTTTTCTTTTCTTTTGCCCATTGGACGTTTGCTGTTTTTCTTTGATCAGGCTCCATGGTGTTTCGTTGTTTCATGGTTGTCTGTGGGGAAGATAAATCTCAGGGTTGTATGCTACACACATATTTTGATAATAAATGTATTTTGAATCTTGAATGAACCTTTGAATGTATTTGCATAAGTATGTTGGATTTGGTTAATCTGAAATATCAGAAAACTGACAAGCAGCATAGGATTCTTTAAGAAGGTATAAATCGTAGGCAAATCAGGGGAGTAGGCTTTCTGTCAAATCCATTTGAAACTGGGCTTAACCGATTTAAAAAAAGAACAATGGCAATTACTTAAGCAGCTGAGTTTGCATGTTGTCTAAATCTGTTTGAATCATTTCCCCAACTATTTGCCATTCCATCCCGTTTGCAATGTTCTACATTTAGAAGTCAAAGATCCCAAAAATACTACAATTTATTCAAAACTAAACACATTTGCAAGCACTCGATGCACTTTTGTGCATATTATCAGAAGTATATTCCTGGCAGATTAGCTCTTTTACAATTCTGGTGATTCCTATCACTGTGTGGCAGCTTGCTGTGCCCGGGGGGTAAGCCTATGCATTTGAGTGGTGTCTCTCTCTTTCCATGCTTTCAGAGGATATTAACGAGGTTCTGCTTTTATGGATTGGACGATGGATTGTGGACTTTTTCAGTCTTAAGGTTTTAATATTCTTTGTTTTCACTCATACTTTCTCATCTTTTTTTGTGCGAAGGTTTGAGGGGGTTAAGGTTCTTGTTGCCTTTTGTTAGCTTTTCTTCCGTGAGGGGAGAGGGGTTTGGAGGACTGATGATCTTGTTCTGTTTTGTGCTGTGGAGGGGGGTGTTTGGGGTCAATGTTCTTGCATTTTGTGTTGAGGAGGGGGTTTCAGGGTCGATGTTTCATTTTGTTAGTTTTTCTTGTGCGGGGGGTGGGGGCTTGAGGGATTGATGATCATGTTGTTGTTCTTTTTTGTGAAGGGGGATGAGTTTGCTGCTTCCCTGTGAGAGACTTCCATGGTTTTTCTTTGTTTTGTGGCTATCTGGAGAAGACAAATCTCAGAGTTGTATACTGCATACATACTTTGATAATAAATGACCTTTGAACCTTTGATTTCTGTTCAATTTCTTTAAAGGGGACAGGTCCTTTTTAACCAATGCAATGGTCAGTGAGCATGTTGTGTGTCCTGCTAAAAGCATAAAAACATTTTGTGTAAAAGATATGCTGTATCGCAGCACCATTGGCACCATCAGAATACCAAGGCAGTTTTCTTCATGAATTATACTGGAAGAAAAGGAATTGCATTTATATAGCATTTTACACATCCTCGCAAAGCAGTAGTAGTTGTGTGTCACAACACAAGAAAACCTTCAGATGCTGGAAATCCAGAAAACACACACAAAATGCTGGAGGAACTCAACAAGTGAGGCAGCATCTATGGAGATGAATAAGAAATTGACGTTTCAGGCCAGGACCCATCTTCAGAACTGAGAAGGAAGGGGGAAGACACCAGAATAAAAAGATCATGGGAGGGGTAGGAGGCTCTCTCGAGGTGATAGGTGAAGCCAGATGGCTCAGAAAACTGAAGGGCTGGAGAAGAAGAAATCTGATAGGAGAGGAGAGTGGACATAGAAGAACGGGATGGAGAAGGGGCCTCAGTGGGAGGTGATAGACAGGTGAGAAGAGGTAAGACGCTGGAGTGGGGAGTACAATGGGGGGGGGATTTTTTTTACTGGAAGAAGGAATCGATATTCATGTCATCATTTGAGGCTACCCAGATGGGATATAAGGTATTGCTTCCCCACCATGAGGACGGGCCCATCTTGACACCAGAGGAGGCCATGGACATGGGAATGGGAACGGGAATTAAAATGTCTAGCCACTTCCCCTCGGCAGATGGAGCAGAGGTGCATTTTGGGTGTGTGACAGTTGTTCAAACACTCAAGTGATGTTCTGCTCAGTGGTTATCTGTTGGTGGGTCCTCAAGTGGCTTTAGAATCCAACCCAGGATCCACTTATTCTGGTGCAGACCAGGATATTAGGATGGGTTCCCTTAACAGACAAAACCTGGGCATGGGGAGACTGACACACAGGCAGCCATCCTCGGTCCATGACAGATCAGGGTCAGGGTCCAGTACCATGGAATCCAAAATGACTCGGGACCCTTCACTGCTACACCTTCACTGGGTTGGTGATGTGTCATCATCTTCCACCAGCTCCATTGTTGGATCGCTCCTTGTCTGCAGTCTTCCACTTGACCTCACCACCATGGGCAGCCTTGTCAGGAGCTAAGCACCAGATGGGTAAACTCCAAACAGCATCACTCTCGGGATCTCAGGAACTCTCAAGCCTCTCCGATATGATATGGTGACCATCCTTGCGGAAGCCTCGCAAGTCACTTCATAGACAATGCAGCCTCTGATTTAACCCTGACCTAATCATGGGACAATTAACAACGACCATTCGCTGGCCAGTGATGTTGTGGGGATGGAACTGGACTCTCTGACGGTGGTGTCTGAAAAGAGGATGCTGTCTAAGTTGCATGCCATCTTGGACAATGTCTCCCATCCTCTACATAATGTACTGGGTGGGCACAGGAGTACATTCAGCCAGAGACTCATTCCACCGAGACACAACACTGAGCGTCATAGGAAGTCATTCCTGCCTGTGGCCATCAAACTTTACAACTCCTGCCTTGGAGGGTCAGACACCCTGAGCCAATAGGCTGGTCCTGGACTTATTTCCTGGCACAATTTACGTACTACTATTTAACTATTTAAGGTTTTATTACTATTTATGATTTATGGTGCAACTGTAACGAAAACCAATTTCCCCCAGGATCAATAAAGTATGACTATGACCAATTAACCTACCAACCAGGAAACCAGAGCACCCGGAGGAAACACGCAAGGTCATGTGGAGAACATACAAACTCCTTACAGGACAGTGGCGGGATTTGAACCTGGGTCGCTGGTACAGTAAACTGTTATTTTAAAAACGCAAACACGAGGAAATCTGCAAATGCTGGAAATTCAAGCAACACACACAAAAAATGCTGGTGAACACAGCAGGCCAGGCAGCATCAATAGGAAGAGGTACAGTCGACGTTTCGGGCTGAGACCCTTCGTCAGGACTAACTGAAAGAAGAGATAGTAAGAGATTTGAAAGGGGGAGGGGGAGGGGAGATCTGAAATGATAGGAGAAGACAGGAGGAGGAGGGTTGGAGCTAAGAGCTGGAAAGTTGATTGGCAAAAGGGATACAAGGCTGGGGAAGGGAGAGGATCACGGGACGAGAGGCCTAGGGCGAAAGAAAGGAGAGGGGAACCTAGGCCATGATCCTCTCCTACTTTCCAGTTCTTGGCTCCATCCCTCTCCCTCCTGCCTTCTCCTATCATTTCGGATCTCCCCCTCTCCGTCCCACTTTCAAATCTCTTTCTATCTCTTCTTTCAGTTAGTCCTGACGAAGGGTCTCGGCCCGAAACGTCAACTGTACCTCTTTCTATAGATGCTGCCTGGCCTGCTGTGTTCACCAGCAACTTTTATGTGTGTTCCGTAAACTGTCATGCTAGCCACCGGATCGCACAAACTCATAATCCTCTCAACCATGACAAGGTGATGATGCCTGGAGAAGCCTTACAAAGCACTTCATAAACAATGCAACGTTTTTCAAGTGCAATTAGAGTCATTGAGCCTTGGAGGAAGGCCTTTTGACCCAATTGCGTTACCCAGTGTGCTAGTCACGTCAACCTGTGTCTGACCCATTACCATCTAAACTTCTCCTATCCATGTATTTATCTAGATGACATTTATATCTTGCTAAACTTTGAACCCTGAACTTCAATGTGCCCACTTCGAGCACTATTTTTGGCATTTTATTCCAAATACGGACCACCCTTTGTGTTGAAGATGTTACTTTTAAATCTCTCGTCTCTGATCTTAAACCTGTGCCCACTGGTTTTAGCAGCCTTGTCCTGAGAAGAAGACTATAAGCTTTCACTCTGGCTTTGTCCCTCTTGATATTATATACCTCTGTCAGATCATCACTCAATCTCCTACATTCCAGGGCATAAAGTCCCAGCCTACAGACTCCTTGTAACTCAGCAATCCCTCCCCGCTCAAAGTCCAGGCCACATTTTAGTAAATATTTTATGTATTCTTTTTCATTTAATAACATCTTTTCTATAGCAGCGTTATCAGAGCTGTAAACAATACTCCAAATGTGGCGTTATCACATCTTACTGAATCTCGTCTGGGCGATGCTGGGTCTGGCTCCATGGCTGTGAACTCACTTTCATGGACTCTGCAGCTAATGATGTGTGTAGTATTTGTCTACTTTATTGCTTGCCCGATTTGCTCCTTTATTCACACATTGGTGTTTTACTCTTCGTCTCATTCTCGATATTTATTACTGATGTAACTATTATGTTGAGCTACTGTGCCTCCCCGACTGGCTACGTGAGTTTGTAGAGACCTTGAAAGCGAGCCCATAAGAGATGGAACCCATTCAGAGTTGAGGTGAGTGATGGGTGAAGGATAATAACTGTTCCTAGAAGCTAGTGACATCATAGAAAATTATATTGATGATTTTGGAAAATGGCAGTCAATTTGTGCAAAGCAAGCTCCCAAAATAGTAATAACCCTAAAATCCATTGACTTGAGAAATGTTATTGACAGATATCGAATCCTATTTTTTTCCAGGGCTTTCTCTGGCAGTACAGAACTCCTTCAACATGGTGGTATTGGCCTAGGACCTCTTACTTAATGGTATTGGCCCATGGCATGAAAAAGGTTGGGAAGCCTTGGCCCAGATGGTCAAGTCTCTGATACTGTAGGGTCTGCACCTACATCACAGGGTTGGGAGTTCCAGTGTGCTACTCAATCAGCCTCAAATGGCAGCGCAGTCAGATTCCAAGTCAAATGATGTATAGTGTCATGTGGACAAATACAGGTACATGGAAAAACTTTTTTCTGGATTACAACGATTTATCAGTTTATTTCAGTTTAAAATTCATATGACATGCATATCAGTCTCTCCCCACCCCAAAATCTCCCCTTGCCACCCCACCCCACACCCTAAGCCCACCAACTCTACCCCCAGGCTGCATTTCGGCCTAGCAGTGGAGCGTAGGCCTGGAGTCTCCCCTGCAGCCAGGCCCCGCATTCAGGCCAGCCATCTGAGGCACGAGCGAGACAATCACCAGGCAGAGGAGATGTGGGCGGCAGCTCTGCTTCGAGGAGGCCTGCGATCCCGCTGACCTCACCACCATGTTGAACATAGCCTGCCCCTTGCCCATCGCTGAGGCAACAAACCCCTCTGCCATGTCCTGGCCCTCTGGCTGTAGCTTCCTCTGCCTTGAGCGGACTCCCAACCTGACTCCGAGGGTGGAGACGAAAACCAGGGCCCTGAGACAAAGCCTCTGGGCAGCTTGCAGCAGCATCACAGGCACGTAGGTACAGGCAGCACACAGAATATAAATCAGACATTATCCTGTTGGAGCCGGAACGTTGCGACTGCCCCTAGCACAACCTTGGGTGCGTTAGTTGTGAACGCGAACAACACATTACACTCTATGTTTTGATGTATGGGGTGTCCATGGAGGGAAGAACGTCTGGTGAAGGGGTTTTTGTGTCCATTCTGGGGCAGCTCACTCACCTTTGGTCCCCATCAGATACTCGGCCCTCAAGTAGCTGTTTGCGTGCGACAGCGACCACACCCCGGTACACCGTTTTGACAGGTAGGCTAAAGCAGCTGAGGGTAACTGACGGCCTCATACCCTGGTGAGATCGGGACATGCCTGTTCCAGCATGTGAAGACAGCTCTGGCAGACTGGGCAGATGAGATCTACAGTGAGATTCGACAGCCAGGAACTTGGTTCTGCAACGCTCCGTGGAGAGTGAAGGACACAGCAAGGCACAGAAGACGTCATGGTCATCCACTGCAACCAAGGAAGACCCCAGTTTGTGACGCTTCTTTGTACCACTGGGCCCAGTCTTCCAAGGTCATGAGAGTGGAATTGTCTCAGTGCAATGGCCTTTCCACTTTAAAAACTCTCCTGCGCAGGTTTCCCATCATCGTCATCACGGCAGCCAGCCACCATGTTTGATGTACATATGATAAATAAATCTGAATCTAAATGATTGCATAAATTGTACAAGACAATGAACAACAAACTAAAGGCTGTGCAAAAGGAGAAGTTAGTGCAAAAAAAAAAGACACAAGTCCATGGTAGTGCAAGAGGAAGTTTGTAGTGTTACTTTACCGGGTAGGGTTAGGATTGTGTAGGTTGGTTCATGAACCTGATGGTTGTAGGAAAGTAGCTGTTAGGGAGTATTCTGGAGATATGTAATATAGCAAATATTAATTTCAATGGCAACTGGACTTCAGATCTGAATATGGATTGTAGATTGAATTTAAAATGCAGCTCCGAACAGTGGTCTTCCTGGAGCTGCAGACTGGGGTTGATTGCAATGCAAGGAACATCCCATTGACCTGAGATGTAGCTAGGGTGACAATGGTGATTAACATTCAATCTAGGGTGTCTGGGGTGTTGGTGCGAAGATTTAGATGATTGAAAATTATATGTAACTTAAATGAAAAATTGTCAACTCAAAGTATCGAAGAATGTAAGTCATGGCCTCTTGTACTGCCACAATGAGGCCACAGTCAAGTTGGAGGAACACCACCTTATATTCCATCTGGGTAGCCTCCAACATGATGACATGAACATCGATTTGTTCCAATAATTGACCCTCCTTCTCCCCTTTATCATTCCCCATTCCTGTTTCCCTCTTACACCTTCTCTTCTCACCTGCTGTCACCTCCCTCTGGTGCTACTCCCTCTTCCCTTTCTTCCATGGATTTCTGTCCTCTGCTATCAGATTCCCCCCTATTCCGGCCCTTTATCTCTTTCACCGATCAACTTCCCAGCTCTGTTCTTCATCCCCTCCCTCTCTCCTGGGTTCACCTATTACCTGCCGCAATGTATTTCTTCCTCCCCTCCCTCAACCTTCTTATTCTGACTTCTTCACCCTTCCTTTCCGGTCTTGATGGAGGGTCTTGACCTGAAACATTGACTGTTTATTCCTATTCATAGACACTGCGGACATGCTGAGCTCCTCCAGCACGTTGTGCGTATTGCTATTGAAGTAAACTTTGTCATTGTAACTATAGAAACTGTATTGAGCTACCATTGATCTTAAGGGCGTAAAAATGTGATGTACGTTGAGTTTATGGGCCTCTTCTTCCAAGAAGATCTCCAGTATGATTCCTGCTTGTTTGGTTGAATAAAGACTTCTATATCCTCCAGCTATAGTAACTCTCCAGAGACTTCTTTTGCAGTCATAATAGTCACTGTTTCTGAACTTGGTGGAGTGAGACATCAGGCTTCTGTACTTCCTGCCCAATGTTAGTGGCATGATCCAGGTGGTGGGAACTCATCTTGTCAAATGCCACCTTCCTGGGTCAGTGTGAAGATCCAATTATATTTGCTGACCCTCTCTTAACCCATAAACACTGCATAGCAATGTCTGAAGAATTATGCAAAGTAACGGCACAAATCTTTCTATCCATCTGCCAACTACGCCTTGAATCATTTTAACAGCTGGTGCTGTGAAATGAGAAGGCGGAGCAGTGAGAAAATGGGTCATTTTGTTCCGAGTTCGAGGATTATGTGATCCTCTGAGCTATCTTCCCTGCGACAGGAGAACAGTTCCATTTCCTTCAGCACTCTCTCCCACTTTATTGTCGAGCAGTTTGTCCTAACAGGCAAGTTAATGCTGAGAGGGAACGCTCTCACATGGATATTGTGCTTTTGTGTAAACGTGTAAAAGCTCTATGGGGGAATCTATCAGCTCAGTTAGCTGTTGCAGACTAAATTATTGCAACTTGCCATCTAAAAGTACCTTAGCTAACATCTTCCATGCACAACCATTCTAACTGGTTTATATTAGTTCAAAGATAGCAAGTTTAGTCAAGAAAGCACAGCTGCATCTCTACTTCTTGAGGAGATTGAGGTGAGCAAGCATCCCCAACCCCCAATTCCAACCAATTTTTGCAGGAGCACCATTGTGAGTGTCCCGATCAGCTGCATCACCATCTGGTACAGGAATTGAAAGGCAACTGGCCGCAAGGCCCTACAAAGGATTGTGAGAGCTGCTGAGAGGATCGTTTGGGCCTTCCTTCCACCCATCTGAGATACTTATCAGGAGTCCCGTATATGCAGGGCCCTGAGCATTGTCAAGGTCCCCTCCCAACTGTCCCACAATCCCTTTGACCCCCTATCATCAGTCAGGAAATACCGTAGCATTAGGAGAAGGGCTGTTAGGATGAGAAACAGCTTCCTCCCCCAGGCCGTGAGACAACTGAACTCCCTGCCATCACCCAAGTCGTATCCCCAGGAGCATCATACTGTTTACTTTTTAATTTGTGTTGTCAATGCTAAATGTCCACCTTCTGGATGTTTTTATTTGTGGTACTATCACTTTACGTGTTGTGAGTTAGATGCATTGTGTTGTGTACCTTAGTCTTGTGGAACATTGTTTCATTTGGCCTTATACATGTATTGTCATGGTCCCTTCTGGCAATCCCCCACCATGCCATTTACCTCAGGAATTGGGCCTCAATCAGCTCATTTAAATTCCAATCATTGCCAGGTTCCACTAACTACACACACCTGCTTCCCATCAGAAACTGCAGGATAAAGACCCTGTGACCACAACAAGGAGTTGTCAGTTCGTTGGTCGACTCTTGTATGAGTAGCCTTGTTCTATGGTTCTTAGGACTATCAGTTCTAATTCTAGCATTGTTCCTGAATTCTCTACTAAAACCGAGACTTTGGCTAAAGACTCTCTCTGGACACCAATTCCATGCCTGCTATGACCATAATGCCACCCAACTCGGCCTCCATGCCTGTGTTCAGCCCTTGGGTTTGTTAGACTGCCATGTATATACATGGTTGAATACCAATAATCTTGAACTTGAAGCATTTTTTCAGCTGGACAAGTTTATTCAAAGGTAGGCTCTTTTTTACGTCATATTGTTGTGATAGTGATTACATTCCCAGCAACCACTGTTCGTGTTGACTTATTCAGCAAGGGGAAATAGCTGAGTAATGAAATAATGATCTCCACCCAATCCTGCAAGTAAACAGTCAGTTTTCTGAACTAAAGCTGTTATTTTTTTAGGAAAGCACCTCAGGAGAGAACACTGTAGAATCCTGGGAATTTTCTGGAAATATGCCAAAATTCAATCTATTTCCTATGTCAAGATGGCGCCAGCGAACATCGCAACCAACGGCAACATCCAGTGCAGTTCATGAAATGACTTCTTCTTTTTCAATTATGTTTCTACTACTAAGCTGCGTGCGATTTGAACTTGTGATTTACATTTTGATGGTGTCCAATTGAGGGATCTGGTGCTTTGCTGTTTCCAAGGGAGTTGGGTGGGGTTTGGATCATGGATTACATGATTAATCATGTAACCAGGTTTGTGCAACCTGGAGGTTTGAAAGCCTGGAGAAGGGGTGCGAGCCTATGATCGACTCCATTGCTTCTCTCCAATTGAGGTGTCGAGGGCATGAGCCCATGATTGACACCAATTGCTTCTCTCCGATTGAGGTGTTGAGCAAAGCTGAAGTTGTGGAAGGTGGGAGTGGAGGACAGGCGGCTGTTTAGCACAGTCCACCTGCGTTTGACTAGTCTTCCTCTGCTTCTTGCCAGCTGCTTTGGAAGAAAGTGCAGGAGTCTTAGGATCCATGGTTCCAGAATTGATTGGCGAGGTTCTGGACTCATTTTGGGGGACTTTAAGGTGTATGTTGCATGTGTTGCTGGTTTTGCTGCTATTTTTGTACTGTTTGATCGGGGTGATCGATGCAGACTCGGGCACTTTGGTGAAGGATGACCCTGCGGCCAGCAGTGAACTAGAGGCATGGCACTGAACGAAACCAGACCGAATACGACTGGACTCCTGGTCTGATGGTTGCTATTCTACATGCCATTCGCTCCCTTTTATTGCCGTTTGCGCCATTTGTTCCTTTTTCTCGAGCATCAGGTGTTTGATGTCGTCTTGAACAAGCTCTGTGGTGTTAGTCCTGACGAAGGGTCTCGGCCTGAAACGTCGACTGCGCCTCTTCCTATAGATGCTGCCTGGCCTGCTGCGTTCACCAGCAACTTTGATGTGTGTTGCTTGAATTTCCAGCATCTGCAGAATTCCTGTTGTTCTCTGTGGTGTTTCTTTGTTTCGTGGTTGCCCGTGGGAAGATGGATCTCAGTTGTATTCTGTGAACATACTTTAATAATAAATGTACCTCTCCCCCAGCAAGCTCAGGGAGCTCAGCAAGAACATTCCGGTTGAAGCATATAACTACCACACTTATTCAAAGTACTCCAGAACAACAGTAACCCACAGAATTTCATCAGGTGATGCTTATTAGGGAGGGAAAGTCACGCAGAACTTGCTCGACATGCATTGAAACACACGCCCTTGCCCTACGTCAAAATATCTCAGAAATGACAGCTTGACTGCTCAAACCTCACTGCGTCACAATCCAGCAGCTCATAAACCAACAGCGACTTTAAGGAACCTTGTCTCAAGAATCACGGAACCATTAAAGACCACTGCATCTCTTCCATTTCATGCGCATCTGCCCTCACCCCATCCTCCCACCACCCTACCAGGGATAAGGCTCCTCTTTTCCTCACCTACCACCCCACCAGCCTCCACATCCAGCACATACATAATTCTCTGGAATTATGCCATCTCCAACGGGATCCCACCACTAAGCACATCTTTCCCTCCCACCCCCACTTTCTGATTCCTCAGGGACTGCTCCCTACACGACTCCCTTGTCCATTTGCCACTTCCCACTGATCTCCTTCCTGCCGCTTACCCGAGCAAGTAGAGCAAGTGCTACACCTGCCCCTACACCTCCTCCCTCATGACCATTCAGGGCCCCAAAAAGTCCTTCCAGGTGAGGTGACATTTCACCTGTGAGTCTGTTAGGGTCATATACTGCGTCCGGTGCTCCTGGTGTGGCCTCCTGTATATCAGTGAGACCCGACGTAGATTGGGGGACCACTTCACTTTGCACCTACACTCCATCCACCAGAACAAGTGGGATCCCATTTTAATTCCCATTCCCATTCCAATATCTCAATCCATGGCCTTCTCTACTGTCGCGATGAAGCCACACTCAAGTTAGAGGAACAACAACTTGTATTCTGTCTGGGTAGCCTCCAACCTGATGGTATGAGCATCAATTTCTCAAACTTCTGGTAATGGCTTTGCCCCCTCTCTGCTTCACCATTCACCATCCCCTTTTCTTTATCTCCTTGCCTGCCCATCACCTCCCTTTGGTCCTCCTCCCCCCCTTTTCTTTCTTCCATGGTTGTCTGTCCTCTCCTATCAGATTCCCCCCCCCCCTTCTCCAGCTGCTTCTCTTGCACCAATCAACTTCCCAGCTCCTTACTTCACACCTCCCCCTCCTGGTTTCAACTATCACCTTGTATTTCTCCCTCCCCTCCCCCAGCCTTTTAAATCTACTCCTCATCCTTTTTTTCTCCAGTCCTGCTGAAGGTTCTCGGCCCAAAACGTCGACTGTACTCTTTTCCACAGATGCTGCCCGGCCTGCCGAGTTCCTCTGGCATTTTCTGTGTGTTGCTACCATTAAAGGCAACCGACTAGAGTAATGTCGTGCGCAGGATCACCTGTGGGATTGTGACAAGAACTACGTAGGCCAGACAAAGACGTAAACTTTCAACTCGTTTGTGGGAACACTGGCGGTACGGAGACATGATCTACTGTCGCTGATCTCGGTGGATGAAAACCGAGAAAGACACCGTTTTAACTGGGACACTGGGGAGGTTCGGGTACAGGCAAACACGAGGCTGAAATGAGGATTTTTAGAAGGGTGGTTCTCTTTTGATAACTCCAAAAACAAACATATTGGAATTGATGCCATCTGCGAACCCCTCAGAGCCAAAGAAACGTGAGCCAATAGAATTCAAGGGTCATTTGAAAGAGTGGCCAATCAGATCTGAGACAAGTGAATTGGGCGGGGGGGGGCACTATATAAGCACAAGCCCTCCCAGAGAGTAACATCAGCAACTGAGTATTGACGATGTCACCTCGACTGGTGATGAAAATGTCTGCAAGCTTGGTGAACACCACCACATCAAATACATCCAAATATAGCATTGTGACCAGGATTGATTATGCTACACATTGTAACGTGCATCACAAAGGAAAATTATGTCAGCAACTCTGTCAAACTTAATTATTTCATGAGTGAACTTTAGAATCTTGTTTGCTTGACTTAAAGTTCATCTGCTTTTCAAAATATTAAGGTGGAAAATGTGCTTCCATGGTGGTCTGCCAGCACATGGAGATGTCCATGACTGAATGCTGCCAACTGGCTCACTCTCGTCTGCAGGAGTACGTGCTGAGGGATGCACTCAAGCTTGATGTGGCCACCGCGAAGGCCCGGTGGGGAAGGACCACAGTTTAAGGTTCATCACCCGTGGGAGTGTGAGGGGTTGGGTGGGGAGGAGACTAACCCTAATCAGTGGTGTGGACAGATAATCAACATGGTGCCCAAGGAGTGGGTGGAATTGTTAATTTGGGGAAAGCATTAGAACCAACGCCTGCCTTTATTGTTGATAATTTTACTGTTAATAAGTCTTAACCCTTGACCAAGGGTTGAGAGTAAATGAATGGTTTATTGTAACCATCTTTCATTTGTAAATGAACAGAGTCAACACATAATTTTATTGTAAATAACTTTATTGAATAAGGACTCAGTCAACAAATGTTTTTTCTTATATGTAAATAACTTTATTTTGTAATACTTCTGAATAAAGTATTTTTGGAGAGAAAAAAATGTGCTTCCATTGTAAAAAAAAAAATATATATATAAAATAAAAAAAAATAATAGTAATTTTTATTGTTTTGTCAAAGACTTGCCAGTAGTGAGGAAATCTGTGGTCTTGTCCTTCTGGTATATTCAGTGGCATGCAAAAGTTTGAGCATCCCTGGTCAAAATTTCTGTTACTGTGAATAGCTAAGCGAGTAAAAAATGAACTGATTTCCAAAAGGCATAAAGTTAAAGATGACATGTTTCTTTAATATTTTAAACAAGAGAACTTTTTTATTTCCATCTTTTACAGTTTCAAAATAACAAAAAAGGAAAAAGGCTGAAAGCAAAAGTTTGGGCACCCTGCACGGCGGTACTTAGTATCACAGCTTGTAAACCCTTTCTGTAGCCAGCCAAGAGTCTTTCACTACTTGTTTGGGGGATTTTTGCCCATTCTTCCTTGCAAAAGGCTTCTAGTTCTGTGAGATTCTTGGACCGTCATCAGTCCACAGGACTTTTTTCCAAAAAGCATCAGGCTTGTTTAGATGTTCCTTTGAACCCTTTGGATAGAACTTTTTGGCTGCAATGAGCAAAGGTATGTGTGGAGAAAAAAGGGTGCAGAATTTCATGAAAAGAACCCCTCTCCAACTGTTAAGCACGGGGGTGGAACAATCATGCTTTGGGATTGTGTTGTAGCCAGTGGCACGAGGAACATTTCTTGGTAGAGGGAAGAATGAATTCAATTAAATACCAGCAAATTTCTGTATGTTTAAAAAAAACGAAGATGAAAAGAGGATGGCTTCTACAACAGGATAATGAACCTAAACACACCTCAAAATCCACAATGGACTACCTCAAGAGGCGCAAGCTGAAGGTTTTGCCATGGCCCTCGCAGTCCCCTGACCTAAACATCGAGAATCTTTGGATAGACCTCAAAAGAGCAGTGCATGCAAGACGACCTGAGAATCTCACAGAACTAGAAGCCTTTTGCAAGGAGAAATAGGCAAAACCCCCAAACAAGTATTGAAAGACTCTTGGCTGGCTACAGAAAGCATTTACAAGCTGTGATACTTGTCAAAGGGGGTGTTACTAGGTACTGACCATGCAGGGTGCCCAAACCTTTGCTTCGGGCCCTTTTCCTTTTTTGTTATTTTGAAACTGTAAAAGGTGGAAATAAAAAAAAAAAAAAAGTTTTCTTGTTTAAGATATTAAAGGAATGGGTCATCTTTAACTTTATGCCTTTTGGAAATCAGTTCATCTTTTACTCACTTAGCTATTCACGGTAACAGAAATTTTGACCAGGGGTGCCCAAACTTTTGCATGCCACTGAATATAGATGGATGGATAGATACGTAGATAGATATAATGATGAGTCTTCAGTCGGTCAGTCAGGGTCAATGATGGATGTTGGGTCTTAGCTGTCTAGATACCCAAGGCAGGGCAGTACAATGTGGAGAGCAAGCTGCTCCCCCTCTCCACGCATTTGATGAATCCAAAGAAATGGCAGAGACCGATACATTTTGGTACCAGGAGTGTTGCAGGAGTTGCTAGTCAGCATTGAACTCAAGGTAAGACTGCCTGAGGGACTCCCGCTCTGGATTCTGCCCTCAGGGTTTATTCCCGAAACCTTTCCCTTGAATGGGTATAGCTGCAAGGCAGTGGAGGTTTGAGATCAGAGATTTCCTCCTAGATGAACTGCCAACCGTGGCTGACGAGCCCCATCTGCCCGAAGTTACTGGTTTTAAGGTGCCAGTAACTTGCCTATGCACACTGGGGGGGTGTCAGAGCCAGTGCGCTCCACCGGGGGCAGTGTTGTGCAGCATCCAGGCTGGAGTTGGTGCTGCCCCCCAGTGTTCACTCGGCAGAAGGCCAGCTCCATTGTGGTTGTCTGCAGATTTCTGCGGTGATGTTTGGCTTGAGTTAGGTCTCCTTCATTGTGTCGCAATGCCTTTCTATCTTATATATGCTGTGTGTACTTTGTGCTGTGTGTGAGTGTTGGTACTGTGTTTTGCACCTTGGCCCTGGAGTGACCCTACCTTGTTTGGTTGTATTTATGGGGATTCATGTATGGTTGAATGACAATTAAACTTGAATTGAAACTGAAGATTTAATTGAAAAAGTAAAAGAATGCATAATCTCTCAATCTAGCCAGATGCGATTCCTCTCTCAAGAAAACTACGTGCCCCAAGATGTCACCCATTCCAGTGTGATATTTCCCATTCCCATTCCAACATGTCTGTCTCATTCTCCTCTGCCGCCTGATGAGGCCACACGCGGGTCGGAGGAGCAAGCCCTCGGGTTGCATCCAACCTAATGGGATAAGCATCAGTTTCTCCAACTTCTGATATTCTCTACCTCCCCCCCTCCCCCCCACTTTACCATTCCCCATTCCGACTCCCCTCTTACACCGTCTCTTCAACTTACTCCCTCTGGTGCCCCTCCTCCTTCCCATTCTTCCATGGTCCACTTTCCTCTCCTATCAGATTCCTTTTTCTTCAACTCTACCTCTTCCACGCATCACCTCCCAGCTTCTTACTTCACCATCCCCCTCCTACCCACCCATCTTCCATCTCATCTGGTCTCACCTCTCGCCTGCTGGCTTGTACTGTTTCCCTCCCCATCCCATCCCCACCTTATTGGGGCTTCTACCCCCTTCCTTTCCAGTTCTGATGAAAGGTCTCAGCTTGAAACCTCAACTCTTTTTTTTCCCTCCAGAGATACTGACTGACCTGCTGAGTTCCTCCAGCATTTTGTGTATGCGTTGATCAAGATTTCCAGCATCTGCAGAATCTCTTGTATACATATCCAGTTCAATATGCTTGTTAATAGGGTCTTCCATTGAGAACTAATCCTCTAAGAATTCTCTTGATTTCTTGTTTTGTTCTTCTGCAGGATTTCCCGGATGAACTTGTATCCTTCTTGGTCTTCATGTACTGTGAGTGACAGAGGGTTGTGTCTCCTTATGGCTAGCTGCAGTTCATATAGTCTCATGGATAGTTTTCTCCCCGTCTGTCCTACATAGTGTTTGGGACAGTCTCCACACTGGATTTAGAATATTACATTTGCTCTCTCCATGAGGCCTGTTGGATCCTTGGATCTCGAGATGGTTGCGTTGGGTTTGTGTGTTACCATTATTCTGTACGGTTGGAGCAGTCTTTCCATCATTTCAGAAATATCACTGGGTTATCCTCTTTCTTGTCTGTTCAGTGCAAGTTAAAAGGTTGTTTCTCCCGACGAGATGTCTTCTGATCAAGTTTTTTGGATAGCTATTGAGTATGAATATTTTGAAAAGGTGATTTTCTTCTTGAGGTCTGCACTACTGCAGTGTTTTTCCATCCAGTTGAATAGTTGTTGTTCCTTTTCACGCCTTGTGGCCCATCGGGCGGTACTTTTGCCATTTCCTTGGCATTCGTCTGCTTTTATGAGGCCGAGTCACTAGCTCGCCACTCAACTCAGCACGGATGGAGAGCATGCCAGGAGCCGGCTGGAATCAAACCTGGGAACACTCACCTCGAAGGCTGGTGCTGATGCCAGTAACACCACCATCTGGCCAGTTGAATGGTGTTTGGACGCAACCTCACTTATGGCAGTCGGGGTGGCTGCTGCGATAACGGGGTATTTGGCCTGTATTCATTTCTTTCTGTTAAACCGATATTTTCCAAGCTTCCAAACGTTTGAGACCTAACCTCCAGGATCAGCGAACAGCCCTACAAGCAAGCAGCCGGGCTGAGCTACAAATCTTGTCTTCACTTTCCAGCTAGGGTTAAGTAGGTGGGTTGCCGGGCGGTGTGCTCGATGAGCCGGAAAGGCCCGTTCCTCACTGTATCTCTAAATAAATAAACATTTTATCAGTGTTTGGAAACATGCCCATTGAAATCAGTTTTATAGAGACATTTGGAACTTCCCACATGGAAGAGAGAGCTGTTATCACTTTTTCTGAGTGACTCAATCACATTTTCAA
The DNA here is from genome assembly GCF_963921235.1 of Mobula hypostoma. NCBI lineage: Eukaryota > Metazoa > Chordata > Chondrichthyes > Myliobatiformes > Myliobatidae > Mobula > Mobula hypostoma. Next base: position 8,046,853 of record NC_086124.1, read on the forward strand.
GGAACACAATAACAGCAATGTGGCTGCTTTCGGTAGCACGTAGATGATCACTGCGGTTATTTCTGAACCGTTTTCGCTCTCACACACGGTCCGTGACATTAATCTCAGTCTTCCTTGTCACAATTGACTCACTGTCAAAAGCAACTTCTTCAGTCTCTGAAGGAGCTTAAGATATGAGACGATATTTGACTGGGAAACAAACATTCACTCTTAACAAGAGTGGAATTTACTTATTCTGTGATTTGTGAAGCTGGAATTTATGACCTGTGACAAATGTTCCCTAATTTGCTAGGCCAGACCAATTCAGACTGTTGACCTTCAGCTGCAGAAAAACTTGCCTCAGTCAACTAGCTTGGATTGGAGAAATGACCTCAGATAATGAGATACATCCTAGGATGTGCTGGGCCACATTGCCAATGATGTAACCTGGGGGTCTTCGGGTGTTCCAGGTCTTTCAACGTCAGACATTCTTGCCCAGGTGACCAACGAAAACCGATTTCCCCCGGGATCAATAAAGTAAGACTATGACTACGTGAACCAGCCAGGGTTTATCAGTCCCCGGCTTGCATCCCAGCAGCATTGGTCCACAGGTCACACCTCTTTAGATTATGAGGACACTCAGTCCTCTTTTATTGTCATTTAGAAATGCATACATGCATTAAGAAATGATACAATGTTTCTCCGGAGTGATATCACAGAAAACAGGACAGACCAAAGACTAACACTGACAGAACCACATAATTATAACATATAGTTACAGCAGTGCAAAGCAATACCATAATTTGATGAAGAACAGACCATGGGCACAGTAATGAAAAAAAAAGTCTCAAAGTCCCCGAGTCGATCGACTCCTGAGTCCCCGATAGCAGGTGGCAAAAGGGAGAAACTCCCTGCCAAAAACCTCCAGGCACCGTCAGCTTGCCGATACCTTGGAAGCAGCTGACCACAGCCGACACTGAGTCCGTCCATCCGAAAACTTCAAGCCTCCGATACAGCCTCCCGAGCGCCATCTTCTGCCAAGCGCCTTCGACCTCTCCCCAGCCGCTGAAACACGCAAAGCCGAGGATTTCGGGGCCTTCAGCTCCGGAGATTCTGGTTACCACACAGTAGCAGCAGCAGCGAAATGGGCATTTCAGAAGTTTTCCAGATGTTCCTGCGTGCTCTCAAGTCTGTCTCCATCAAATCAGAATTGTGCACGGTCCCTACTTGACAGATAACAGATATCATCACTGAAGTGGCCGCGTGCGCTGCCGTCGCGCCGCCATCTTCTCCCCCCCCTCCCGGGAGGATCTTGATCCATAACCATCCGGAGGCTCACTCAGCAGCCTCTGTGATGATCCTGATGGCTCTTTCCTTTGCAGCCCCCGTAATACAAAGCAGGTTCTGCATAGTGAGCAGCCAGCAAAATCCTCTACACCCCACCTCTATAAGTTTGCATTGTTCCCTTCACCCCTGCCCCAGCCCTGTTCTACCAGCTCCTGGTATTTGGCTTTCGTACGGTCAAACACCTCCTCAATCCGGTCTTCCCAAGGCACTGTCAGTTCTATCGTGACCACCTGCTCCGAGGTTTCTGTCAGAAGGACCACGTCAGGCCTCTGGGATGATGATGATGCAATGAAGTCAGGGAACTTTAATTTCTTGCCATTATTGACTTTCAGTTGCCAGTCAGATGCCGTAGCGAGCAAGCCTGCTGGTGATTTGGGCTGAGGCTCTGGTTGGTCTCCAGCTTTGACAAAGGCTTTGGGCTTTCTAGGTTGGTGGAGGTGTTTACTGTTGTTAATGGCCGAGGAGATACCTTCTGCCACTGACTTCAGCACCTGGTCATGGGGCCAGCGGTAGCGGCCTTCTCCCAGGGCTTCTGAGCAGCTGCTGAGGACATGTTCCAAGGTCCCTCTGCCAGGACAGAGAGAAGATGATGGTGCCTCATTTTTTCCCCAAGCAGAAAGGTTCGCTGAACCAGACAGGATGTCATACACAGCCTAGATCATGAACGTGATACATTGGCGTTCTGCCTGCCAGATGCTGGACCAGAAGATCTATTTCAGCGCACCTTCCCTCCTTGTCCAAGCTCCTTGCTGCTCCGTTCCTACCATAGTGGTGGTACGCACTTCATTGACAGCAATCTTAATTGAAAACTCACACTTTATCATATCAACACTAATATACATGTAAATTTAAAATTAAAGAATTAAAGATTACCGTTATTTGTCACATGTTCGGTACTGTGCAAAAGCCTTCGACTCCCTTGACCTTTTTATATGATTTTAGATGTATGGTCTCCACAAAGCCTTGATCTCAACATCATCTAGGCTGTCTGGGATTATTTGGAGAAACAGAAGCAAGCGATACAACCAAAGTCTGCAGAAGAACTTTAGCAAGCTCTTGAAACAGCCGTAAACACGAGAAAGTCTGCAGATGCTGGAAATCCAGAGCAATATAGACACAAAATGCTGGGGGATCTCAGCAGGTCAGGCAGCATCTATGGAGAAGAATGAACACTTAACGTTTCGGGCCGAGGCCCTTCTTCAGGACTGAGAGGGAAGGGGGAAGATGCCAGAACCTAACAGCTGCTTTTCTTATAAATCTGCTCGACAATGCACCTAAGGGAATTGATGTAGTTTTAGAGGAAAAGGGTGGTCACACCAGATATTGATCTGATTTAACTTTCTTACTATTTACTGCACTTTATAGTACTTTTTTTTGATATTTTGAAACATACCATTTCATTACTTTTGAAAACATCTTTGCTTTACAGATTTTTTTTAAGACTTTTGCATCAAATCGAGTCAGTGAGGATAGTACTGGGCAGCCCGCAAGTGTCGCCACTCTTCTGGCGCCAGTGTAGCATGCCCACAACTGATTAATACTAACCATGCCCCCTTTGCCCCCTTTGGAACATAGGAAGAAGAGGGGGCACCCCTAGAAATATGATGTGGTCACAGGGAGAACAGCAAACTCCTTGCAGACAGCAGTGGGAATTGAACCCCCACTCGCTGTGCTGTGAAGTAGTCTAACCGCTACGGTCCCATGCTTCCCCTGGCCAGTGGCTTAAGTTCCTGACTGCTATTGTTCCTTCTGTACTGGTACACACAGCATCGCTCCAACTTGCGTCCGACGCTCACGATGCGGCCTCCTCTACGTTGGTGAGACCCGTCGTAAGTTGGGGGACTGCTTCGTCGAGCACCTCTGCACCATCTACCACAAGTGGGACGTCGCGATGGCTAAACGTTTGAATTCTCATTCGCATTCTCATTCTGACATGTCAATCCAAGGCCTCCTCTTGTGCCAAGATGAGGCCACCCTCAGGGTAGAGGAACAACACCTTATATTCCATCTGGGTAGCCTCCAACCTGATGGCATGAATATTGAATACTCCCTCCAGTAAAATGCCTTCCTTTATTCCCCACTCTAACCTTTTACTACTTCTCACCAGCCTACCACCTCCACCTTGACCCCCTCCTCCTTCCCTTTCTCCTATGGTCCACTCTCCTCTCCTTATCAGATTCTTACTTCTCCAGCTCTTTATCTTTCCAACCCACCTGGCTTCACCCGTCACCTTCCAGCTAGCCTCTTTCCCCCTTCCCTCACCTTTTTTTATTCTGGCACCTTCCCCCTTCCTTCTCAGTCCTGAAGAAGGGTGTGGCCTGAGGTGCCGACTGTTTAATCTTTTCCATAGATGCTGTCTGATCTGCTGAGCTCCTCCAGCGTTCTGTGTGTGTTAACTTGTAACTCCAACTTTGATCTCCTACACACAAAATAATCTGCAGATGCTGGGGTCAAAACTTTGACCTCCTGTTGGACAAATGATTCATTCTTGCTTCTTCCTGTTCCTGGCTTGCAGCACCTCCTGGTAAAAGTTAGCTTCTGGACTTTATGCCCACTAAACATCCAAAATCCTTCATTATTTGAGCCACTGAGTCAGGGAACAGGCTGGTCCATGCAGGTCAAGGTACACCATCCAAGCTAGCCTGCATTTGACCCATGACCAAACCTTTCCAATCCATGCACCTGCCCAATTGCCTTTTTAAAATTTATCACTGTATCTGCCTCAACTACTTCCTCTGACAACTAGTTCCTCATAGATACCACACTTCATTAAAGGAAGTTGCCCCTCAAACTCCCCTTGAGTTGGCTCAATTTCTTGCCGATCTCACCGACTGAAGCATCGGGCAAGATTGAAATCCACAAGGACAAGAATGATAGTGTTAAGTGCTATCTGTCTGCTTTTGACTGGTCTCGCTCACCGTTGCCAGAGGAAGGCGCAGGAGTCTTGGGTCTTGGGAAAGGTTTGATCAGTGCAGCTTGTGAATTGGACTTGTTTTCATATTACATGTGTCTCTAGTTGCCCTTTTTGTTGCTATTTTTTGCGATTTTGATCAGGATGGATTGGCTCTGGGACGTGCAGTCAACGAACAAGACGATGCTACATTGAACTAAACTGAGCATTTCTAGACTTTTTCAAGGACTCTGTGATTTGATGTTTAATATTCTGTGTGTTATTCGCTCACCTTTTGCTGTTTGTACAACATTTTTTCTTTGCATGTTGGGTGCTTTGATGTTTTTCTTTGAATGGGTTCCAGGATGTTTCTTTGTTTCATGGCTTTCTGTGGAAGACAAATCTCAGGGTTGTATACATACTTTGATAATAAATGTACCTTGACTTTGAATTGAAACCTTTCTCCTCTTACCTTAAACCTCTACTTTTGATACTCCCATTTCTGGGGGAAAAGACTGTACATTCACATTTTCTATGTGCCCCCCCCCCCAATGATTTTATCCCCTTCTGTAATATCATCTCTCACTGATATGTCTTTAAAAATCAGAATCATGTTTAGTATCACTGGCATGTGACATAATGTGTTGTCTTTGCAGGAGCAGTACAATGCAATATATAATAGAGAAAAAAAATGAATTGAAGTAAATACATTTATGTTAAATAGTTAAATTTAATAAGTAGTGCAAAAATAAAAATTAAGAAGTAGTGAGGTAGGGTTCTTGGGTTCAATGTCCATTCAGAAATCGGATGGTAGAGAGGAAGATGTTCCTAAGTCGTTGAGTGAGTGCCTTCAGGCTTCTGTCCCTCCTCCCTGATAGTAGCAATGAGAAGAGGGCATGTCCTGGGTGGTGGGGGTCCTTGATTATAAACGCCACCTTCCTGAGGCATCTGGATACTACGGAGGCTAGTGCCCTTGACGGAGCTGACTAATTTTACAAATCTCTGCAGCTTACTACAATCCTGTGCAGTAGCCTTCCCCTCTTCTCCCCCCCCGCCCCCCATACGAGTCAGTGATGCTGCCAGTTAGAATGCTCTCTATGGTACATTTGTAGGAATTTTCCGAGTAAAGGCCCAAAGCCATCAATCACTTCTCATAAAATAAGCCTTTCATTCCTGGAATCATTCACATGAACCTATACTGAACCCTCTCCAATAGCCAGAGGTCCATATATAGCTCCCATCAGCATCTGCTTTTACCCTTGCAGTTTCTCTATTTAATTTCCCTGCCTCTTTTTTTTCTAAAACCACGGAGAGGAGGCTGTTTTTTTGTGTCTGGCTCTCTGCAGTTTCTTGCAGTATTGGGCAGAGCTGTTGCCAAACCAAGCTTTGCTGGATATGCTGTTTTTTATGGTGCATCTATAAGGATTGATGATGGTCTATGGGGACATGCCAAATATCTGAGCTTCCTGAGGATGTAAAGGGGCTCATGGCCTTTCTTGGCCACAGTGCCTACTTAGTTTGATCAAGACAAGCTATTGGTGATGTCCAACTTAAAGTCTGTCATCTGAAATAATATATCCTTGTAACTCAGTCACAGTTTTTGTGTGATGACACATCCTTGAATCTTTTTCCATTATCTGCTCACTAACCTCCACCCATGACAGAGCAAGTCATAGTTATACAGCAGGAAACAGGCCCTTTGGCCCATCACATCCATGCTGACCGAGTTGCCCAATGAGCCAATTCATCTGTCCTTGTGCCTCTGAACCTGTCTTGTTCACGTACGTGTCGTGGTTGCTTTTAAATTTTGCTAATATGCTTGCCTCAGCCATGGCTTTCTGGCAGCTCATTCCAAATATGTACCACCCATTAAGCTGCCCCCAATGTCCCTTTTAAATCTTTCGCCTCTGATCTTAAACTTATGCAGTCCTAAGCACCCTGGGGAGAAAGACTAGGTGCCTTTACTCTGTCTACGCCTCCCCCGTAATCTTATGTACCACTCTAGATCACCTCTCAATCGCCGACCTTCCAGTGGATCAGGTCTCGGCCTGCACAATTTCTCCTGTTAATTCAGGCTTTGAAGTGCAAGCAACATTATAGATGATAAACAATAGGTGCAGGAGTAGGCCATTCAGCCCTTCGAGCCAGCACCGCCATTCACTGTGATCATGGCTGATCATCCACAATTAGTATCCAGTTCCTGCCTTATCCCCATAACCTTTGATTCCACTATCTTTAACAGCTCTATCCATCTCTTTTTTGAAAGCGTCCGGAGACTTGGCCTCCACAGGCTTCTGGGGCAGAGCATTCCACATATCCACCACTCTCTGGGTGAAAAAGTTTTTCCTCAACTCCGTTCTAAATGGCCTACCCTTAATTCTTAAACTGTGGCCTCTGGTTCTGGACTCGCCCATCGGCGGGAACATGCTTCCTGCCTCCAGCGTGTCCAATCCCTTAATAATCTTATGTTTCAATAAGATCGCCTCTCGGCCTTCTAAGTTCCAGAGTATACAAGCCCAGTTGCTCCAGTCTTTCTACATATGACAGTCCTGCCATCCTGGGAATTAACCCTGTGAACCTACGCTGCACTCCCTCAATAGCAAGAATGTCCTTCCTCAAATTTGGCGACCAAAACTGCACACTGTACTCCAGGTGTGGTCTCACCAGGACCCGGTACAGCTGCAGAAGGACCTCTTTGCTCTTATACTCAATTCCCCTTGTTATGAAGGCCAGCATGCCATTAGCTTTCCTCACTGCCTGCTGTACTTGCATGCTTGCTTTCAGTGACTGACATATAAGAATGCCTAGATCTCGTTATGCTTCCTCTTTTCCTAACTTGACTCCATTTAGATAATAATCTGCCTTCCCATTCTTACCACCAAAGTGGATAACCTCACATTTATCCACATTAACCTGCATCTGCCCACTCACCCAGCCTGTCCAAGTCACCCTGCATTCTCATAACATCCTCCTCACATTTCACACTGCCACCCAGCTTTGTGTCATCGGCAAATTTGCTAATGTTACTTTTAATTCCCTCATCTAAATCATTAATATATATTGTAAACAGCTGCAGTCCCAGCACTGAACCCTGTGGTACCCCATTGGTCACCGCCTGCCATTCCGAAAGGGACCCGTTGATCGCTACTCTTTGTTTTCTGTCAGCCAGCCAATTTTCAATCCATGTCAGTACTCTGCCCCCAATACCATATGCCCTATTTTGCCCACTAATCTCCGATGTGGGACTTTATCAAAGGCTTTCTGAAAGTCCAGGTACACTACATCCACTGGCTCTCCCTTGTTCATTTTCATAGTTACATCCTCAAAAAATTCCAGAAGATTAGTCAAACATTGTCGTAGTGAGTACTGGCAATGACTGAGCCCAGGTGCGGAGGAACTGCATACCCTGTCACAGTGAGCGTTGGCAACGACTGAACCCAGGTGCAGAGGGACAGCAGACTCTGTCACGGTTAGCGCTGGCAACAGCTGAACCCAGGTGTGGAGGAACGGCATTCTCTGCTACGATGAGCGCAGGAAGCCAGGTGCGCAGGAACGGTAGATTCCCCATGCAGAGAAGGAAATAAGATCTTAGACACGGGAAGACCAACAGGGCATCTGTGGTAGAACGAAGTACCACCACGAGACAAATCATTCTCAACACACAAAGACTCCGAAATCAGCGCTAAATAGGAGTCCACGTTAAATAATCAGAGAATGTGGAAAACCCCTGCCAGTCACAATTAACTTGACAAGATTAAGCAGAAAGCACAAGGGCTTAACGATGCTAGTTAAGACAACAATTAGTAAATACTGGTGCTGGAGAAGCCTAGAAGCCCAAGACTCGATGGCAAGCAACAGAGGTCACAGGACTCATTACAAACATCCTGATGAATCTCCTCTGCATTCTTTCTAGCACAGATACTAACAAATGGAATAAAAACTGAGATGTACAACATCCATAAGAAGGAAACAGGATAAATGGTTCAGATCACTGAGAGGGTTACAGTTTAATTCAAAATAGTTTTGAACACCATCTCTTATACACCAAAGTGAGTTCTGATTCATTTATATATCAGATGTGCACTGAAAAATACAACAAAATGCATCATTTGCATTAACAAAGTTCGAAGTACATTTATTATCAAAGCATGTGGACATTATACATCATTGAGATTTGTGTCTTAACAGGCACCATGAAACAAAGAAACCCTAAGAACCCATTAAAAGAAAGGAGGCCGTCAAACACCCAATGTGCACAGAAAGAGGAAAAAATCAACAAATCAGGCAAATTATAAACACAAACGAATTGCGTTCTCAACGGAAGTCCACAGAGTCTGTCCGCAGACCCACAGAGTGGAGCAGTGAGCTAAACTTGCCCATCTGTCGCCTTGGACCCCAACACCCTGACCTTTTCAATCTGGTCCGGTGCCTAAATCGTCATCCAAACATTGGTTTCAGTCGCTCCGATACGTTTTATGGCCTGGACCCCGCCACCTCGGTTTGGCCTGTACCCAATCTTTCCAATTCGGCCCGATGCTTAAGTTATCGTCCAAACACTGGGTTCACTCTCTGATTATTGACTGGTTACATCATGGCCTGGTATGGAAGTATTGATGTTCATTCATTGGAAAATACTACAAAAAGCAGTGGATGCAGTCCAGTCCATCACAGGAAAAGCCCTCCCCACGATCTACACAGGAAAGTAACGTCCACCATAAAAGAAAATCCAGGCAATGTTCTTTCAAGACCACAAGATATATGAGCAGATTAGGTCATTTGGCCCATGGAGTGTTCTCCTCAATTTCATCATGGCTGATCCATTTTCCCTCTCAGCCCCAATCTCCTAACTTCTCCCTGTATCCCTTCATGCCCTGACTAATCAAGAATCTATCAACCTCTGCCTTAAGTATACCGAATGACTTGGCCTACACAGCAGTCTGTGGCAATGGATTCACCATTCTCTGGCTAAAAAGTTCCTTCTCATCTCCATTGTAAATGGATGTCCTCTATTCTGAGTCTGTGTCCTCTGGTCTTGGACTCCACCATAGGAGACATCCTCTCCACATCTACTCTATCGAGGCCTTTCAACATTCGATATGTTTCGATGAGACCCCCTTTCATCCTTCTGAATTCCAGTGGGTTCAGGCCCAGAGCTATCAAATGATGAGCCTTTCAATGCTGGAATTGTGAACCTCCTTTGAATCCTCTTCAATGTCAGCACATCCTTCCTTAGATGAGGGGCCCAAAACTGCTCACAGTACTTCAAGTGAGGACTTCTTGCAGCTGCCATGGGGATAGAGGTGCAGAAGCCTTAGGTCCCACACCTCCAGGTTCAGGAACTATTATTACCCTACAACCATCAGGCTCCTGAAACAGCGTGGATAACTTCACTCACCTCAACACGGAACTGATTCCACAACCTATGGACTTACTTTCTAGGACTCCACAACTCATTTTCCCAATACTGTTTGTTTGTTTGTTTGTTTATGTATGTATGTTTAATTGTTGTTGTTATTACTATTACTATTTGTATTTACACAATTTGACATCTTTTGCACATTGGCTGTTTGTCCATCTTGTCTGTGTGCAGATTTTCATCGGTTCTGTTGAGTTTCTTTGTATTTCCTGTGAATGCCCACAAGAAAATGAATCTCAGGGTCGTATATGGTAACATATACGCATTTTGATTAAAAATTTACTTTGAGCTTTGAACTTTGAAATTTAAAAACTAGGTCATAATTGAACATTTATAAGTACAGAACCATCTTTTGTAACAATATTTTCTTCCTGGGCTGAAATATGAACTATCCTCTCTTCATTCCAAGCGTCTCCATAAAAATTCCTGCACTTAATTAATCTGTTCCTCTGTGAAGCCAACATTAGAGACACTCAGTACTCAGCGTCTCTAATGTTCCTTAATAAATATTAAATTCTGTTTCTTTCATAAGCTCGCTCACTAGAGGTATGGGAGCAGAGAGTGTTATGTTTCTAGACTAATAAGTTGAGGGTATGAGCTTAAATCCCACAATGGTAGCTGGCGGAATTTAATTTTAAATAATTAACAATCTGGTTACAGTGATCATGGAGTTATCAAAATCTTGTTTATTAATGCACTCTGCCGCCCCCGCCCCCCCCCCCCGCCGCCCAAGACTAGCAAGTTTGTACAGATGTACGGTGGAGAGCATTCTGACTGGTTCCATCACCTTGTGGTATGGATGCTCCATCGTGCAGAGTCAAAACAGGCTGCAGACGGTGGCAGACTCAACCAGCTTCATCTCGGGCACAACGCTCCCTGCCATCGAGGACATCTTCAAACTACAGTGCATCAAGAAGCTGACATCCATCATTAATGTCATGTTAGCATTCATTTCAAGAGCACTGGATTATAAACGCAAGGATTGAATTGAATTGACTTTATTACTTACATCCTTCATATACATGAGGAGTAAAAATCTTTACATTATGTCTCAGTGTGTAATGTGCAATTTACAGTAATTTATAATATGTAAAACAATATAACAGAAATACAGTTGTGTCATCATGAATTAACCAGTGTGATGGCCTGGTGGAAGAAGCTGTCCCGGAGCCTGTTTGTCCTGGTTTTTATGCTGCGGTACCGTTTCCCAGATGGTAGCAGCTGGAACAGTTTAGTTGAGATGTGATGTTGAGGCTTTATAAAGCACTGGTGAGGCCTCACTTGGAGTATTGTGAGCAGTTTTGTGCCCCTTATCTAAGAAAGGATGTGCTGAAATTGTTCGAACGAGGTTCACGTTAATGATTCCAGGATTGAAAGGCTTGTCATGTGAGGAGTGTTTGATGGCTCTGGGCCTGTACTCACTGGAATTCAGAAGAGTGAGGGGTGACCTCATTGAAATCTATCGAAAGTTGAAAGGCCTCAATAGAATGGATGCGGAGAGAATGTTTTTCTGCGGTGGGGGAGTCTTGAGACCAGAGGACACAGCCTCAGAAAAGAGGGACGTCCATTTAGAATGGAGATTGAGGAATTTCTTTACCCAGAAAGTGATGAATATGTGGAATTCATTGCCACAGGCAGCTGTGGTGGGTATATTTAAGGCAGAGGTTGATAGATTCTTGATTAGTCAGGGCATGAAGGGATATGGGGAGAAGGTAGGAGACTGGGGTTGAGAGGAAAAATTCAATCAGCCACGACGAGATGGCAGGGCAGACTCAATGGTCAAATGACCTAATTCTGCTCCTATATCTTATGGTCTTAATAAGGACCCTTACAATCTGGGACATGCACTTTTCTCATTGGGGTGAACATACAGGAGCCTGAAGACACTCAATGTTTTAGAAACATCTTCTTCCCATCCACCATCAGATTTTTGAATGGCCCATGAAGATATTGCTTTTGCACTATTTATTCATTTTAAAAAATGTTTTTCATTGTAACGCTGCCACAAAACAATGTATTTCATGGCATGCTGTACATCAGTGACAATAAAACTGATTCTGAGTACCTCAATTTGAGCCAAGATCTGACTCAAGGCACACAGCCCTCTGAAGTAGCCAGTCAAGCCACTCGGTCCGTGGAGTGTTACAAGGTCGTTCTGATCCTCTTGAAGTAACACTAAAAGGTAAAGAACTCTTCAGAAGAGTTCTATCTCCTTCATTGCGAAGTAGATGCAACTAACATATGTGTGTAGACTGTTAGGGTCTATAGCGAACATTAATTTCAACAGCAACCAGTCTTCAGACCTGAACGTAGACTAAAGGTTGAGATTAAAATGCAGCCGAGAACAATATCAGAACCAGGTTTAATATCACCAGCATATGCTGTGAAATCTCTTAACTTTGTGGCAGCAGAAGGGCAACAATTCTACCTGTGCCCAAGAAGAAACAGTTGAGTTGACTTAACAACTATCGTCCAGTAGCATTCACACCTACCATGATAAGGTGCTTTGAGAGGTTGGTTATGGCTAGAACCAACTCCTGCCTCAGCAAGGACCTGGACCCACTGCAATTTGCCTCTCGCCAGAGGAGGTCAAGGGCGCATGCGATCTCATTGGCTCTCCGCTTGGCCATGGATCACCTGGACAATACAAATACCTATGTCAGGGTGCTGCGTATTGACTGCAGCTCAGCGTTTAACACCATCATTCCCACAGTTCTGATCGACAAGCTCCAGAACCTAGGCCTCTGTACGTCCCTCTGCAACTGAATCGTCAGTTTCCTCACCAGAAGACAGCAGTCCGTGCAGGTCGGAAATAGCATCTCCACCACACTGGTGCACCTCAAAAATGTGTGCTTAGCCCACTGCTCCACTCTCTCTGCACGCTTGGCTGTGTGGCTTTCTCCTCTCTGCAATCAAATTTCTGAATGGGCACTGAACCCATGAATACTACCTCACCACGTTTTTATTTTTTTTCACTACTTATTTAATTAAACTGTTTTATACAAACAGTTATATATACACTTAAAACAATTCACACTTTTCTTTCCCATTATTATTATGTCTTCCTGGAACTGTAGACTGGCGTTGGTTGCAAACCAGAAAACATCCATTCACCTGCAATGTCTGCATATGCATGAAACCAGCTGCAGAATCAGTGGAGGTTAGCACTCATTTTGGGTGTCTGGAATTTTGGTGTGAAGCTGGAGGGGTTTAAAAATTATATGTAATTCAAATGAAGCATATAGCGGGGCAATCAGAACTGTATGTAGAACTCCAGATGGCCGAACCACAGAGTTTTATAAAGTTGCAACATAACCTCCTGACTGCTGAACTCATTGACCAATAAAAGCAAGCATTCCATAAGCCTTCTTAACCACCTTATTGACCTGTGCCACCTAATGCCACTTTCAAAGAGCTATGGACGTGGATCCCAAGATGTCACTGCTCTGCAACACTGTTAAGTAAATCCCATCAGGCACTGGGGACTTATCCACCTTAATACTCATGAGGAGGCCCAACATTTCCTCCTCCTTGACCTCTAAATGCCCTAAAGTATTTATACGCTCAGCACTGACCTCCTGGCCTTTTCCTTGGTAAATACTGAAGCAAAGTACTCATTAAGTACCTCACTCACATATTTATACATAAATTAAGGAGCTCGGGAAAGGAACTTTGGGCAAGTTCCAGCCTTTAGATATTCTCAAGTTACAAGGATTTTATGACAATTCCTCACTTTGTATCATCATTCCATTAAAAACCAAATTTAAGGAATTCAGGTTCATAATCGGCTGCGTGGATCTTGATTATTCCCGGAGCTCAATTACGCAGTCTACTTGGTGAAGTGGAGGTCAGACATCGGTCTGAACCTGACCTGGATCTGTCAAAATGCACAAGGAATCTCATTCTAGTTATGAATGAACAAACATCCAGATGAACTGGGTTCCAATTTCAGTGCTAATTGCCACTAATTACTCAGTCTGTGCTCTATGAAGAGACTGAAGAACAGGGGACATGGGTCGACTCCTTCAATTGACTGGCCTGTCCTCGATTTGTCACAGAAACCTATGGAGGGAAACGTTCCTGTAATCCGGTCACATCATCAGAAAGGAGGATGAATCAGAACCAGTTTTTTTTGTAACTTATTTTTTATTGTATTTCATCATCAAACAAACATTTCCATAAGATGTATTTCAAATACTGTACATATACATCATATAATCATATTTGTCACAAATCTCCACGTAATATTTATCTGAGGTATACACATATAGAAAGGAGAGGAAAAAAAGAACAATCGAAAGAAGAAAACTATGTACAGGGTAGGGAGTGATCTTTTTTTTACAACATATTTATTGACTTGTGAGAATAAAATCAGGCCTATGAGGTGTTATGTAGTTAAACCATTTTTTCCAGTATGAATAAAATTGTTCCAACTTATGATCAACAGATGCTGTTATCTTCTCCATTTTGTAAATGCCCATTGTCATTTCCATCCATACATTTAAAGTTGGGCTCTCCTGTGATAACCATTTCCTGGTAAGGGTCTTTTTACCAGCCACCAGCAGTACATTCATTAAATATTCATCCCTTTTCAACCATTCTTGAGGTATGTACCGAAATATATGGTCTTACCCTGTAAGGGTATTTCACATTTAAAGATGTCTTGTAGGGCATTATGTATCCCAGTCCAATAGTCTTTGATAACGGGGCATTCCCAGATAGTATGATAATGGTTTACATTTTGATTTCCACAATTTCTCCAGCAAGCAGGGAGGTTACTATCATAATGGAATTTCTGATAGGGTGTAATAAAATATCTTATCAAGTTTTTTCCACCCAAACTCCATCCATTTCTGTGAACTGGTACACTTCCATTGATACCTCCATATTATTGTCCAGTCTTCCTCAAATATTATTATCCGTCCTTCCTTCTCCCATTTTGTTTTGAATCAGAATCAGGTTCAATATCACTGCTATATGTCGCTGCAGCAGTACAATGCAATGCATAATAATATAGAAAAAAAATTGTAAATAACAGCAAGTGTTATATAGTTAATTAAATAAGTAGTGCAAAAATATAAATAAAAGTAGTGAGATAGTGTTCATGGGTTCAATGTCCATTCACAAATCAGATAGCAGGGGGGAAGAAGCTGTTCCTGAATAGCTGAGTGTGTGTGTTCAGGCTTCTGTACCTCCTTCCTGATGGTAGCAATGAGAAGAGGGCATGTCCTGGGTGGTGGGGGACCTTAATGATGGACACTGCACTTTTTGAGCACCGCTCCTTGTAAATGTCTTGGGCACTACGGAGGCTGGTGCCCATGATGGAGCTGACTAATTTTACAACTTTCTGCAGCTTACTTCCATCCTGTGCAGTACCCCCTCTCCCCATACCAGACGGTGATACAACCTGTTAGAATGCTCTCCATGGTACATCTGTAGAAGCTTTTGAGTGTTTATGGAACATACCAAATCTCCTCAAATTCCTAATGAAGTAAAGCCATTTTCTTGCCACCTCTATAGTTGCATCGATAGGTTGGGACCAGGTTGGAGTCACTCTCCTCCCAAAAACTGTCTTTATTATGGGTTCTTTTGGGTTTCTTTGTTTTGTGGCTCCCTGTAAAGAAACAAATCTCACGGTTGTATAAAGTATACATACTTTGATAATAAATGTACTTTGAAGCAGCATCCATTCAGCCGAACACAAGCCTGACCCGAGCCCTGCACTGTCTGCCCGCTATGTGGGCAGTGTCATCCGACCTGCAGACCGGAGGTTACAGGAGGGAGTTGGATCTGAGCTTCATATCCCAGAGGAAGGTCGCCGAGCACTGTTACGGACTAAAACTGAGCCACACAGTCCTGTTGAAGGGTCTCGGACCAAAACGTTGACTGTTCGCTCTTTTCCACAGATGATGCCTGGCCTGCTGAGTTCCTCCAGCATTTTGTGTATGTTGCTATGAACCTCACTATTTATGCTCTCTTTTTCAACTACTTACTTAATTTAATTATATACATAAATATATTTATTTATTATTGTAATTTATGTTTTTTTTATATATTGCATTCTACTGCTGCTGAAAACAACAAATTTCATAAGATATATCAGTGATATTAAACCTGATTCTGATAAATGGGAAAAATAAAAATCTCTCATTTACATTCTGACATGTCAAACTTCAAAGTAAATTTAAGTACATATATATCACCATATACAACCCTAAGATTCATTTTCTTGCAGGCATACACAGTAAGTCCAAGAAACGCAATTCAATCAATGAAAGACTGCACCCAGCAGCACAGACAGATAATGTGTAAAAGACAACAGGTTGTGTAAATACGAAAGAAAAAAAACTATAATAACAATAATAATAAATAAGTAATAAATATCGAGAAGATGAGATGAAGAGTTCCTGAAAGTGAGTCCCTAGGTTGTTGGAACAGTTCCGAGATGGGGTGAGTGTATCTGAGTGAAGTTCTCCCCTCTGGTTGGTCCATGGCCTCCTCTACTGCCACAAAGAGACCACTCTCGGGATGGAGGAGCAACACCTCACACTCTACCTGGGTAGCCTCCAACCTGATGGCATAAACATTGACGTCCCTAACTGTGGTTGGTTTCTTCCTCTTCCCCCATCTCTCTTTCTCCACCCTCCATTATGGCTACCGCCTTACTCCTTCTCTTCACCTCACCAACCCATCACCTTCCTCTGGTGCTCCTCCTCCTTCCCTTTCTCCTATGGTCCACTCTCCTCTCCTATACATTCCTTCTTCTTCAGCCCTTTACCTTTTCCATCTATCACCGCCCAGCTTCTCACGTCATCACCTCTCCCCTCACCCACCCGGCTTCCCCCTCGCATGGTCTCGCTCATCTCATGTTCCTTCCATTCCCCCCACTTTCTTATTCTGGCTTCTTCCCCCTTCCTTCCCAGGTGAGGGGTCTCATCCCAAAATGTTGTTGGTTTATTCCTCTCCATAGATGCTGCCTGACCTGCTGAGTTCCTCCAGCATCTTTGCAAGAGAGGCTCCAGTGGATTTAAACTAGATACAAGGGGAGAGGGGAACCAGAATGAAGGAACAGATGTAGGGGAGAAGGAAGAAAAAGAAAATAGTAAAGTTGTTTGCACCGTTAGTGATAAACAGAGAGTAAGAGGTGGAAAATTTCTTAAAATGCATTTATTTTAATGCTAGGAGCATTATAAGAAAGGTTGATGAGCTTAAAGCATGGATTGATACCTGGAAGTATGATGTGGTAGCTATTAGTGAAACATGGTGACAGGAGGGGTGTGATTGGCAACTAAATATTCCTGGATTTCATTCTTTCAGGTGTGATAGAATCGGAGGGACAAGAGGGGGAGGTGTTGCATTGCTTGTCAGAGAAAATATTACAGCGGTGCTCTGGCAGGATAGATTAGAGGGCACGTCTAGGGAGGCTATTTGGGTGGAATTGAGGAATGGGAAAGGTGTAGTAACACTTATAGAGGTGTATTATAGACCACCAAATGGGGAGTGAGAATTGGATGAGCAAATTTGTAAGGAGATAGCAGATATTTGTAGTAAGCACAAGGCTATGAT
This sequence comes from Mobula hypostoma, assembly GCF_963921235.1. NCBI lineage: Eukaryota > Metazoa > Chordata > Chondrichthyes > Myliobatiformes > Myliobatidae > Mobula > Mobula hypostoma. The sequence continues at coordinate 8,064,051 of NC_086124.1, forward strand.
TGTGAGAGATTTTAACTTTCCACACATCGACTGGGAAGACATACTGTAAAAGGGCTGGATGGTTTGAGGTTTGTAAAATGTGTGCAGGATAGTTTTTTGCAACAATACATAGAGGTACCAACTAGAGAAAGGGCAGTGTTGGATCTCCTGTTAGGGAATGAGATAGGTCAGGTAACGGAGGTTTGTGTTGGGAAGCACTTTGGGTCCAGTGATCACAATGTCATTACTTTCAATATAATTATGGAGAAGGATAGGACTGGACCCAGGGTTGATATTTTTGATTGGAGAAAAGCTTATCTTTAAGGACATGTGAAAGGATTTAGAAGGAGTGAATTGGGACAATTTGTTTTATGGGAAGGATGTAATAGAGAAATGGAGGTCATTTAGAGGTGAAATTTTGAGGGTACAGAATCTTTATGTTCCTGTTAGGTTGAAAGGAAAGGTCAAAAGTTTGAGAGAGCCATGGTTTTCAAGGGATATTGGAAACTTGGTTCGGAAAAAGAGAGATATCTGCAATAAATATAGGCAGCATGGAGTAAATGAGGTGCTCGAGGAATATAAAGAATGTAAAAAGAATCTTAAGAGAGAAATTAGAAAAGCTAAAAGAAGATATGAGGTTGCTTTGGCAAGTAAGGTGAAAATAAATCCAAAGGGTGTCTACAGTTATATTAATAGCAAAAGGATAGTGAGGGATAAAATTGGCCCCTTAGAGAATCAGAGTAGACAGCTATGTGTGGAGCCAAAAGAGATGGGGGAGACTTTGAACAATTTCTTTTCTTCGGTATTCACTAAGGAGAAGGATATTGAATTGTGTAAGATAAGGGAAATGGGTAGGGAAGTTATAGAAACTATGATGATTAAAGAAGAGGAAGTACTGGAGCTTTTAAGGAATATAAAAGTGGATAAGTCTCCAGGTCCTGACAGGATATTCCCTAGGACCTTGAGGGAAGTTAGTGTGGAAATAGTAGGGGCTCTGACAGAAATATTTCAAATGTCATTAGAAACGGGGATGGTGCCAGAGGATTGGCGTATTGCTCATGTTGTTCCACTGTTTAAAAAGAGTTCTAAGAGTAAACCTAGCAACTATCAGCCTGTGAGTTTGACGTCAATGGTGGGTAAATTGATGGAAAGTATTCTTAAAGATGGTATATATAATTATCTGGATAGACAGGGTCTTATTAGGAACAGTCAACATGGATTTGTGCGTGAAAGGTCATGTTTGACAAATCTTATTGAATTTTTTGAAGAGGTTACTAGGAAAGTTGACGATGATAAAGCGGTGGATGTTGTCTATATGGACTTCAGTAAGGCCTTTGACAAGGTTCCACACGGAAGGTTAGTTAGGAAGGTTCAATCGTTAGGTATTAATATTGAAGTAGTAAAATGGATTCGGCAGTGGCTGGATGGGAGATGCCAGAGAGTGGTGGTGGATAACTGTTTGGCAGATTGGAGGACAGTGTGTAGCGGTGTGCCTCAGGGATCTGTACTGGGTCCAATGTTGTTTGTCATATACATTAATGATCTGGATGATGGGGTGGTAAATTGGATTAGTAAGTATGCGGATGATACTAAGACAGGTAGAGTTGTGGATAATGAAGTAGGTTTTCAAAGCTTGAAGAGAAATTTAGGCCAGTTAAAAGAATGGGCTGAAAGATGGCAGATGGAGTTTAATGCTGATTAATGTGAGGTGCTACATTTTAGTAGGACCAATCAAAATAGGACATAAATGGTAAATGGTAGGGCATTGAAGAATGCCGTAGAACAGAGGGATCTAGGAATAATGGTGCATATTTCCCTGAAGGTGGAATCTCATGTGGATAGGGTGGTGAAGAAAGCTTTTGGTATGCTGGCCTGTATAAATCAGAGCACTGAGTATAGGAGTTGGGATGTAATGTTAAAATTGTACAAGGCATTGGTAAGGCCAAATTTGGAGTATTGTGTACAGTTCTGGTCACCGAATTATAGGAAAGATGTCAACAAAATAGAGAGAGTACAAAGAAGATTTACTAGAATGTTACCTGAGTTTCATCACCTAAGTTACAGAGAAAGGTTGAACAAGTTGGGTTTTTATTCTTTGGAGCGTAGAAGGTTGAGGGAGGACTTGATAGAGGTATTTAAAATTATGAGGGGGATAGACAGAGTTGACATGGATAGGCTTTTTCCATTGACAATAGAGGAAATTCAACAAGAGGACATGAGTTGAGAGTTAAAGGGCAAAAGTTTAGGGGTATCATGAGGGGGAACTTCTTTACTCAGAGAGTGGTAGCTGTGTGGAACGAGCTTCCAGCAGAAGTGGTTGAGGCAGGTTCGATGTTGTCATTTAAAGTTAAATTGGATAGATATATGGACAGGAAAGGAATGGAGGGTTATGGGCTGAGTGCGGGTCGGTGGGACCAAGTGAGAGTAAGCGTTCGGCACAGACTAGAAGGGCAGAGATGGCCTGTTTCCGTGCTGTAATTGTTATATGGTTATATGGTTGTGTATGTTACTCTGGATTTCCAGCATCTGCAGAATGGCTTGTGAGTATTAATATCTTAAACCCTCAGGAGAGAGTCCCAGAGATTGACACTCTCCTGACATGATTAATATTTTTTCAACACAATGGTAACAATTAGTGATTAACTTGTTTCAATTCACAAGCACGAGAAATTCTGTAGCTGTTAAAAATCCAAAATACCATGCACAAAATGCTGGAGGAACTCAGCAGGTCAGGCAGCATCTATGGAGATGAATAAACAGTCGACGCTTCAGGCCTAGGCCCTTCTCCAGGACTGGAAAGGAATGGGGAAGACGCCGGAAGAAAGAGATGGGGGGAGGGGAAGGAAGATAAGCTGGGGATGATAGGTGAAGCCAGTTGGGTGGGCAAGGTAATCGGCTGGAGAAGGAATCTGAGAGGAGAGGAGAGTGGACCATCGGGGAAAGGGAAGGAGGAGGGGATCCAGTGGGAGGTGATTGGCAGGAGAGAAGAGGTAAGAGGCCAGAGTGAGGAACAGGAGAAATGGGAAAGGGGAGGGAATTTTTTTACGGGTAGGAGAAATCAATACTTTACTTTATACTTTATACTTTATTGTCACCAAACAATTGATACTAGAACATACAATCATCACAGCGATATCTGATTCTGCGCTTCCCGCTCCCTGGATTACAAATTGATAATAAATATTAAAAATTTAAATTATAAATTATAAATAGAAAATAGAAAATGGAAAGTAAGGTAGTGCAAAAAAACTGAGAGGCAGGTCCGGACATTTGGAGAGTACGGCCCAGATCCGGGTCAGGATCCGTTCAGCAGTCTTATCACAGTTGGAAAGAAGCTGTTCCCAAATCTGGCCATACGAGTCTTCAAGATCCTGAGCCTTCTCCTGGAGGGAAGAGGGATGAAAAGTGTGTTGGCTGGGTGAGTCGTGTCCTTGATGATCCCGGCAGCACTGTTCCGACAGTGTGCAGTGTAAAGTGAGTCCAATGACGGAAGATTAGTTTGTGTGATGTGTGGTACTGTGTCCACGATCTTCTGCTGCTTCTTCTAGTCTGGGACAGGACAACTTCCATACCAGGTTGTAATGCACCCTAGAAGAATGCTTTCTACGGTGCATCTATAAAAATTAGTGAGGGTTTTAGGAGACAGGCCAAATTTCTTTTGCTTTCTCAGCAAGTAAAGGCACTGGTGGGCCTTCTTGGCAGTGGACTCTGTTTGGTTGGACCAAGTCAGGTCATTTGAGATATTGACCCCAAGGAACTTAAAGCTTTTGACTGTTCCACTTGACCATCACGAATGTAAATTCATGCCATCAAGGTGGAATATAAGATGTTGCTCCTCCACCCTGAGGGTGGCTTCATCATGGCACAAGAAGAGGCCATGTACCAACATGTCAGGATGGGAAGGGGAATGAGAATTAAAATGTTTGGCCACCAGGAAGTTCCGCTTTTGGCGGATGGAGCAGAGGTGCTCGAGTACGTGGGCACCAATTTACGACGGGTCTCACCAATGTAGGGAAGATCACCTCTGGAGCACTGGGCACAATAGCTCTAGTTTCATTTGCTATAACCACCTACTTTAACATTTTGACTATTGTCAGGTAAATTTACAGAATTACGTGTTTACAATGTCAACACATCCTAACTAGCAGAACCCCTTTGAGTATTCAGTATTAGTCTTTGTTCCAAAAGTCTCTGAGTACAAACTCCAGACATCCAGGTCCCAATGAAGGGTCTCAGCCCAAAACTTGGGTTGTTTACTCTTCTCCATAGATACTGCCTGGCCTGCTGAGTTCCTCCAGCATTTTATGTGTGCTGTTTGGATTTCCAGCATCTGCAGATTTTCTTTTGTTTGTGATCCAAAATATATCCCTTTTTGTTACAGAGTTGGAAGATGAAGATGTAACTGACCAGTAGGTTAAGTGACAGATCGGTCCTGAACTGTGCCTTAAGTGGCAGGGAGACAACTTTAACAGTGTGTTAATACCAGGAACGTTCACCCATTGATTGATCTATTGCCTCCCCCAGTGTAGTCTCCATGGGACAAAATCACCTAATGAACGGTTACGTTTATCACAAAGTATCAGATGGAAGTTAAATTGTGCACAGCTTTTACTTCATGAAGACTGATTCTCATTTTAGAGTGTTTAAGTGTTAAACACACCTTCACCCAGCATCGAACGCACCTTTAAAAGGCGTCATCTATTACAATCTATCGAAAGGGGGAGAAGGCAGGAGATCAAGGCTGAAAGGAAATTTAGATCAGCCACGATGAAATGGTGGAAAAGACTCTGTGGGCCAAATGGCCTAATTCTGCTCCTATATCTTATGGTCTTATTATTAAGGACCCCTATCACTCAGGACATACCCTGTTCTCATTGCTACTATCAGGGAGGAGGTACAGAAGCCTGAAGGCACACACTCAATGATTCAGGAATAGTTTCCTCCTCTGTGTCATCTGATTTCTGAATGGGCATTGAACCCAAGAACACTATCTCAGTACTTTTATATTTGCTCCCCTTTCGCTCAAACTTATTTAATTTATATATTTATATTTATATATAGTGGTGGGGCGGGAATAAGTCTCTACCAAAGGAGGTGTAAGGCGCTCCTTCCCTCCAGAGTCCGGCAGGTCACCCTTGGACAAGGTGTATCCCCAAGTACTGGTAATGCAACCACGGATGCCAGGCAGACAATCTCTGAAGAGTATTGATAATGGCTGGGGTCAGCCATCTTGTAAAGACACCGCCCAGAAGAAGGCAATGGCAAACCACGTCTGTAGAAGAATTTGCCCAGAACAATCATGATCGTCCACGTCATACAACATGGCACATAATGATATATATGTTTTGGGCAATGATTCTCACTCTCTGCATGCCACCTTGCTGAACAGAGGAGCACTTTTAGGAATAGACTGAGACAACTGCACTGCTCCAAAGAGCGTTATATGAGGTCATTCTTACCCTCGGCCATTAGGCGCTATAATGAGTCAACCTATAGCTGGGGAAGTGATGACCCCCTTCCTGTTTGAGGTAACTTATTTTTTATTCTTTCTTACTTTACTTCTAATACTTGTATATCTGTGTATATGCTACTGTGGCACTGAAGTTTCCTTTGGAATCAATAAATTATCGATCTATCTATATATATACCTATATCTATCTATATATATATGTGTGTGTGTGTGTGTGTGTGTGTGTGTGTGTGTGTATGTGTGTGTATGTAAATATATGTCTGTGTGTATGTGTGTATATACTTAATGTAATTTCTAGTTTTTTTAATTATGTATTGCAATATCCTGCTGTCACAAAACAACTAATTTCTGACATAAAGGCATCCGTTAGTCTTGCGAGACCATGGATCTGCACCTGGAAAGTCTTCACTCTCCAGGGCGCAGGCCTGGGCAAGGTTGTATGGAAGACGGGCAGTTGCCCGTGCTGCAAGTCTCTCCTCTCCATTTCACCAATATTGTCCAAGGAAAGGGCAAGGGGTGATACAGCTCGGCACCAGTGTCGTCACAGAGCACTGCGTAGTTAAGTGCCTTGTTCAAGGACACAACCCACTGCCTTGGCTGGGGCTCGAACTCATGACCTTCAGATCACTAGTCGAATGCCTTAACCACTTAGCCTCGTGCCCGCACTAATTTCTGACATATACCAGTGATATTAAACCTGATTCTGACGCCAAGATACATCATTAGTGAGGTGACCTAGGGTCATCGAGCGTTTTGGATCTTTAAACGTCAAACACCCTCGCCCAGGCAACCCAGCCAGCTTCGATCAGGCCCCGGCTTGTGTCCCAGCCGCACTGGTCTACGGGCCGCACCTCTTGATCCATAGCCATCTGGAGGCTCGCTCAGCAGCCTCTGTGACGGTCCTGATGACTCTTTTCTTTGCAGCCCCCGTAATGCCAAGGAAAGAGCAAGTTCTGCAGAGCAAGTAGCCAGCGAATCCTGTACACCCCACCCTTATAGGTATTCAGCACAGGAACAGACTCTTCCGGCCCAGGAACCCACCCCACCCAATTACACCCATGTGATCAATTAACCTATTGTTGCAGGGGAAAGGATAGTGAGGGCTAATAATAGAAAATAGGGATGTGGATTGTGCTAACGTGATAACAAGGAACTGCAGGCAACTGTAGAGACATGGAATGCAGCAGCAATGACACCAAGTTTCAGGAACTTCACTAATTATGTTATAACATGCACCCATTGTTATAACAGAAAACTGGATTTACTTTTAGACCTGCGGATAATCTGTAAACAGTACCTCGTCTGTTTCTTAATTAAGTCTTCCTGTCACCACCATTCTGTTATCCAAATGTAGTTTCATTGGTAATCTTGTTAACAGAGAATGTAAAAGCTGTGGCAAATTCACACTCAGATAGAACAGCTTTGACTGATCTTCTGGTGAGCGCTAATTTTTTAATAGATTGCCCATTATTTTGTGTGATCTTTCAGTTTACTCCTACGCCTGCTAACCTGCACAAAATGCTGGAGGGTCTCAGCAGCTCAGGCAGCACCTACGGAGCAGAGTAAAGAGTCACGGTGTTGGGCCGAGACCCTTCATGAGGACCCGGGTCTCGGCTCTTAGGTCTCAGCCCGAAACCTTGTCTCTATTCCTCTCCGCATATGCAGCTTGACCTGCATGTGTGGGGAGGAACAGATGGCAACAGATGCCCTCTTCTTAGAGCGTCATAGGAAGTCATTCCTGCCTGCGGCCATCAAACTTTACAACTCCTCCCTTGGAGGGTCAGACACCCTGAGCCAATAGGCTGGTCCCGGACATTTCATAATTTACTGGCATAATTTATATATTACTATTTAATTATTTATGGTTCTATTACTATTTATTATTTATGGTGCAACTGTAACGAAAACCAATTTCCCCCGGGATCAATAAAGTATGACTATGACTATTATTGCTACCATCAGGGAGGAGGTACAGAAGCCTGAAGACACACACTCAATGATTCTTCCCCTCTGTCATCCGATTTCTGAATGGATATTGAAACCATGAACACTACCTCACTACCTTTTTATTTAATTTAACAATTATATATATATATATAGAGAGAGAGAGAGAGAGAGAGATGATAGATACACAAACACACATATATATATACTGTCATTCACAGTTTTTTAATCTATTATTATGTATTGCATTGTACTGTTGCCACAAAGTTAACAAATTTCACGACTTGTGCCACTGATATTAAACATGATTCTGATTCTAAGTTCCTCCAGCACTTTATGTGTGTTACTCTGGATTCACAGCATCTGCAGAATCTCTTGTGTTTATAACCTACTAATCCGTATGCCTTTGGACTGTGGGAGGAAACCAGAGCCCTCGGAGGAAACTACGGAGTCACGGGAAGAATGTAAAAACTCCTTACAGACAGCAGCAGAGTTGAAACCTGTTTTTTTTTCAAGTTCAAAGTACATTTATTATCAAACTATGTATATATTATACAACCTTGAGATTCATCTCCTAACAGGCAGCCACGAAAGGAAGAAATTGGAAGCAAATAGCATTCTGAACTGAAGTCCACAAAGAGAGTCGTAGACCCTGAGTAACCCGTACGTCTTTGGAATGTGGAAGGAAACCGGAGCAACTGGAGGGAAGATCGTGGTCATGGGGAGAACGTACAAAGTCTTTACAGGCAATGGCAGAATCGAACCCAGGTTGCTGGCACTGTAATAGCATTGCACTAGCCGCTACTCTACCGAGTCACTTGACCGGCTGAGTTTTTTCAACAGTTTATAATTGCCTCAGTTTAAATATGCTGTTTTGGGCTATGTTGACTTTAAAAAGGATAACTTACTTAGTATTTCAGTTGCTGGTGACATAATAGCATTACGCTAACTGCTATGCTTTTGTGCCTCTTCCAAATATTAGTTAGTCCATAGTTATGTTAACCATAATGTCATAACTCCAGAATAATCCAGGTGCAGAGCCACAAAGTAGCAGGGTGGCCTGCCAGTTGCAGTGCCAGCTGAACTGGATTTCATTTTTTCCCATAAATGCCTGCAAGAAAATGAATCTCAAGTTAGTACATGATAGCATAAAGTGTTGCTCGTTCGTTACTTACCATGCCGTAAGGTCATGATTGTTCTTGGCAAGTTTTTCCACAGAAGTGGTTTGCCGTTGCCTTCTTCCGGGCCGTGTTTTCACAAGATGGCTGACTCCAGACATTATAGAACGTAGAATAGTACAGCACAGTACAGGCCTTTCAGCCCACATTGTTGTGCCGACCCTCAAACCCTGCCTCCCATATAACCCCCCCATCTTAAATTCCTCCATATACCTGTCTAGTATTCTCTTAAATTTCACTAGTGTATCTGCCTCCACCACTGACTCAGGCAGTGCATTATCAACAATCAGATTATCAATAATCTTCAGAGACTGTCAGTGACCGCATCACTAAGACTTGTGATGTGCACAAGGCCATCCACCACCTGCTCCCATGGCCTGACGTGACCCTGATTGGAGGGGGCTAGTCAGGTGCTACACCTTGCCCAAGGGTGACCTGCAGACTAGCGGAGGGAAGGAGCGCTTCACACCTCCCTTGCTAGAGATGTATCTATCTCCACCCCACCACCCTAGTCCATAGTTGATAATAAATTTACTTTGAACTTTAAGCATTCTGATGCGCATTTGCAGCGTAAAGGCATGGAGGAGCTGCATCCTGGAAGAAGTGAGAGCTGCAGGTTCCCCTTAGCAGGGGCACAGTGACGTGCCCATTCTGTAAGTGGTTGTGTAGTCAGAATTCAGCCCAAGTCAAAGCAAGTGAACTTAAAATAGAGAGTGCGGGAAATGTTCAGCAGGCCAGGCAGCACCCATAGGGAGAGAAAAACAGACCCAGTGAGTATTTCTGCACATTCTGTTTTCATTTCAGATTCCCAAGATCATTAGATCCCCAGATTTTTGTTTATCTTACAAGAATCCACAGGATACAAAGTACATTTATTATCAAATAACGTATGTAATATACAACCCTGAGATTCATCTTCTTCACAGACAGCCACAAAACAAAGAAACCATGGAACCCGTTCAAAGAAAGCGTCAAACCCACCCTCCTTCCCCCAAGCATAAAAAAACCAAATTGCGCAAATGGCAACAAAAGAAATGAGTGAAAGCACAGAATATAAACCTCAAAATTAAAATGCATATTTCAGTTCGGTCAACCCCAGTGTTCATCCTCTGCAGGCTGTCCCGATTCAAGAATCACCCAAGAAATTGCAACAGAAAAAAAAGGAGTGACCAGAAACGAGAACAAATCATAAACCTGAATTCGAGTCCAAATCTACAAACCACGGAGAATAAACCTTGCTCCAGTGTCGTTCTCTGACAAGATCGAGGGAGAGAAAGATCACTGGAACACAAGGACCTCCCCTCAGAAGGAGCAAGCAAGGGGGAGGGAGACACCATCACGCACAGACAGCCTCTTCTGGCAGCAGTGAACAAAAGGCTGATAAAGGGCGCTGAACACTTGCTCGCCTTCTGAACCCGCCTCGATGATTTCAATCTTCCTTGATGATTTATTTATTGAGATACAGCGCAGAACAGCACTCCCCTGATTTAATCCTAGCCTAATCATGGGACAATTTACAATGACCAATTAACTTACCAGTCGGTACGTCTTTGGACTGTGGGAGGAAACCAGAGCACCCGGAGGAAACCCACATGGTCACAGGGAGAACGTACAAACTCCTTACAGTCAGTGGCGGGAAATTGGCGAGATTGGCGAGACGCGGTGTTGTTTATGGGCTCACAGTCTTCCCGGCCTCCATGCCACATACTTTGGTCAGAGCCTCGTGGAACCCTCTCTTGGAGCCAGCAAAGCACCAGATCGCCCAATCAGCCCAAAAACGCACCACCAAAGACTCCAGCACTAGCAAAACCACATCTGAAATAAAAAGAAGACGTAAAAAGAGTGAAAGGAGTATATTTGTGAACCGTCTTAAGGATGTCATCTTTGTTAGCCTTGTTCACTGGCACCATCTGCACCAACATCTTCCTCTGTCAGTTGTATTAAAACAATCCATAAACATCTTATCTGAAAATCTACTTACAGATTTGTCAAAACAACTGCTTAGAGTATAATATCAATGGTTCTGGTCTGAGGGACCTTAATCTTATCAAAGCAGAGTAATATTCCATTCCACTGTGCTGACACCCCTCACTGTAATGAGAATGAATGCATCAAAAAAACTAATTTTGAGAGAAACCACATCAAACTCTTCAGTTATTGAGAGCTATATTGGAGAAAAGGCTTCTCCAGTTTCAAATTACCTCCACAAATCAAAGACTACTTGTTATGTTTCCATAAATTAAGCAACTTTAGGGAAATTGGATCCTGGATTTGACAGGTGGACTTCATAACTTAGATGGTCTCTTCCATTTAAAGCCCGTGATAAATGTACATAGTCCCATTTAAACTATTTTCTCTAAAGATTGGTATGCAGCATTGTGGAAATTTGAAGAGTTTTAATAAAGTTAAGATGATCCATTAATCAGAAACCCTGTCAGGAGAATGCTTCCCTATCAAGGAGAAAGTCAGAGCATTGCTAATTGTAGAGTGAGTTCAAAGGGACCACTTCAATCTTCTTGTAATCATAACTAAAGATAAAGATGGAACATTCTATTTAAAAATAATAGTTTCTTTTATGTAACCTTGGAATACTGCCATCAGGAAGGAGGAACAGGAACCTTAAGTCGCTAATCTGGACCCAACATATCAATGCAACTACAAAGAATGCACAACAGTGGCTATATTTCATTAGGAGTTTGAGGAAATTTAGTATGTCACCTAAAACACTTGTAAATTTCTACAGATGTACATGGAGGGCATTCTAACTGGCTACATCACCAAACGGTACGAGGGGAGGCTACTGCACAGGATCGAAGTAAGCTGCAGAGAGCTGTAAAATTAGCCAGCTCCATCATGTGCACCGGCCACTGTCGTATTTGGGACATCTTCAAGGAGCGAAGCCTCAGAAAGATGAGGTCCGTCGTTAAGGACAGCCATCACCCAGGATATGCCCTCTTCTTACTGCTACCATCGGAGAGGAGGTACAGGAGCCTGAAGACACACACTCAGCGATTCAGAAACAGCTTCTTCCCCTCCGTCATCTGATCTCTGAATGGACATTGAGCCCACGAATACTACCTCACTGCTTTTTTAAAATTTCCTATTTTTTTCACTACTTATCTAACTTATCTATTTATCTATTTATTTCATTTATATCTATTTCACTACTTCTCTATTTTATATATATACTTACTGTAATTCAGTTATCATTTTCTCTCTACTATCATGTATTGCATTGTACTGCTACCGCAAAGTTAACAAATTTCACAATGAATGCCAGTGATATTAAACCTCATTCTGATTCCAACACCATCAGGTTCAGGGACAGTTATTACCCTACAACCATCAGGCTCCTAAAGCATCATGAATAACTTCACTCACCCCAACACTGAACTGATCCCACAACCAATGGACTTTCAAGGACTCTGCAATTCATGTTCTCAATAATTATTACTTATAATTCTATTTTGCTTATTCTGTTTTGCTGTTGCACTATTTGTCACCTTTTGCACACTGGTTGTTTGCCCCTCTTTGTGTAGTTTTTCACTGAATCCGTCGTGGTTCTTTGTATTTACTGTGAATGCCCTTGAGAAAATTAATCTCAGGGTAGCCTGAGGTGAGGCATCCGTCAGTCAGGGTCAACCATGGATGTTGTGTCCCAGCTGTCTAGGTACACAAGCCTGGGCAGTACGATATGGAGAGCAAGCTTCCCCCTCTCCGTGCATCTGATGAATCCAAAGGAACGGCAGAGACCGTTACAGTTTGGCACCAGCAGCATTGCAGAAGTTACCAGTCAACATCCAGCTGGTCTCTTTCTCCTCCCCGAATCCTTTTATTCTGGTATCTTCCCCCTTCCTTTCCAGTCCTGATGAAGCATGAAATGTCATCTGCTTATTCATTTCCATAGATCCTGCCAGCGTTGAACTCAACGTAGGACTGCCTTAGGGACTCCAGCTCTGGATTTTTCCGTTGAGGTTTACTCCTGAAGACTTTCCCATGAATGGGTATAGCCACAAGGCAGCGGAGGTTTGAGATCAAAGTTTTCCTATAGATACTTTGATAATAAATTTACTTTACTTTGGCTCCGAGGAGGTTAATTGGACTAGAATCAAAGCCCAATCTGTGGTCAGTTGTGCTGTAAGGTGTCATGTTAACTGCTACCTTGCTCCGTGTTGACTCTGTTTTATATTCTAGCCTTCCTGAAGAAGTCTGCAGATGCCGGAAATCCACAGCGACACACACAAACTGCTGGAGGAACTCAGCAGGTCAGGCAGTATCTATGGAAATGAATAAGCAGATGACATTTCATGCCGAGAACCTTCATCAGGACTGGAAAGGAAGGAGGAAGATGCCAAAATAAAAGGATTCGGGGAGGGGAAAGAGACGAGCTGGAAGTTGATGGGTGAAGCTGGGTGGGTGGGAAAGGTCAAGTGGTGGAGAGGAAGGATTCTGATAGGATAGGAGAGTGGACCATAGGGGAAAGGGAAGAGGGAAGGAGGAGGGGATGGGGGGGGTGGAAGTAATAGGCAGGTGAGAGGTGGGGAATATAGAAGAGGGGGTGTGGGGGAATTTGTTTACCGGAAGGAGAAATCGATATTTATGCCAACAGATTGGATGGTACCCAGACAGAATATGGGGTTGGTCTCAGAATGGATGCAGATGGAACGTAGACCATAGAAAGGTACAGTACAGAAACAGGCCATTCAGCCCACAATGTTGGACTGAGCGAGCTACAAAAAAAAAACAAATCAAAAACATCCAAAATCCCTCCTACCTACACCAAGTCCATATCCCTCCAGCTTCTTTAACGAGGTAAATGATCAATTGTGACGTGGACTTCAGAGGATTGGGAATACAAGGCTTTCAGATCAGTATCTTGCATTCCCATCCGGTGCAAGGACCCTGCCAACGTTAGCTGTCAAACCAACACCATCAGTTGACATGCGCTTCTTTAAAAACAGCTGCCGAGACTGAGCAAGAGGTTGTCCACGTACCACAGTGATGATGAGCAAAGGCTTATTATTCAGTACTGACAGGGCTCTGTTTAATTGGCTACTCCCCTGCAGTTAATGCTCTAAAGTTTACCCAATTAATGAAAGAAGATACAACCACTTTTTTTTAATGTTCATCTGTTGTTAAGACATGGGATGGAGGAGGAAAAGCAACATTTACTGCAAAGCCTTAATTGGTTTGTAAGGACCATTACAGAGCAAACCACAGAGGCTGGCTCACACGCAGCCAGATCAACTACTGACAGCAGATTCTCTCTTTTAAAAGACATGAGTGAATTGGGTTGGTTTTGACAACACCCTGACAGCCTTACCAGTGCATGAAAGTTTTTGCGTTCAGTTCACAAGCTACCAAAACAGGATTTGGTAGATACCTCGCTGGAAAACAGCATCCATCACTAATTTAAAATCCCTTAATGTTATCATTTCAGAGGATCTGTCCTGGGACCAGCATGTGAGTGCCACTACAAAGGAGGCAACAGCAGCACCTCTACTTTCTCAGAAGTTTCTCAGACTCAGCATGTCACCCAAAAGTTTAACAAACTTCAGTAGGTGCACGAGAGAAAGTGTCCTGACTGGTTGCAGTTAGGATACAGCTACAAGGAGCACTACTACAAGAAAGCAACATCCATCATCAAGGACCCCCACCATCCAGGCCATACTCACTTCTTGCTACTGCCATTAGGAAGGAGGTACAGGAGCCTTAGGTCCCACACCACCAGGTTCAGGAATACTTATTACCCTTCAACCACCAGGCTCCTGAACCGACATGGATAAATTCACTCACCTCAGCTTCGAACTAATTCTACAACCTATGAACTCACTTTCATGATTTGTGTTATTTATTTACTGTTAAATTTATTTTTATTGTATTTTTAATTTTTCTCATCTCAAGCTGGTAAAACCTAAGGTATGGGCATAGCCAAGCACACTCATTTCTCAATTGATAGGAACTTTCAGACTGTTCTGTTGTGGCTTTCTGAAGATTTACATAGATATTACTATGTAGCCCTAATTGTTTAATGCTATTGTGTAGTGACTTTGTGATGTTACCAGTTGTAGATATTACTATTGGGACAATGTATACCCTGTTCATATTCCATAGTCTTTCAATTTCCTCTTTTAATTCCGCATATTTCTAGTGTTTTTCGCTTATTGATTTCTGTAAGTTAAGTGTGTTTGGAAAGGCGACATCTACTAAGTAACTTGTTCTTGCTTGTTTATCCTGTATTATTATATCTGGCCAGTTATTATGGATGCCTCCTCATATTTACCCCTCGATCGTGACCCCACTAAGGAGCACCAGGCCATTGTCTCCCACACCATCACCGACTTTATCCGCTCAGGGGATCTCCCACCCACTGCTACCAACTTTATAGTTCCCACACCTCGCACTTCCTGTTTCTACCTCCTACCCAAGATCCACAAACCTGCCTGTCCTGGCCGACCTATTGTCTCAGCTTGCTCCTGCCCCACCGAACTCGTTTCTGCATACCTTGACACGGTTTTATCCCCCCTTGTTCAATCCCTTCCGACCTATGTTCGTGACACTTCTCGCGTTCTTAAACTTTTCGATGATTTTAAGTTCCCTGGCCCCCACCGCTTTATTTTCACCATGGATGTCCAGTCCCTATATACTTCCATCCCCCATCAGGAAGGTCTCAAAGCTCTACGCTTCTTTTTGGATTCCAGACCTAATCAGTTCCCCTCTACCACCACTCTGCTCCGTCTAGCGGAATTAGTCCTTACTCTTAATAATTTCTCCTTTGGCTCCTCCCACTTCCTCCAAACTAAAGGTGTAGCTATGGGCACCCGTATGGGTCGTAGCTATGCCTGCCTTTTTGTTGGCTTTGTGGAACAATCTATGTTCCGTGCCTATTCTGGTATCTGTCCCCCACTTTTCCTTCGCTACATCGACGACTGCATTGGCGCTGCTTCCTGCACGCATGCAGAACTTGTTGACTTTATTAACTTTGCCTCCAACTTTCACCCTGCCCTCAAGTTTACCTGGTCCATTTCCGACACCTCCCTCCTCTTTCTAGATCTTTCTGTCTCTGTCTCTGGAGACAGCTTATCCACTGATGTCTACTATAAGCCTACTGACTCTCACAGCTATCTGGACTATTCCTCTTCTCACCCTGTCTCATGCAAAAACGCCATCCCCTTCTTGCAATTCCTCCGTCTCCGCCACATCTGCTCTCAGGATGAGGCTTTTCGTTCTAGGACGAGGGAGATGTCTTCCTTTTTTAAAGAAAGGGGCTTCCCTTCCTCCACTATCAACTCTGCTCTTAAATGCATCTCCCCCATTTCACGTACATCTGCTCTCACTCCATCCTCCCGCCACCCCACTAGGAATAGGGTTCCCCTGGTCCTCATCTACCACCCCACCAGCCTCCAGGTCCAGCATATTATTCTCCGTAACTTCCGCCACCTCCAAAGGGATCCCACCACTAAGCACATCTTTCCCTCCCCCACCTCTGCATTCCACAGGGATTGCTCCCTACGCAACTCCCTTGTCCATTCATCCCCCCCATCCCTCCCCACTGATCTCCCTCCTGGCACTTATCCGTGTAAGCGGAACAAGTGCTACACATGCCCTTACACTTCCTCCCTTACCACCATTCAGGGCCCCAAACAGTCCTTCCAGGTGAGGCAACACTTCACCTGTGAGTCAGCTGGGGTGATATACTGCGTCCGGTGCTCCCGATGTGGCCTTTTATATATTGGCGAGACCCGACGCAGACTGGGAGACCGCTTTGCTGAACATCTACGTTCTGTCCGCCAGAGAAAGCAGGATCTCCCAGTGGCCACACATTTTATCCCATTCCCATTCTGACATGTCTATCCACGGCCTCCTCTACTGTAAAGATGAAGCCACACTCAGGTTGGAGGAACAACACCTTATATACCGTCTGGGTAGCCTCCAACCTGATGGCATGAACATCGACTTCTCTAACTTCCGCTAAGGCCCCACCTCCCCCTCGTACCCTATCTGTTACTTATTTTTATACACACATTCTTTCTCTCACTCTCCTTTTTCTTCCTCTGTCCCTCTGAATATACCCCTTGCCCATCCTTTGGGTTCCCCCCCCCCTTGTCTTTCTTCCCAGACCTCCTGTCCCATGATCCTCTCATATCCCTTTTGCCTATCACCTGTCCAGCTCTTGGCTCCATCCCTCCCCCTCCTGTCTTCTCCTATCATTTTGAATCTCCCCCTCCCCCTCCCATTTTCAAATCCCTTACTCACTCTTCCTTCAGTTAGTCCTGACGAAGGGTCTCGGCCTGAAATGTCAACTGCACCTCTTCCTAGAGATGCTGCCTGGCCTGCTGCATTCACCAGCAACTTTTATCTGTGTTGCTTGAATTTCCAGCATCTGCAGAATTCCTGTTGTTTGCGGTTATTATGGATTGTCCTGTATGTAATAATTGATAAGTCATAATATAATTTGGGGGTTTCTGACTCTAAAACTGGATCAGGCTTATATTTATAGTAATGTATGGTTTCTTTTATGAGTTTGTATTTTAAAACAAGATTTTGGTGAATGATGTTTGCCACTTGATTGTGCCTGTGCAAGTAATCAGATTGAGTTAAGCTGCTGCAGGACCCTGTAATGTATTGGATTGTTTCTGTTTTCTCTTGGCTTTTTCTGCATTTATAATCTTGAATTTGTTGGTCTTTTATTGTGTATTTTTGCTCATATTTTTGTCAGTTTGCCTTCATTTGTACAATGGTTGTTTGTCAGTTTTTGTGTGTAGTTTTTCAATGATTCTATTATATTTCTTCATTCTACTGTGAAAGCCCATAAGAAAATGAATTTTACTGTAGTAGATTGATAATAAATTTACTTTGAACTTTCAACCCAGGACATGCCCTCTTCTCATTACTACCATAAGGGAGGAGGTACAGGAGCCTGAAGACCCACACTCAAAATTTTGGCAATAGATTCTTCCCCTCTGCCATCAAACTTCTGAGCAGCCCACGAACACTACTTCAATAGTTTTGTTCTCGTTTTGCACCATTTATTAATTTTGATATTGTAACACAGTAACAACAAATTTCACAGCATGCATCAATGATAATAAGCCCGATTCTGAAATTGTGAACATTGGTGAGAGGGAGGGATGAGTCAGTGTCTAGCAGGTGGAGTCAGGTGAGTGGGGATGATGGGCAGGTGGGCCAGGTGGGGTGAGAGGGAGGGGAAGCGTTGAGTCAAAGGTTGGTAGTTGGAAGCCAAAGAATGAGGTGGACTGAGATGAGTGGGAGAGGAGAGGGTGAGGGTGAAGACTGGTAGGTGACAGGTGGACAAGGAAGAGTGGATGGCCAGATGGGTTCAGGTAGGGAGGGGATTGTAAGGAAAAAGTTAAATATGATACCTCCTTGGTATATGCTAACAAATGGAAGTCTGCAAGACAAAGTACTGTTAGCTTGGAATGGGATTGTTTTGAGAAAGTACAAGAGAACCAGTCCACAGCAATGTTTTGAGAAAGTTCAGGGAGTACAAGTCTACAGCCATAACAGTGGAGATGGTGATAAACATGTTTTTCTAGGCAAGGAGAGGTCAGTGTGTATAGACAGGAACCAAATGCATGGAAAAGTATCAGTGTAAGGGGTTTTGAAGGGTATAAGAAGGGAACCTTCCTGGTACAAGGGGAGAGAGTTTTGTCCTAGGCTAGGTCTGGCTGATGACTAGTGGTAAGACATGGAACAGCTCATCATGAGAGTCAGAGTATGTCACATTGGAGTTAGACTAAGATGTAGAGATAGAGAAAGGGGAGAGGCTGTGTGAAAGTCTGTCAGCATTCTGCATATCATCTCACTTAAAGGATGATAAGAATTATTTATTTTAACTGTACTGCTACTATTACTGTTGTAGAGATCTTTTTTTCCTTTTGTATTGCATATGTGCTGGTTCTAATAACGTGTTTCCTTGTGGCCTTGAACACATGTGGTGTCTCCTTTAGTTTACGAATACATACACAAATACCCTGAGCTGGAACAAGAAAAGGCACATAGTGAATTTTAGAATAATTTTTGTCTACAGGGATAAAGACGGTGAACCTTTAGATTCCCCTCCAAGTCTCACACTTGTAATTACATCACAATTTCTTCAGAATCGGGTTTAATATCATCGGCATATGTCGTGAAATTTGTTAGCTTTGTGGTGGTAGTGCAATGCAGTTCATGATAATATAGAAAAAAATACTGTGAATTACAGTAAATATATATATATATATATACACACACAAATAAAAAAGTAATGAGGTGGTGTTCATGGGTTTAATGTCCAAATGTTTAAAGTAGACTGCAGCGGGGAAGAAAACTGTTCCAGAATCGTTGAGTGTGTGCCTTTAGGTTTCTGTACCTCCTTCCCGATGGTAACACATGTCCTGGTGGGGGTCCTTAATGATGGACGGTTCTTGAGATGTCTTGGATACTTCCTGGAACTTCCGACCAATACAGTGAGGATTCTTTTTCACCATACTCCAAGTCAAGTCAAAGGAAAGTATGTGTACACTCAGTGGCCACTTTATTAGCTACTTCCTGGTACTGGGTGTATTTCATCATATACTAAGTTTAAAGTAAATTTATTGTCAAAGTACATATATGCAACACCGAGATTCATTTTCTTGCGAGCATACTCAATAAATCCATATAATAATAACCGCAACAGAATCCGTGAAAGTCTGCCCAATTTGGGCATTCACCCAGAGTTCAGAAGACAGCAAACTATGCAGATAAAAAAGAGAAAGAAATAATAAACAGACAGACAGGCAGATAGATAGACAAGTAATAATATTGTGAACATGGGATGAAGAGTCCTTGAAAGTAAGTCTGTTGGTTGTAGGAATATTTCAATGATGGGGCAACTGAAGTTATCCACTTTGGTTCACAAGCCTGATGGTTGAGGAGTAATAGATAGATAGATAGACATACTTTATTGATCCCAAGGGAAATTGGGTTTCATTACAGTTGCACCAACCAAGAATAGAGTATAAATATAGCAATAGAAAACCATAAATAATTAAATAGTAATATGTAAATTATGCCAGATGGAAATAAGTCCAGGACCAGTCTATTGGCTCAGGGTGACTGACCCTCCAAGGGAGGAGTTGTAAAGTTTGATGGCCACAGGCAGGAATGACTTCCTATGATGCTACATTATGTAGTGGATGGGAGACATTCCTGATACCTGTTCCTGAACCTGCTGGTGCGAGTCCTGAGGCTTCTGTACCTCCTTCCTGATGGCAGCAGCGAAAACCTGGGTGGCGGCCACCCTGAGATTCAGTTTCTTGCAGGAATTTACCGGAAAGTAAAGAAAGACAAAAAAAATTATGACAACAACCATACCTAAATAAATACCAACAGAAAGGAACCTGCCTCCATCCTTTCTGGGGAAATAGGGAGAGGCATTTCAATATCGTTCATGTTCAGTGTATAAATAAGAAATAAACAGAATAGTTTTGAGATTTCTTGAGACGAATCCGTAACTAGTCTTCCATTTTTGAAATCCTGCTTCAAAGGACAATATGGCATTAATGATACTGGCCAGTAGTGAACAAACAGACTAAAGTTGATATATATATAGGACAACAAATTATCTATCAACTATCGCACGAAAAGAAGGTGGTTGCTATATTTTCTGCTTCAAACAGGATGTCTTATCTGATGAAAGTAGTTCTGGAGTAAACAGCTACAAATGTTTACATAAAAAGAATGTCTTCAAAGGATTTTAACAATAGATGCGTTGTGATGTCTTATCTGTGACACGGAACATTTTGATGTTGCTGAGATGTGTGTAAGCGAGTCTGCTTTTTTAACATTGCTTTGGTGGACTCGAAGCTAAAAGGCCAGCTTGCGATTCTGGTGGGTTTGATCTTTCGTTTTGGTGTCAATGAAAACTGTTCTGTAGATTGTATTCAAAGCCTCGTGTGCTTATTTGAAAAGTATTCTTGTTTGAACTGAGGAGCGAAGGCAGCTGAGGTGGATTGTAGCCAAGAATGATAACAAAATATATGTACACACTTATGCAGGAAGGTCACTGAGTAGAAATCAGGAACAGTTTTTGCCTCAGAGAAAAAACAATCGTTGGCTGAAATAGTAACACTGCATAAAATAAATTAATGGCACAGTAGCGTAGCAGTTAGAACAACGCCATTACAGAGGCAGTGACATGAGTTCAATTCTGCTGCTTTCTGTAAAGAGTTTGTACGTTCTCCCCGTTACTGTGAGGGTTTCCTTCAGGTACTCCTGTTTCCTCCCACAGTCCAACGGCGTATGGGTTCAAAGTTCAAAGTACATTTATTATCAAGCTATATATACTTGAGATTCGTCTCCTTACAGGCAACCACAAAACAAAGAACCCAATAGAACCCATTAAAACAAAAGAAGACCTAACATCCAATGTGCATAGAGAAAAACGAACCAATCATGCAAACAATGAAAGTAAGCAAGTAACATTCAAGTGAGTCTGCAGCCATGAAGCCAGTCACCAGTGCAGCTGATCCAGGAGCCCGCTGGTTGCAGGCCACAGCCTCAGTTCAGCGCAGAGACGAGTAAACCTCGTGGATCAGCGAGCTGAACCGGCCCGTCACTCACCTCCAGCCCCGAGGAGGTTAATTGTTAAAAGTAGGTTAACTGGTTACACACGTTCATTCAGGCGGTGTGAACTCATGCCAGGAGTGAGGTTAGTGCGGAGGGACAAGCGGACAAGAGTGTCGCATAGGGAGCGATCCCTGCGGAAAGCAGAAGGCGGGGGGAGGGAAAAATGAGTTTGGATGCCTCTGTATCCAGCATATAATTCTCCGTAACTTCCACCATCTCCAATGGGATCTCACCACCAAATGCATCTTTCACTCCCCCCACCCCCCGCTCTAATTACTGGAAGTTCGAGAAATCGATGTTCTTGCATTTCAGCTTGGAGGCTACTCAGACTCTCTACTGCCATGATGAGGCCACACACAAGTTGGAGGAGCAACACCTTACATTCCGTCTGGGTAAGCCTGCAAACTCCATGAACGTCGATTTCTTGAATTTCCAGTAATTGCATTCCCTCCACTCTCCTTCACCATTCCCCATTCCCATTTTCCTCTCTCACCGTATCTCCTTACCTGTTCGTCACCTCTCTCTGGTGCTCCTCCACCTTCCCTTTCCTCCAGGCCTTCTGTCCTCTCCTATCAGATTCCTCCTTCTCCAGCCCTGTATCTCTTTCACCAATCAACTTCCCAGCTCTTTACTTCACCCCTCCCCTTCCTGATTTCACCTCTCACCTGCCACCTTGTACTTTTACCCTCCCCTCCTCCACCTTCTTGTTCTAACGTCTTCCCCCTTTTTTCCACTCCTGATCAAGGGTCTCAGATGAAATTTTGATTGTTTATTCTTTTCCATAGATGCTGCCTGGCCTACTGAGTTCCTCCAGCACCTTGTGTGTATTACTTTGATTTCCAGCATCTGCAGGTTTTCTCTTGTTTGTGTATTGAAATAAATGATGTCATGGCGACCATCGAAACTGTATTGAGTTACCATTGACCTTAAGGGTGTAAAAATGTGATGTACCTTGAGTTTAAAGGGACTCCTCTTCCAAGAGTGTCTCCAGTATGATACCTGCTTGTTTTGCTGAATAAAGACTTCTATATCCACCAGCTTAAATGTCTCCTGGGGACTTTGTTCACAGTCACAACAATCTCCTTCCCCCACTTCTCAGGGCATTGTATTAAGTAGACTTTAAGCCTCTGTCCCAGCAACCAGGATGTTATGTTTGGTGTGAATAGTTGGAAGTCAGGGGGTGAGATGAGAATTAATTTCAGCCGCAGACAAATGGGAACTGGATTTCACAGCTTAAAAAGGCTGTGGAATCAGCAATTTTAACACTTCTCAGTAGTACCTCAGTGAGTCTTGTTTAAAATTGCAGCATTTAAACAGTCGTGCTTCAGTGCGAGCACACCCCTAAAATAACCATGTCCGGAAATAATTCAGAAAAAGTGCAGCTAGGGTGGTTGATGGTTGGGTTGGGTTGTTCTCCAACCTTGGCAATTTACTTGGCGATCTGTCTCCATGCGAGGAGACATCATCAGTGAGCTACTGATTATGGTGTGTCCTCTGAATGCTTAGCCTTTATATCAGCTGATTCAACATCATTTCGGAAACTCATTTGTGATGTGGAGAGGAAATCCCGTCACTGATTGGTTGTGCGGCAAACTCGTGCGGTGTGGTCCGGAATTTTGTCCGCTTTGGATTGACTTTATTACTTACGTCCTTCAAATACATAAGGAGTAAAAATCTTTATGTCACGTCTCTGTTCAAATGTGCAATGTGCAATTATAGTGATTTATAATAAATATTATGCATGACAGGATAGTCAATATAATATAGAAACACAGTAGTGTCAGCATGAGTTAATCAGTCTGATGACCTGGTGGAAGAAGCTGTCCCGGAGCCTGTCGGTCCTGGCTTTTATGCTGCGGTACCATTTCCCGGATGGTAGTAGCTGGAACAGTTTGTGGTTGGGGTGACTTGATTCCCCAATGATCCTTCGGGCCCTTTTAACACACCTGCCTTCGTAAATACCCTGAATAGTGGGAAGTTCACATCTAAAGATGCGCTGGGCTATCTGCACCACTCTCTGCAGAGTCCTGTGATTAAGAGAGGTACAGTTCCCATACCAGGCAGTGATGCAGCCAGTCAGGATGCTCTCAATTGTGCCCCTGTAGAAAGTTCTTAGAATCTGGGGGGGGGGGGGTGGGGGGCACACCAAACTTCTTCAACATTGGCTCATAAATAGAATCAATGTCTTCATGCTGGTTTACAAGAGGGGCACAAATTTGACTCGGCATCGGAGAAAGTCATAGCATAAGCAAACACGTGGCATGCAAGAGAAGGGTGGTTTTTCCACGAACATTTCCGTAAACAAGCATGCAGACCTCAATTCTATTTATGTGCCGTTGTGGGCAAAATTCCAGACCACAACACATGAAGTTTGTCACTCAACCATCTGATGATCACCGCCCCCCCCCAACTGACAACTGAGTTTTCATAATAACATCCAGTCAGCTGGTTGTTAAGTCTATCATGGCCAAGCAATCAAGTCCTCCCCCACAATCAACAGCCAGCACACTGATGATGTCTCCTCGTATGGTCACCAAACATTTGCAGGTAAATTGCCAGAATGAGAGAACTACTCATCCCAACCACAATCAACCCTCCTTGTCACACCACCTTTAGAAATAAAGTTTTACACTGACTGGTGAAATGAATTCAGACATAAAATATAGTAGAAACTCATGGTAACAAAATGCTTTATTTGTACATGGTGCAAGTGTCACTGACAAGACTGTCCATTATTCCCCATCTACAAACACCACTTAAACCAATGTTCAAAGCTCAAAGTACATTTACTAATATTAATAATATCATTATTAAACTTTATTATCATGCTACCATATACTGCTCTGAGATTTATTTTCTTGCAGGCATTCACAGTGGAACAAAGAACTACAATAGATTATTAGATTATTATTCGATTATTAGATTATGAGGACATGCAGTCCTCTTTTATTGTCATTTAGTAATGCATGCATTAAGAAATGATACAATGTCCGTCCAGAATTATATCACAGAAACACAAGACAAACCAAGACTGAAAAACTGACAAAACCCACATAATTACAACATATAGTTACAGCAGTGCAGAGGAATACCGTAATTTGATAAAGAACAGACCATGAGCATGGTAAAAAAATTCTCAAAGTCTCTCGAAAGTCCCGTCATCTCATGCAGACGGTAGAAGGAAGAAAAACTCTCCCTGCCATGAGCTTCCAGCGCTGCAAACTTGCCGATGCAGCACCCTGGAAGCACCCGACCACAGCCGACTCTTGAGTCTGTCCAAAAACTTCGAGCCTCCGACCAGCCCTCCGACACTGAGCACCGAGCACCATCTCTGCCGAGCACTTCGACCCCGGCCCCGGCAATAGGCAAAGCCGAGGATTTGGGGCCTTCTCCTCCGGAGATTCTCTATCGCACAGTAGCAGCGGCAGCGAAGCGGGCATCTCAGAAGTTTCTCCAGATGTTCCTCCGTGCTTCTCATGTTCCTCTCCATCAATAGAATCACACAGACCAAGACTGGCAAACAACCAAAAGAAGAGAAACTGTGCAAAATACCAAAAAGGATAATGATTAAGAAAAAATAAATAAGTAAATAAACACGAGAAATTCTGCAGACGCTGGAAATCCGAAGCAACACACACACACACAAAATGCTGGAGGAACTCAGCAGGCCAGGCAGCATCTATGGAAATGAAACAGCTGATGTTTCAGGCTGAGACCCTTCATCAGGATTGAAAAGGTAAATAAATAAGTAAATAAATGGACGAATGAATGAATGAAATTAAATAAATAGCATTGGGAACATGAGTTGCACAGTCCTTGAAAGTGAAGCCATATGTTGTGGAATCAGTTCAGTGTTGAAGTGAAAGAAGTTATCCATGCTGGTCTATGATTTATGGATTGGACTATAGTTCGCTTCGACTATTTCAGTTTTATGTTTTTATATTCTATTAAAAATTGCCCTATATTGCCCTTTCTTTCTTGTTACTGATTGCACAATTTGTTTGTTTTAATGCGCGGGGTGTGGGGGTGGGGTCGATATTCTTGTTGTCACCTGTGTGATTTGTTTCTTTGCACACGGGGATGTTGTTGTTTTTCTTTCAATGGCTTCCATTGTTCTCAATGTTTCGAGGCTGTCTGTGGAGAAGACGAATCTCAGGGTTGTATACTGCATACGTACTTTGTAAATACATGCACCTTGAAACTTGAGCCTTGGTTCAGGAGCCTGATGGTTGAAGGGTAATAACAGTTCTAGAACTTGGTACAGTGCAAGCTGAGGCTCCTGTACCTCCTTCCTGATGGCAAGAGAAAAAACCAATTGATTTTTCCAGGCTAGCTAATTAAGCAATTGTGAGTCTAACATATCATTTTATTAATCGCATGTTATCCAGATCATGTGGGATGATAGAATTTCAAGCAGCGCTTACGAAAAGATTAAAGAGTTATCTTTTCAGTTCCGACCGAGGACTTTGATCAATGTTCCCTCTAATTTGTAATGAACAGTGTCCGCAAAAATCTTATGCTGTGCAAATTTTTGCCCAGTGACAACATGTGCGCATTGAATTTTCAAGTGGCAGTAAACTGAAGCTATTCTAAGGATAATAAGCCATTCTGCTTTAAATGAACTAGCAATTCACTAGCCTTTGTTTCTTTGGAATTCGACATAGTGAATCAATAATTTCTTCAATTAAAAACAATATAAATAAGCCAGTTCTAAAATCTGTAGACAAATCATTGCAAACACCACTTTCTCAATACCAACCACGTCAGAAACCGGAAAAGGAAATGTGACTGTGTACGATCGTGAAATTATACTTAACATGCCAACAAGGTAGAGGGTGACATCCTTTAGTGCGCAGCTTAAATTCCTTTGTGCGCTGGTAGCAAAAGATTTGTGCGCGCACACCTTAGAGGGGACATTGCCTTTGATTTAGCAATATTAACTCTGTTCTGCTTACCATAGATCAAGATCTCTTGGGGGATTCTGCTTTTGCTTACATGGTGGTGGGGCGTGCTTCTGCAGGAACAGGTGAGGGAGGAGGAGTCGATGTTTCTGCTGTTGCTTGTGCATGGGAGGTGGGAGGGTGGAGCTTTGGGGTTCTGATATTGCTATCATTCATTTTTGGGGGTTTCTTGTTTCGTGGACGTCTGTGAAGAGTAAGAATTTCAGGTTGTGTACTGTATACTGTATAGTCTCTGATATTAAATTCAACCATTTGAGCCATTTGATTTGATTTGACCTGTTGAGTCTTTCCAGAATGTTCTAATTTTACTTCAGTTTCCTAACATCTGAGCCCTTTTAGTCTTGAGATTCGTGGGTTGGCAGATTTCCTTCCTGAGAGAATGTTAATAGCCCAGTTGGGTTTTACAACATGCTGCAAGTTTTATGGTCACCATTACCACCCTTTAAATTTCAGACCGCATACTTTAAGACCAAGCTGTCTGTAGCGGCCAAACCAAACCAAAACAATCGCTGCTCCAGCCACGCTACAGATTTGCTGTACTTGCAAGACGTGCCCTCAGCTCCAATCATGATTGTTCCAAAAGTCAAGCATCGGCTTTCAATCCTTTATTGGCAATTAGCAAACATACAATTTTGAAATGATGAAACATAGCATGCCCACATGTAAGCTGAGTATAACTGAACATTATTGAGCGGCCAGCAAAAGACATCCGCTGGTCCCCAGCTACTACAAACTGCGATGAACAAAGCACAAATACTTGACTTATTCCCTTCACTTTTACCATGCCCCCATCTATGTGACTAGCTACCATAATAACTGCACAACAATGAATACAATACAGACAGAGAACGGATGCATGGCTCCTACATTGTCCATTCTGAGGTCTAAACACAATATCACTCATACAAGATTCTGTAAGCCACTAATGAACATAAAAACAAATTGCAGCTAGTTTTTTTAAAGTTTGGAGCCTGCACAATTAACTCAAAGCACCATTAACATTATAATCACACTGTGACTTACCCTCAGTCGCCACTTTATTAGGTGCACCTGCTCGTTAATGCAAATATCTAATCAGTCAATCACGTGGCAGCAACTTAATACATAAAAGCATGCAGACATGGTCACGAGGTTCAGACCAAACATCTGAATGGGGCAGAAATGTGACTTAAGTGACTTTGACTGTGGAATGATTGTTGGTGCCAGTTGGGGTGGTTTGAGTATCTCAGAAACTGCTGATCCGCTGGGATTTTCTGGCACAACAGATCTAGAGTTTATAGAGAATGGTGCGGAAAGCAAAAAGCATCCTGTGAGTGGCAACTTTGTGGGTAAAAGCACCTTGTAATGAGGGAGGTCAGAGGAGAGTGGCCAGACTGATTCAAGTTGACAGTAACTCAAATAACCAGATGGGCGGCATGGTCGCATAGTGGTTAGCGAAACGCTTTACAGTACAGGCGACCCGGGTTCAATTCCCGTCGCTGCCTGCTCGTACGTTCTCCCCATGAACATGTGAGTTTCCACTGGATGGTTACCCCCCACAGTCCATACCAGTTGGTAGGTTAATTGGCCATTGTAAATTGTCGAGCATCGTTGCCAGCAGCCATACTTGGGCAACGAATCTCAAAGGGCCAGAAGGGCCCCTTCCATGCTGTATCTAAATAAATCAATTAAATAAATAAATACATAAATAAATAGTGTGCAGAAGAGCAGGTCAAACTTTAAAGTGGATGGGCTACAGCAGCAGAAGACCACAAATGTAAACTGAGTGGCCACACCTTATCAGGTACAGAAGCCCTGCCATCCAATACATAAAGTCCCCACTGAGTATATGCTGTAAAATTAGTTGTTTTGTGGCAGCAGAACAGTGCAAGACAGAAAAATCACTACTTGAGGAATAGCAAGATAATGTACGTGGACTATTCCAAAATCTGATGACAGAAGGGAAGCCAAACACAAGAATATCTGAAGATGCTGGAAATCCAAGGCAACACACAAAATGCTGGAGGAACTCAGCTGGTCAGGCAGCATCCATGGAAATGAATAAACAGTCAACGTTTCAGGCCGAGACCCTTCTTCAGGGCAGCAGAGGGGGGGCGGTGAGAGAGGGAGGGAGGGAACATCAACTCAGAGCATGAGAGGCCTGTGTTGGGCATTTTCATGCCTTACAAGGCGCAGATTGGAAGTCTGTGTGGGGCGCCACTCCTTGCACAGACCAGAGCAATGTGTGATTAAGTGTCTTGCTCAAAGGCACAAACACGCTGCCACAGCTGAGGTTCGAACTAGCGACCTTGAGCTAACTAGATGAACGCCTTAACCTCTTGGCCACGTGCCCAACACGTGAGAGAGATTTTCACTGAACTCCCATCAATGGAAAGATTTAATCTTCTTCAGGGTAGGCATCCCTGGAAGAGACTTTGCGGAGTAGTAGGATCACAAACATGAGAAATTCTGCAGATGCTGGAGATCCAGAGCAACAAACAGAAACTGCTGGAGGAACTCAGCAGGGCAGGCAGCACCTATGGAAAAGAAAAAGAGTCGACGTTTCGAGCTGAGACACTTCATCAGGATACAGAAGGGAAGCAGGTATTTCTAAAATGCTGAGAGTGTGTTTTCAGGCCCCCTTTACATGATGGTAGCGATGAGAGGAGTGCAGGTCCCAGATGGTGTTAAAATGCAAAAGACCGGTTCTGCGGGTGAGAAGGCCTTGTTAATGAGAGAGGTCAGAGGAGAATGGCCAGACCGGTTCAGGCTGGCAGGAAAGAATAATGACGCAAGTAACCACACATTACAACAGTGCTGTGCAGAGGAGCACCTCTGAACGCAGAGCACCTCAAAGCGGATGGGCTACAGCAGCAGAAGATAACGAACACACACTGACCGGCCACTATATTAGGAATAGGAGGTGCCGAACAAAGTGGCCACTGATTTGTAAACTTGACCAGGGCACTTCTATCAGTCAAACAGCAGAGTAAATTGTTGGAAAGCATGTCTGGTGGAAACTGATTAGGACGAGTGTTTACGCTCCAAAAACAGGATGGGCTGGATATACTGAACAACCTTCTAACGGAACAGGTCATAAACAATTTCCTCCCATTGTTTATAACTCTTCAACTACTTTACTGCCATGTTAATTGTACTGAAAGGAAACACTAATATACTAAAAGCTTCTGCAGTGGCCCAACCAATCCATCTGCGATGACGGAACTGGACAGAATCTTTGACTGATTAAATGAATTTATCGCATCAAGATTAACAGTAGTTCTATTATTACCCAACTGGCTCCCCAGTTTATTAATATTTTTTTCCTCTCTTTTTGCGCTTCATTATCTTTATGTGCTATGTTGTATGACATCATCATTAGGTGCCATGTAATATGACATGGGCGATCATGGTCTACCCCTGACCATATTTGTACTTGGCAAGTTTTTCAACAGAAGTGGCTTGCCACTGCCTTCTTCTGGGCAGTGGCATCAGTAGATCGATGCCCCCAGCCATTATCAATACTCTTCAACGATTGTCTGCCTGGCGCCAGTGGTCGCATAACCAGGATTTGTGCTGTGCACCAGCCGCTCGTACGACCATCCACCACCTGCTCCCGTGGCTTCATGTGACCCTGATCGGGGGGTTTAGCAAGTGCTAAACCTTGACGACGGGTGAGCTGCAGGCTAGCGGGGGGAAGGAGCACCTTCTACCCCCTTGCTCTACTTATTTAAATTGATTTTATATTTGCAGTGCTGTGTAAAAGTCTTAGGCACACATATATATCTGGGGTGCCTGAGCATTTCACACAGTACTGTATTTGTCAACGTGGAGCGGAGAGCGAGTTTGAAAATCCGGTGGGAGCAAGGGATGTTGGGAATGGCGAGGGTGGAGCGCTGTGGGAGAGACATTGGACAAGTGGCAGAGAAAGAGTGTCAGGGACGGCGGGGCGGGGAGGGTGGGTCAGGGTGAACTGGCTGCAGACACACCCAGCCCTCAGACACCAGGCAAGGTCAATCTGATTCCAAATAATTGATTTATTGATCATTGCAGAATGTCTCTCCGGTGCTTCCCGCTCCCTTGCCCCTCCCTTCCCCTTTTCCCAACTATGTTTCCCCTCTTCCTGCCCACCTTCCCACTCTCAGTCCACAATAGAGACCCATATCAGAATCAGGTTTATCATCACTCACATATATCATGCAGTACAGTGCTAAACATAAAATTACTATAGTACTGAGTAAAAGTCCACCACAGCCTAGCTCTATGCATATGTGCCTAAGACTTGTACACAATAATATGTACATTTCTTATTGTAATTTATAGTATGTTTTAAGTATTGTATTGTACCGCTGCCACAAAACAGCAAATTCAATGACACATGCCAGGTATATTAAATCCTGATTCTAATTCCCTTCTAATATTAAACAGAGATCCAGCACGACCTCAGAAATCAGCCGCTTTAAAACACAAGTTCAGCCCTTCACAAGAAATAAAAGTGGTTGACTCCATTAATACCTATTTGCTGCCCCTTTCAGAACACTCGATTGTGCGTTATATCAGAGCAGATATCTTTGAAGTGAGTCGCTGCTGTAACATAGGAATCACGCCAGACAATTTGCAAAGTGCAAACTCTCACAAGCAGCAAGTGATAATGATCAGATAATCGACTTTTAGAAATGTTAATTGAGGAATAAATATTCCCCAACATCATAATTTTCGACAAAATGTGTTGCTTCCCCCTCACCTGACGGAATAGAGAAGTGCTCAGTTTTCATGCCTCGTCCAAACGGCGACTTCTCGACGATGCAGCACGCCCCCAGTGCCACACTGTCCACAGTCAATCTGGATATACACTCAGTGGCCACTTTATTAGGTATACCTGTACACCTGCTCGTTTGTGTAAATATCTCATCAATGCTCAAAGCTCAAAGTACACTTATTATCGAAGTATGTATACATTATCCAACCTTGAGAGTTGTCTCCTAACAGGCAGCCACGAAACAAGGAAACCCAAAAGAACCCGTTAAAGTCAGAAGACCGTCGAACACTCCAATGTTCAGAGACTGAAAAACAAAGCAGGCAAGCAAATGGTGTTCTGAACTGAAGTCCTCAAAGGGAGTCCATCCCCTCGTCCAGCACAGAGTGGAGCAGCGAGCTGAACTCGGCCTTCCCTCACCCTGAGCCATGACTCCCTGACCTTTTCAATCTGGCCCGGCGCCTGAATCGTCATCCAAACGTCAGCTTCAGTCGCTTCAGTACACCCTGGGGCCCGGACCCCGCTCCCTCGATTCGGCCTGTACCCAACCTTTCCGATTAGGTCCAATCTTGTAGCAGCAATTCGATACATAAAAGCATGTGTTTATTGAGCCACAGTGCGGAATAGGCACTTCCTGCCCTTCAACTGCTCAGCAGATCCCGATTTAGCCCTTGCCTAATCTCGGGACAATTTGCAATGACCAATTAACTCACTAACTGGTACGTCTTGGATTGTGGGAGGAAACTGGAGCACCCGGAAAAAAACCCATATGTTCTATTGGGAGCACATACAGACTCCTTACAGATGATGTCGGAATTGAACTCTGAACTCTGGCGCCCGAGCTGTGTTAGCGTCGCGCTAACTGCCACACTACCATGGTGACATGGTCAGGTGTTGTTCAGATCAAACATCAGACTGGGGAAAGAAATGTGATATAAATGACTTTGATCATGGAATGATTGTTGGTGCCAGATGGGGTGGTTTGAGTTTCTCAGAAACTGCTGATGTCCTGGGATTTTCATGCACAACAGTCTCTAGAGCAGGAGTTCCCAACCTTTTTTATGCCATAGACCCCTATCATTAACCAAGGGGTCTGTGGACCCCAGGTTAGGAACCCCTGCTCTAGAGTTTACAGAGAATGGTGCGAAAAGCAAAAAAACATCCAGTGAGTCACAGACACAAGAGATACTGCTGATGCTAGAAACCTAGAGCATTGCACACAAAATTCTGGAGGAACTCAACAGGTCTGGCAGCAGCTATGGAAATTAACAAACAGTCAACAATTCGGGATGAGACCTTGCATCAGGACTGGAAAGGAAGATGAGAAGTCAGTGTAAGAAGGTGTGGGGGGGGGGTGATAGGTGGTAGGTGAAACCAGGAGAGGGGTAGGGGTGAAGTAAAGAGCTGGGAAATTAATTGGTGAAAGAGATAAAGGGTTGAAGGTTGGGGAATCTGACAGGAAAGAGAGGAAGATCATGGAAGAATGGGAAGAGGAAGGAGCACCAGATGGGGGTGATGAAGTGGGAGAAGGAAACAGGGATGGGGAATGGTGAAGCGGGTGTGGGCAATTACCAAAATATCAACAAATCGATGTTAATGCCTTCAGGTTAGAGGCTACCCAGATGGAATATAAGGCTTTGCTCCTCCAGTCTGAGTGTAGCCCCATCACGACAGTAGAGGACACCATGGACTGACATATCAGAAGGGAATCGGAAGTAAAGTTGAAATGGGTGGCTACTGGAAGATCTCGCTTTTCCTGGTATATGGACTGAAGGTGCTTGGTTGAGCAATGTTGGGTCTCACCGATATACAGGAGACCAGTGAGTGGCAGCTCTGTGGGCAAAAGCACCTCATTAATGACAGAGGTCAGAGGAAAACAGACAAACTGGTTCAATCTGACAGGAAGACAACAGTGACTGAAATAAACATGCATTACAACAGTGTTGTGCATAAGAGAATCTCTGAAAGCGCAACAAATCGATCCTTGAAGTGGGCGGGCTACAACAGCAGGAAACAACAGACAGACTCTCAGTAATGACATCGTTGGGTACAGGAGGCCTCTGCTACCATCCAGTACATAAAGTGGGCACTGAATATATGTTCGAGCAACACACACAAAATGCTGGAGGAACTCAGCAGCATCTATAGAAAAAAGTACAGTCGATGTTTCGGGCCAAAGCCCTTCGGCAGGACTGAGTATATGTCGTGAAATTTGTTGTTCGGTGGCAGCAGAACAGTGCAAGACATAAAAATCATTATAAGAGGAATAGCATGGGCACGTGGCCAAGTGGTTAAGGCGTTTGACTAGCGATCTGAAGATCGTGAGTTTGAGCCCCAGCCGAGGCAGCGTGTTGTGTCCTTGAGCAAGGCACACAGTGCTCTGCGACGACACTGGTGCCAAGCTGTATGGGTCCTAATGCCCTTCCCTTGGACAACATCGGTGTCATGGAGAGGGGAGACTTGCTGCATGGGCAACTGCCGGTCTTCCATTCAACCTTGCCCAGGCATGCGTACATGGTCCATTCCAAAACCAGCTTTTCCTAAGACTTTGAGTGAGGCTCCTGTACCTCCTCCCTGTTGGTAGTAATGAGAAGAGGGCAGGACCCAGATGGTGTTAGAATGGAGCATCTGGGCAGATACTATCTACCGGCAAACAGATCAGAAAAGACACAAAATGATTCCCTCTGAACTTAACTGCAGGATAAAATTACACAGGAGTGGTGCAGATGAGATTCACCAGGATAGCTTTATTTATTTATTAATCGCATTATCATTTTTTTCTTGTGTGACTGTATTTTACTGGCATCTTATATGTGCTATATGTGCCTGTAGGTACTGTGTTTTGCACTTTGGTCCCAGAATATCTCTCTTTCATTTGGCTATATTCAAAGTTCAAAGTTCGAACTTATATACACTGTGTCATTAAACTTGAATTTATTATCGAAGTATGTATATGCCACCATATACTGCCCTGAGATGCATTTTCTTGAGGCATACTCTATAGAATAATGACCATTACAGAAACAATGAAAGACTGCCCAACTTGGTCGTTCAACCAGTGTACAGAAGACAACGAAGTGTGTCAATACCAACATAAAGAAATAATAAA
Source organism: Mobula hypostoma (assembly GCF_963921235.1). NCBI lineage: Eukaryota > Metazoa > Chordata > Chondrichthyes > Myliobatiformes > Myliobatidae > Mobula > Mobula hypostoma. The sequence continues at coordinate 8,098,039 of NC_086124.1, forward strand.
TAAATAAGCAGTAAATTTCGAGAACCTGAGACAAAGAGTCCTTGAAAGTAAGTCCATTGGTTGTGGAAACAGTTCAGTGATGGGGCAAGTGAAATTACCTATTTGGTTCAAGAGTCTGATGGTTGAAGGGTAACAACTGCTCCTGAAGCTGGTGGTGTGAATCCTGAACCTCCTATACCTTCTTCCTGATGGCAGCGGTCAGAAAAGAGCATGTCCTGGGGGATGAAGACCCTGATGATGGATGCCGATTTCCAGTGGCAGTGTTTCATGTAGATGTGTTCAATGGTTGGGAGGACTTTTCCTGTGATGGACTGGGCTGTATCCACTACCTTATGTGGCTTTTCCGTTCTAGGGAATTGGTCATTCATGGGTATTCATGAATGGTTGAATGACAATTAAACTTGACCTTGAGGTACATCAAAATATACAGTGAAACTTGTCTAATAAAGTGATGCCGAGAAAGTGCCATCCAGTTCTGATATGGCAGGGGAGTCAACACAGTGCATATAAGCCAGTCAAAATCTTTTTTTCCCATGGAAGTTGTATTTGGGCAGCACGGAGGCATAGCGGTTAGCACAATGCTTTACAGAACCAGCGACCCAGGTTCAATTCCCGCCGCCGTGTTTAAGAAGTTTGCGTGTTTCACCCGTGACCACGTTGGGTTTCCTCCGGGTGCTCCAGTTTCCTCCCACAATCCAAAGACATACAGGATGGCAGGATAATTGGTTGTTGTAAATTGTCCCGTGATAAGGCTAGCGTTAAATTGGGGGTTGCTGGGCAGCATGGCTCTTAGGGCCAAAAGGATTGATTCCATGTTGTATCTCAATAAATAAATCAATAAATAAAGATAGATAGATAAATTATTGGATGGATAGATAGATAGATAGATAGATAATAGACAGATAGATAAATAGATAGATAGATAATAGACAGATAGATAAATAGATAGATAGATAGATAGGTAGATAGATAGACAGACAGATAGATAAAAGAGTATAGTTTTAAGGTGAGAGATAGGAGGTTTAAAGGAGATCCAAGAGGTGAATTGTTTTTTACTCAAAGTCATTGATATCTGGGACATGTGAGGTTTTAGAATTAGATTTTAGAATTAGAATTAGAATTAGATTAGGGGTGAGGGGTCACTCCCTCCAATAAGCAATCAAGTCCTTGTCAAACGCAGCAGAAGAAAGCAGCAATTGGATCTGGATTAAAAGGAAAGACAACAACTGGGCTGCAAGATGAAGACAGGAGGGTATGGAACTGAGGGGGGTGACTCTGGGACACCAGGTAGCACCGTTGAGCCCTCTGGAGACGTCGTGGGCTTATCAACGAAACGTCAAAGAAGGAGGGTGCCCACTTGATGACACCGATGACGTACCTACCCTCCCTCCTTGTCACCACTCCAAGCCAACTGCCAACATCGAGAGTGCCAACTTACCATAGGGATTGAAACATCAAGTCCTAGTAGCTTTACTACTCTACTGTATGATTGTTCTTGGCACGTAGACAGACATTTAAACAGCAAGGCATAGAATGACACAGTTCTAATGTGGTCAAATTGCATTGATGTGGATGGGTGAAGAGATCAACATGGATTGGTGGTACTGTTTAAGTGCAGTCTGATTGACTCTGCAATCAGCCAATCAATAATGAGAACACTACTACCCGACCTTTACAAGGGACCCAGGACATCTTCAAGGAGCGATGTCTCGAAAATGCGGTGTCCATCATTAAGGACTCGCACCACCCAGGACCTGCCTTGTTCTCATTGCTGCCATCAGGGAGGAGGTACAGAAGCCTGAAGACACACACTCAGTGATTCAGGAACAGCTTCTTCCCCTCTGCCATCTGATTTCTGAATGGACATTGAACCCATGAACACTACCTCACTACTTTTTTATTGAACAATTTATTTAAATTAACTTCATATATATACTTTTTACTGTAATTTGTAGTTTTTATTATTCTGTATTGCAACGCACTGCTGTCACATAACGACAAATTTCATGACATATGCCGGCGACATTAATCCTGATTCTGAAAGGAGCCTTGAGCTATGTTCTCCAGTTCTAGTTCTAGTTCTAGCTGATTGTCATTCAACCATACACATGCATACAGCTAAACAAAACATCATTTCTCTGGGACCAAACACAATACATATAGTCGCACACAACATATATAATTATGATCCAGAACATACAGTCACAAAACAATATTAACACTGTCTCTGCGTAGCATGGCCTGAAGGTTGACAGGCTGACATCAGATTCAGAGTCAGAATTGGGATCAGGTTTAATATCATTTACATATTTTGTGAAATTCAATGGTTTGTGCAGGAGTACAATGCAATTCATTCATTCATTACCTGCCGTATCGTACGGCATGGATGATCATGGTCTTGACCATGATTGTTCTTCGTAGATTTTTCGTACAGAAGTCATTTGCCATGGCCTTCATCTGGGCAGTGTCTTCAAAGACGGGTGACCCCAGTCATTATCAATACTCTTTAGAGATTGTCTGCCTGGCGTCAGTGGTCACATAACCAGGACTTGTGATATGCACCAGCTGCCCATACGACCATCCATTGCTCCCATGGCTTCATGTGACCATGATCGGTGGGGGGGGGGGCTAAGCAGGTGCTACACCTTGTCCAAGGGTGACCTGCAGGCCAGTGTAGGGAAGGAGCATCTTACACCTCCTTTGGTAGAGACGTATCTCCACCCTGCCACCCAACACTGCAACACATAGTAATAGAAATATATATATATATAATTAATTAAATACGTAGTGCAAAGAGAGGAAAGAATACTGAGTTAGCGTTCATGGGTTCAATGTCCTTTTCAGAAATCTGACGGTGGAAGGCAAGAGGCTGTTCCTGAAACTTTGAGTGTGTGTCTTCAGATTCCTGTACCTCCTCCGTGATGGTAGCAATGAGAAGAGGGCATGCCCTGGGCGATGGGGGTCCTTAACGATGGATGCCACCTTCTTAAGCCATTATGTTTTGAAGGTGCATATTTACGTAAGGTGGTATAATGTTACTGACACTACTATAGTGAGAGAAGCAGCCGTGAAACGATAAAAGATGGAAAGAGGCCAGTGCAGGATGAGAGTGTCTGTGATTTGGGGAGTGAGGGTGGGCAGCGCAGTGTTTACACACGGCGTACCTGTGTTCTGGGTGGCAGCAGGGTGTTAAGAAGTCTAGCAGGAAGAAGTTGTTACCCAGCCTGAGAATTCTGGGTTTGTTAATTTCTTGAGATACAGAGCGTAATAGGCCACACAGCCCAGCAATTCCCCTATTTAAACCTAATCATGGGATAATTTACCAACTTACCGACCTACTGGTGCATCTTTGGACATGGGAGGTCACAGGGAGAACGTACAACCTCCTCACATGCATTCTGCTGAACAAGGCATCATTCCTCTCCGACCAAACACAGTATTGTAAACGAAAGTGCAGAAATGGCCTTGCAGTTAGGTCAGTAATGATCTTATTGGATGGCAGAGCAGGGACTGAATAGTCTCCTTCCGCCTTTGACTTGTGTGTCCATAATCATAGATCTGCCCGGAACTACTCCCATAATTTCAAAACCATCTCCAAATGGATCCGTTCCAATTTGCCTATAGGAGAAACAGGTTTAGGAACAGTTGCTACTACCCCTCAACCATCAGGCACTTGACCAAAGGCTCTTGATCTTCACTCAACTTCACTCGCCCCATCATTGAAGTATTCCCACAACCAATGGACTCACTTTCAAGGTCTCTTCATCTCACGTTCTTGATATTTACTACTTATTGATATTAGTGTTTCTTGTTTTTGTATTTGCACAGTTTGTTGTCTTCTTCGCTGTGGTTGAGCGCTCTAGTTTGACAGTCGTTCATTGATTCGTTATGATTATTATTCTATGGATTTGTTGAGTATTCCCACAGTTACTATTTACTGTGCTGGTATTGTAAAGTGTTGTGCTTAACCATCCCAGGGTGTAGTTGGGGGTTACATGTTTCCAGCAACATAGCATGGTTGTTTCCTCTTGTGTGTGAGACAGGAGACTCAGAATTGAGTGAGATGATTGGTCATTGACAACCAGCAGACCATAACCCTAACTGAGTGCTGCCTATAAAGGGATTGACCATAACCATTTTCCTTGCTGGGGGAGGTCTCTCGTGCATGTTCCTCCATGATGATGGATTCCCTTGTCCAGGGATTGGCATTGATTTCCAAGATTATAACAAGATCTGATTAGCACACATGCTAAATTGTCCCCCCTTCATCATTCCCATTTACGTTGTGCTAACCGTCCCAGGGTGTAGTTGGGGGGTTACATGTTTCCAGCAACAACATAGCATGCCCACAGCTCACTGACCACATGAGGAAACCCACGCGGTCACGGGGAGAACGTTCACACTCCTTATAGGCAGCCACGGGAACTGAACTTCGGGTCGCTGGTTCTGTAAATCATTGTGCTAACCACTGCACTACCGTGCCATCCCTTGAATGTTCTGTGGATGAGGTGAAACCTAGTGAGAGTGTTAATCTGAGCCACGTTTACTCTTTAGATCCACACACTGAATCAATGGATAATGTCTTTTCAAACAGAGGTGACAGACTGGGGCTGAGTTATGAGGAAATGAATCTACCAGAACTTTTAAAGAGGAATGAGTTGACACTTGAGAGCAAATAATTCACAGGCTATGGGAATACAAATGTGATTACTGGGAGCTGGCATAGACCAAACAGTCTCCTTGTGTGCCATAACAATTCCATAATTCTTAGAAAATGGAGATTAAATTCCTGTAGCCGGGAGCTGGTTAAAGATTAGGGAGCATAAATAAATTCTACTTTATGATTTGTTGGATCAGTTAAAAATAAGGAAACACAAATTGAATTAAATTTACACAAAGAAGAAAATAGTGGCTTATCCAAATGGTGAGTAATGCTTTGAATGATTTACCAAGAAAGCAGTGGCTTTGAAAAGGAAATATATGCACAGATTCCTCAAAGTTGCCACGCAAGTTGTTAGAGTCGTTACGAAGGCGTGTGGTCTGTTGGCCTTTGTTAGCCGACTGAGTACAAAAGCTATGAGGTAATGTCGTAGCTCGATAAAACCCTTGTCAGACCCCTCTTGAATTATTGTAGCAACACACATCAACGTTGCTGGTGAACGCAGCAGGCCAGGCAGCATCTCTAGGAAGAGGTACAGTCGACCTTTCAGGCCGAGACCCTTCGTCAGGACTAACTGAAGGAAGAGTTAGTAAGAGATTTGAAAGTGGGAGGGGGAGGGGGAGATCTAAAATGATAGGAGAAGACAGGAGGGGGAGGGATGGAGCCAAGAGCTGGACAGGTGATTGGCAAAGGGGATATGAGAGGATCATGGGACAGGAGGTCCGGGGAGAAAGACAAAGTGGGGGGAAACCCAGAGGATGGGCAAGGGGTATAGTCAGAGGGACAGAGGGAGAAAAAGGAGAGAGAGAGAAAGAATATGTGTATATAAATAAATAACGGATGGGGTACGAGGGGGAGGTGGGCATTAGCGGAAGTTAGAGAAGTCGATGTTCATGCCATCAGGTTGGAGGCTACCCAGACGGAATATAAGGTGTTGTTCCTCCAACCTGAGTGTGGCTTCATCTTTAGAGTAGAGGAGGCCGTGGATAGACATGTCAGAATGGGAATGGGATGTGGAATTAAAATGTGTGGCCACTGGGAGATCCTGCTTTCTCTGGCGGACAGAGCGTTCACCAGCAACTTTGACCTTCAGTTAGTCCTGACGAAGGGTCTCGGCCTGAAACGTCGACTGTACCTCTTCCTAGAGATGCTGCCTGGCCTGCTGCGTTCACCAGCAACTTTGATGTGTGTTGCTTGAATTTCCAGCATCTGCAGAATTCCTGTTGTTCTTGGATTATTGTGTTCGGTTCTGCTTGCTTCTCCTGCCACTGCCTGTAAGAGTTTGTACTTTCTCCCCGTGACCACATGGGCTTCCTCCGGGTGCTCCGGTTTCCTCACGCATGGTCCAAACGCGTACTGGTCAGTAGATTAATTGGTCATTGATTGGGCAGGGGTTAATTTGGAGGATTGCTGAGCAGTGTGGCTCAAAGAGCTAGAAAGGCCTATTCCATGCTGTATGTCTACAAATAAATAAAATGCATCCACTGATCCCTCAAATTGACGTGCATGTTGATAGGGTAGTTACGAAGGTATATAGTGTGCTGGCCGTCATTAGTCATGGGTCTGAGTTCAAAAGTCACAAAGTAATGGTACTCCTCTATAAGATTCACACACTCTTCTGTCCCACTGTTGTAATGCATGATTATTCTTCATCTTCCTGTCAGTCTGGCCATCTCCCCTGACCTCTCTCATAAACAAGGCATTGAACTGCTGCTCACTGGATGTTTTTTTTTGTTTGTTTTTGTTATTGCACCACTCTCTGTAATCTCCAGAGACTGTTCTGTCTGAAAATTCCAGGAGATCAGCAGTTTCTGTGGTACTCAAACCACTCCATCTGGCACGAACAATCGTTCCAGAGTCAAAGTCACTGATCACATTTCTTCATCATTCTGATGCTTGGTCTGAACAACAGCTGAACCTCTTGACCATGTCTGCATGCTTTTATGCATTGAGTTTCTGCTATGTGATTGGCTGATTAGATATTTGCATCAATGAGCTGATATGCAGGTGTACCTAATAAAGTGGCAACTCATGAGCCAATTAAATTACAGCATAGCATTGAAGGCTGAATGGCCTCAACCAGTCACTACTTTAGTGTAAAGTTGGGAGAAACACAGTAAATAAACAAGTCAAGTACAATTGAGTTGACATAAGAAACCGATTAATTGCTGGGAACATGTGATCAGTGAGAACATTGTTTACAAGATGGGCCGGCACGATAGCGTAGTGTTTAACAGGCGCTTTACAGCACCGGCGATCCGGGTTCGATTCTTGCTGCTGCCTGTTAGGAGATTATACGTTCTTCCCGAGGCTGCTTGGGTTTCCCCCGGGTGCTCCAGTTTCCTCCCACAGTCCAATGGCGTACTGGTTGGTAGGTTAATTGGTGGTTGTAAATTATCCCGTGCTTAGGCTCGGATTAATTGGGAGATTGCTGGGTGGTGCAGCTGGAAGGGCCAGACAAACCTATTCCATGCTTTATCTCAATGAATTAAAAAATAATGGAGTCCCTCTGGCCTATTTCTTAACTGCTAGCTCCAGAGCCTACCTCATGTCACTCAATCTTGTGTAAATATTGTTCTGGGCACCTTTGAATATTTTAATTGCTGGGAAATCCTGTAGGACTAATGTAGCAATCAGTTTCGCTTGTCAAGAGCGAAGCTTCATTAATACTAACAGCTGGCTCAACATGTTGGTCGATAGTCAAGTCCAAGTAATCCGAAATGGTACCAAATTCAATCAATTTTCTTTCCTTTTCCACCAGAAATCCATGGATAAAGCATTCCATGGTAATCTTGTAGTCAGCCAAAACTTCACAATGGACCTATTCTTTTCGCTCACACTAGACTTTCCCACACTGCAAGTTCTCAGTGTTACAAAACCTCTCGGAATACCAAAAGTATTCCTCAGCCAGTCAGAAGGATATGCATTTAAATAGAACCTCAGAAAACTGAGGCACACATAAGCTGACATTCCTAGCATACAGAGCTTCTAACTGGCTGCATCACAGTCTGGTATTGTTGGGGGTGGGGGGGTGGGGGGCTACTGCTCAGGACTGAAGTAAGCTGCAGAGAATTGTTCCGTCACGGGCTCCAGCCTCCGCAGTATCCAGGACATCTTCAATGAGCGATGCCATAGAAAGATACCATCCATCACTGAGAACCCCCACCAGCCAGGACATGCCTTGTTTTCGTTGCTACCATCAGGAAGGAAGTACAGGAGCCTGAAGGCACACACTCAACGATTCAGGAACAACTTCTTCCCCTCTGCCATCCGATTTCTGAATGGACATTGAACCCATGAACACTACCTCACTACTTTTTTATTTTTATTTTTGCACTGCTTATTATATATATATACTTACTGTAATGCACAGTTTTTTTCTATATTATCATATATTGCATTGTATAGACAATAGACAATAGGTGCAGGAGTAGGCCATTCAGCCCTTCGAGCCAGCACCACCATTCACTGTGATCATGGCTGATCATCCACAATCAGTACCCTGTTCCTGCCTTCTCCCCATATCCCTTCACTCCGCTATCTTTAAGAGCTCTATCTAACTCTTTCTTGAAAGAATCCAGAGAATTGGCCTCCACTGCCTTCTGAGGCAGAGCATTCCACAGATCCACAACCCTCTGTGTGAAAAAGTTCTTCCTCAACTCCGTTCTAAATTGTCTACCCCTTATTCTTAAACTGTGGCCTCTGGTTCTGCACTCCCCCAACTGATGCAAAGTTACAAATTTCACGATATTGAGCCTGATTCTGATTCTAACTTCTTTGAACTGATGCCTTTCAATAAAAACTCAAGAAAATAACAGGAGCGGGCAATTCAGCCCCTCAAGCCTGGCCTCCATTCAGTCTCATAGAGTCAAACATCTTTGAAGTAGGCTATTCGGCCCAACAGGCCCGTACTGGCAATGGTGCCCATTCAAGCTAAGCTGGTGTGCTGAATTTGTCCCATATTCTTCTAAATCTTTCCTATCACAGTATGGTATGGTAGGATAGTGGCTAGCTTAACGATATTATTTATTCATTTATTTATTGAGATACAACACAAAGTAGGCCCTTCCAGCCCTTCAAGCCGCACCGTCCAGCAACCACTGGACAATGTACAATGACCAGTTAACCTACGAACAGGTTGCTCTTTGGACTCCGAAGAGCCCAAAGGAAACCCACATGATCGCGGGAAGAACGTACAAGCTCCCCACAGGTGGCGCCGGGAACCAAACCCGGGTCGCCAGTGCTGTAAAGTGTTGTGCTGACCGTTGCGCTGCTGTACCACCCCGTTATAGCGCAGGCATTCGGTGATCAGGGTTCGAATCCCACCATCACCTGCACAGAGCTCAAACATTCTCTCCACGAACACGTGGGGTTCCTTTGGGCACCTCCATTTCCTCCCACGTTGCAAAGACGCACGAGTTAGGGTTAATCAGCTGAGGGCACGCTATGTCGACGTCGGAAGTGTGGCAACACTTGCAGGCTGCCCCAACACGTCTCAGACTGTGTTGGCCGTTTAGGCAAATGCTATATTTCACTACACACTTCAGTGTTCTATAATTTATACTTTATTGTCGCCAAACAATTGATACTAGAATGTACAATCATCAGAGCGATATTTGATTCTGCGCTTCCTGCTCCCTGGATTACAAATCGATAGTAAATATTAAAAATTTAAATTATAAATCATAAATAGAAAATAGAAAAATGGAAAGTAAGGTAGTGCAAAAAAACCGAGATGCAGGTCCGGATATTTGGAGGGTACAGCCCAGATGTTTGATGGACATATGGCAAATAAAGCTATTTTTCATCTTTATTTTTATCCTTGTACCTGTCCAACTACCTTTTAAAAGTTGTTACTGTACCTTCCTCAAATATTTCCCCTGACAGTTTGTTCCAGAAGGCAAGGGAATGGCATTGAGAGGGATAATATATTAGCCGTTATTGAATGGTGGAGCAGAGACTCGGTGGTTTGAATGGCCTAATTCTGCTCCTATGCCTCATGCTGTTATTGTTTTATAGTCTTCAGCTATTGTGTGATGCACTGGTTAAGATTTTCACTGCTATGCTGTAGGTATTTCGCATTGGCAGTTCTGTAAGAGCAGTCTGTTCTGTTTTCAGCTTGTTTGGGTTTGAGCTGAGATAAGGGGCTTTGTTGTTCAACTTAGGAATGTGGTGTCACCCAATTAGGATGAAGGAATTGGGGGAAGGTTCTAGAGAATGTTGGGCGGAGATTTTTTTTGTGTGAGGGACACGTGTGGGTCGAGGTCTTTTTGGTGGGGGCTGGGAGAAGACAGCAAGGAAGATGGCTGAGGATGCTGTCCCTGTTGCACAAGGTGCTTCGTGCAGATGAAAGGCTCTGAGGAGGAAGGGCCAATACTCCAGTGGGGGACCCCGTTTGTTCAAGATGGATTTTGAGGAACCTTCGGAAGGTTGTTGTGCTTTCACGCAGACTGAGGGTCCAGAGCGTGAGTTACAGACAAGTTCAAGATTTGAGCTCCACCGTGGACATACTGCATGACTGTTCAAGTATAGTGGGCCCTTTGTGTTTACTTTCTTTCATACTTTTAATAACTGTTTGCTGAAGTTAACGTTCTTAAATATACTTCTTTATAATTGTATGCAGTGTACGATCTGCTATTTCTTGCTGACAGGCGATTACCAGGAGCAGTAAATCAGACAGCATTCACACAAACCGGGGTTTGGGTGGGTGAGACATCCCAAGCTCACGGGTTTGGTGGGACCAAAGTCGTATACACCCCAGACATACAAAGCCTGAGAAAGGTGGGTTTCTCGCCGTGGAGTCCTGCGCTGTTAACGATGGGCTAATGAGCTGCATTCCCAGAGATGCCCAGAAAAAAGGGGTTTCATGTAAAAAAGATCCTAATAAGTCCTTCCTTTCTTCCCTTAAGCATTCTAGATCTTGAGTTCCCAACCCTAGGGAAAACACTTGAGTGAATTCAGCTTATCTATGATTTTATACACCTCTGTATGATCACCTCTTAGTCTTCTGTAGTCCAGGGAAAATCCCTAGGCTGTCCGGCCCCTCCCTGTAACTCAGTCCCTCCAGTCTTACCAACGTGGTTGGCACGGTCGTGTCATGGTGAGCGTAACACCACTACTGCCAGTGATCCGGGTTCAATTCCTGTTTGTGCGTTCTCACTGTGACTGCATGGGTTTCCTCCATGGGGGTGTTCCCGCTTCCTCCTATTTTCCGAAGACTTACGGTTTGGTGGGTTAATTGGTCACACGGGAAGGCGTGGGCCTGAAGGGCCTGGTTTCATGCTAGTAAAGCAGCACTCACAAAATGCTGGAAGAGCTCAGCAGGCCAGGCAGCCTCTGTGGGAATGAATAAACAGTCAACTTTTCAGGCCAAGACCCTTCTTCAGGACTGAGAAGGAAGGGGGAAGATAGCAGAATAAAAAAGTGAGGGGGGAGGGAAGGAGGCTAGGTAGAAGCAGATAGATGAAGCCATGTTGTCGGGAAAGATAAAGGGCTGGAGAGGAAGGAATTTGATAGGAGAAGGAGACCCAGGGGAAGTATAACTAGACACGAAAAGACTTGAAGATGGAAATCCAAAGCGACCCACACAAAACGCTGGAGGAACTCAGCAGGCCAGGCAGCATCTATGGAAAAGAGTAAAGAGTCGACATTTTGGGCTGAGAGCCTTCTTCAGGACTTGAAAGAAAGAGAAGTCAGAGCAAGAAGATGTGGGGAGGGGAGACAGAAGTACGATGCGGTTGGTGATAGGTGAAAGCCGGAGAGGTTGAGTAATAAGCATCCTTGTAAATCTATTCTGCACTCTTTCCAGTTTAGCGACGTCTTTCCAATAGTAGGGTGACCAAAACTCAACACAACACTTCAAATGTGGCCTCGTCAGAATCATGTACCATCTCCCCCAGGCCTGGTTTCCTTTTCTGCGCCAGTTCTCCCTAACCCTCAATTCCCTGATCATTCAAAAATTAATCTCCTTAAATATTCTCAGAGTACATAGGAGAAATCGTCAGTGCTCTGATCCATATGTATCTCTCTCTGACCATGACTAAGAGCATTTGTTATCAACGTACAACACGCGGGAGCTTACTGTGGGCAAATCATCTGTTCCCTCTATCATAAATCAATGCTTGCATTTCAAAAAGAATATTAAATGCAAAGAGCTGAGGTCATCAAGTGATATAGAAATGCATATCTTTTCCCTTCACCACTCCAGATTTCAAATTATGAGACCCTTATTATTTTAAAGTTTAATCTAAAGTTTAACAGAGGCGTGACTGACAAGTATCTCCCAAAATTAGCTAACTTCTTGAAGTTATTTTCTTATCTTTGCATTGAAACATGATTCCACAGAGCGAGACACCAGGTGTATATACATAATGGAGTGTTCAAGGAAGGTGTGACAGTCGGCAGAATTGCATCGTTACTTAATTTGCAGATTAGGGCGTCCTTCGACTATATAACATTCGAATATTACATAATGTAAAGTGCTAACCTACTTTCTGTAGTGCTACAGTTAATAATTATAAGACCACATTACATAGAAGAAGAACTAGGCCGTCCGCTCCTCTAAGTCTGCTCCACCATTCCATTATGTCTGATTTATTATCCCTCTCATCCCCGTTCTCCTGCCTTCTCCCTGTAACTTTTGGCACTCTGACTAATTAAGAAACTACCAACCTCTGTCTACTTTACTGCCCATTACACCGCTGGTGTTTAGGACGATAATGAAGAGTCCTCCATCTCTGGATTGGCTTCCTTCATCGTGTCAGTAGCTCAGTTTTCACTACTGTCAGTCACGCTAGTCCCGGAGGAGATTCAGGAACACCATCACACTCAGATGTAGGATAACTCTTCATTGCTGTTTCTGTAACAATTTTGTTTTTACCAGTCAGGGGTTCAGCCCTGGAGGACCGGTTGACCACTCTTAGTTTGACCTCTACCCTTTGACCTATGTGGTAAGAGTGACCCTACAAAGAGCAAAAATACAAGGCCCTGACTCCAGCCAACATAGCTCTCTGGATCATTGAGGCACACAAGCCTCCAAACCCAACAGTACGGTTGTGGTCCTCTTGGGAGGTATCAACCTCTGCTTTAGATATACCCAATGACTTGGCCTCCACAATGAATACCACAGAATCACCACTCTCTGGCCATTTTGATGGGTGGCCCAGTAGAGTAGTGGTTAGCGCATTGTACAACTATTCGGGCTGCGTTGACTTCTCTGGTAGAACTTGCAGCCAATGAACCTGCTGATTCTAAGTTCCTAGTCCAACGGAGACACGGTCTTATTGTTAATGCCAATTTTTGATTCTGTCCAGATGTTTAGTTCCCCAGTTGCCTTCTGTCATATTAATTAGTGAAAATGTCACATGAAGGTAGAGGCTTCAGATTCAGCAGCTTGGTGTCCGAGCAGAAACAGGTCAAGAAAGTGGTTAACATTTCAGGTGAAGCTCTATCCATAGCTAATTCTTAATGATACCGCGGCCCTATGTCTGAATATGTCACTTGGTATGAGTCAGTAGGTAGGATTCATATGTGATTCTTTATCCTCCTAAACATCTGTTAACAAGAAGTTAGTTCATTTTGAGAGATACTTGCCAACCATACCTCTGTTATATCTTAGATACTTGCCAATTATATTTCTGTTATATCTTAGACACCTGCCAATCTCGTCTCTGTTATATCTTCAATTAAACTTGAAAATAAAGGGGGCTCATGATTTAAGTTTTCAAAACCGAGTGGTGACGGAAAAAGATTTTCATTTCTATGCAAACCCTCCTTCATAAAGGCATTGGTGGGGCCAAATTTAGAGTATTGTGTACAGTTTTGGTCACCAAATTATAGGAAAGATGTCAACAAAATAGAGAGAGTACAGGGAAGATTTACTAAAATGTTACCTGGGTTTCATCACCTAAGTTACAGAGAAAGGTTAAACAAGTTGGGTCTTTATTCTTTGGAACGTAGAAGGTTGAGGGGGGCTTGATAGAGGTATTTAAAATTATGAGGGGGATTGATAGAGTTGACGTGGATAGGCTTTTTCCATTGAGAGTGGGGGAGATTCAAACAAGAGGACATGAGTTGAGAGTTAAAGGACAAAAGTTTAGGGGTATCAGGAGGGGGAACTTCTTTACTCAGAGAGTAGTAGCTGTGTGGAACGAGCTTCCAGCAGAAGTGGTTGAGGCAGGTTCGATGTTGTCATTTAACGTTAAATTGGATAGATATATGGACAGGAAAGGAATGGAGGGTTATGGGCTGAGTGCAGGTCGGTGGGACTAGGTGAGAGTAAGAGTTTGGCATGGACTAGAAGGGCCGAGATGGCCTGTTTCCATGCTGTAATTGTTATCTGGTTATATATAATGCTCCTTGAACCTTTAGATTCAGGTTCACTTATTGAACACAGGTATGTAGAAGCATATAGTAAAATGTGCCATTTGTGTGAACGACCAACACAATCTAACGTCGAGCTGGGGGCTGCCCGCGAGCGTTACCACATATTCTGGCGTCGACATAGCATTGCCCACACTGTTCAGCATAACAACGCAGCAAGAACAACAGAACAAAAGCAGCAAAATTAGCCCCTTTCCTCCCTTAAACACACCCACCCATGCATAGACACAGAAAGTCGTCCAACTCCAGGACAGCCTCCAATAAACTAGCGCACTGTCAGACCTGCTTCCTCGACTCTGCTATTGATCGACAACAGCTCCTTATGTAGCCCCATGTGTCTTTTTGGTTAAAACAGTCCTAAGAATTAACTTGGGACGTTTTAGCTAATCAAAGTGATTCTATATGTTTCCAGAGAAAAATATTTGGTAACTTGATAGAACTGCATTTGCCTGAATCGATTTGACACAAACAACACACTTCACTGTAGGTTTCGATATGCATGTGACAAATAAAACTACAGTGCTTGGAGTGTTTGCATTACACTTTACTTGTGGTATTCAAATTTAATGGATGTTACAAATGAAATCTTGGGTGAATAGTTTATTTATTCATTGACATAAAGCGAACGCAGGCCTTTCTGGCCCTCCGAGCCGTGCTGTCCAGCAAGCCCCGATTTAACCCTTGCCTAATCATGGGACGATTTACAATGAGCAATTAATCTACCAATCGGTACACCTTTGGACTGTGCGAGGAAACCGGAGCACCCGGAGCAAACCCATGCAGTCACGGGGAGAATGTACAAACTCCTTACAGGCAGCGGTGGGAATTAAACCCGAGTTACCTGCAGTGTAAAGTAGCGTAGTGTGCTAACCACTACACTATCGTGCTGCCCATCTGGATAGTTTTGGGCTCAAACTCTGAGGATGATTATTATTATCATCAATTACATCCACGTGACCAATTAACCTTCCAATCTTTGGAATGTGGGAGGAAACCAGAGCACCAGGAGGAAAGCCATACGGGTGAATGTACGAACTCCTTACAGTCTGCCCGTAACCACATGTGTTTCATCTGGGTGATCCAGTTTCCACGTAACGCTATCTGTGTTAACTGTCTACAGCATGCAATAAAGTAGTTAGTATTTGCAGCTCTGGTGAGGTCAATAGTTCTTACCTGTCCCTCTTCGGAGTGCGGCGGGCTGGAATATCTCAGAGAGCTGTTTAGAATTAACTGCATGGCTTGGGCGATGGAGCCACATGTGGGTCAGACTGGATAATATTATGTTTTGTAGCTGCAAGACATTAAACTACTTCACACAGAGAGTGGTGGGTGCATGGAATACCAGCAAAGGTGGCAGGGGTGGATACAATAGGGTCGTTTAAGAGGCTCTTTGATATTACATGCAGCTTGGGAAAATAGAGGGCTATGCAGTAGGGAAATTCCAGGTAGCTTCCAGAGTAGGTTATGTGGTCGGCACAACATTGTGGACCGAAGGGCCTGTAATGTGCTGTATGTTTCAATGTTTAATTGAAAGGAAAACGTGGGAGCCCCGGAATATGGGTTTAACTTTGGGTTTACTTTAAGCGAGGCGTGCACGTAACACACGGCACGGTGATGACGTATGCAATTAACATTAAAGACATCCGTTTGTCTTGCGAGACCATGGATCTGCGCCTGGAAAGTCTTCACTCTCCAGGGCGCAGGGCTGGGCAAGGTTATATGGAAGACTGGCAGTTGCCCACGCTGCATGTCTCCCCTCTCCACGACACCAATGTTGTCCAAGGGAAGGACAAGGGCCGATACAGCTTGGCACCGGTGTCGTCGCAGAGCACTGTGTGGTTAAGTGCCTTGCTCAAGGGCACAACACGTTGCCTCGGCTGGGGCTCGAACTAGCGACCTTCAGATCACTAGTCCAATCCCTTAACCACTTGGCCATGTGCCCACACAATTAACATTTTTTTACATAGAACCCATCATTAGTTATTTAAATGAACAAGAATACTTAATCAAACAATATATATAGAAGATTACTGAAATATCATTGAAGTATTAAATACATAACAGATAAAGACAGTAAATTTTCTTTCCTAAAGGACATTTTTTATGCACAGCTTTTAGTTTCCTGGAAACCATTTCTGATAATTGTTAAATCCTTTTTGTTCTTTTAACTGTAAACAGATTACTGAATTCTTCCCAAAGGAATTCAAAAGTAAGCACGTGGTAAGACTTGAACTCAAGTCAAAGTTGTATGACAACATAGAAACAGGCCCATCTAGTCCATGCTGAAATGAGTCTCATTGGCCTGCACCTGCACCATATCCTTCCCATTCCATCCCATCCATGTACCTATCTGAATTTCTCTTCAATGTTGAAATCAAAACTGCGTCCATCACTTACGGTGGAAGCTCTTCCCACACTCTTACCACCCTCAGATTAAAGACGCTGCCCCCTCATGTTCCCCTTAAACATTTCACCATGTCGCTGAGGATAATTAGCTTAAATGCCATCCATAAATTTACTGACGCTGCAAGTATTGTTGGCAGAGTTTCAGATGGTGACGAGAGGGTGCACAGGAGTGAGGTAGAGTGGCTTCTTGAGTGGTGTCACAGCAACAGCCTTACATTCAATGTCAGTAAGACCTCAGAATTGATTGTGGACTTTGGAAAGAGTAAGATGAGGGAACACACACCAGTCCTCAACGAAGGCTCAGAAGTGGATAGGGTGAACAAATTCGACACCACGACGATCCATCCTGAGCCCAACGTATCGATGCAGTTACAAAGAAGGCACGACAGCAACCATATTTCGTTTGAGGAGATTTGGTGTGTCACCAAAGGCACTCACAAATTTCTACAGATGTACCACAGAGAGCATTCTAACTGGCTAATCACCATCTGGTATGGGTTGGGGAGTGGCAGTAATTCACAGGATCGAAATAAGCTACAGAAAGTAGTAAACAGTCAGCTCCATCATGGGCAATAGCCTTCCCAGCATCCAGGACATCTTCAAGGAGTGATGCGTCAAAAAGGTGGCATCCATCGTTAAGGACCCCATCAACCAGGACATGCCCTCTTCACATTACTACTGTAACAGGGTAACAAATCACGCAGCATCCACACAAATGGGGGGGGGGGGTTCAGGGTGGACTCACATCTCAATCTCACCCTTTTGGCAGGACCAGAGATTGCCTTCCTTAGCCAACAGAAGCTGGGGGTAACAATTGTGGGGGTTTGTCCGGGATACATTACATTAGCAGTGAAACCTCTCCCAGGGTGTTATACTACCATCAGGGAGGAGATACAGGAGTCCAAAGGCACAAACTCAATGATTCAGGGACAACCTCTTCCCCACTGTCATCCAATTTCTAGATGGACCATGGACACTACCTCACTATCTTCTTTTTCTCTTTTTGGACTACTTATTAATTTAACTTTTTTAACATATATACAGTGTGTATAAAAAAGTATTCACCCCTGTTGGAAGTTTTCATGTTTTATTGTTTTACAACGTTGAATCACAATGGGTATTATTCACACCTATCAACAGAAAAAGACTTTCGTCAAAGTGAAAACAGATTGCTATAAAGTGATCTAAATTAATTACAAATTAAAAACACAAAATAATTGATTGCATAAGTATTCACCCCTTTTAAGATGACACACTAAATCATCATTGGTGCAGATAATTGGTTTTAGTTAAATGGGGATCTGTATTTGGAGACCTGTGTGTAGTCAAGGTGTTTCAATTGATTGTAGTAAAAATATATCTATATCTGGAACGTCCAACTGCTGGTGAGTCAGTATCCTAGCAAAAACTACACCATGAAGACAAAAGTAACTCCGTGAAAAGCATGAGTCAGGAGATAGATGCAAGAAAATTTCCGAGTCACTTAATACCCCTTGGAGTGTAGTTAAGTCAATCTTCAAGAAATGGAAAGAATAGGGCACAGCTGTAAATCTGCCTGGAGCAGGCCATCCTCAAAAACTGAGTGATCATGCAAGAAAGGGACAGAGATGGGAGAGAAGTGAGGGAGGCCACCAAGACAACTCTGGAGGAAAGACAAGCTTCAATGGCTGAGATGGGAGAGACTGCGCATACAGCATCTGTTGCCCAGGTGCTTCACCAGTCTCATCTTTATGGGAGTGTGGCAAAGAGAAACCCACTGTTCGAAAAAACTCACATGAAATCTCAGCTAGATTTTGCCAGAAGCATGTGGGAGACTCTGAAGTCATCTGGAAGAACATTCTATGGTCTGATGAAACAAAAATTGAGAATTTTGGCCATCAGACTAAACGCTACATTTGGTGCAAGCCAAACACTGCAGATCATCAAAAACACATCATCCCTACAGTGAAGCATGGTGGTGGCTGCATCATGTTGTGGGGATGCTTCACTGCAGCAGGCCCTGGAAGGCTTGCAAAGGCAGAGGGCAAAATGAATGCAGCAAAATACAGGGGAATCCTGGAAGAAAACTTGCTGCAGTCTGCAAAAGGCTGTGACTTAGGAGAAGATACGTTTTCCAGCAAGACAATGACCCCAAGCATTAAGCCAAAGTTACACAGGATTGGCTTAAAAACAGCAAAGCTAATGTACTGGAGTGGCCAAGTCAGAGTCCAGACCTCAATCCAATTGAGAATTTGTGGCTGGACTTGAAAAAGGTTGTTCACTCACAATCCCCATGCAGTCTGACAGAACTTGAGCAGTTTTGTCAAAAAGAATGGGGAAAAACTGGAGTGTCCAGATATACAAAGCTGATAGAGATCTATCCACACAGACTCAAGGCTGTAATTGCTGTCAAAGGTGCATCTACTAAATACTGACTTGAAGGAAATGAGTAATTATGCAATCAATTATTTCATGTTTAATAATTGTGATAAGTTTAAACCAATTGTAGAAACCCGTTTTCAATTTGACATTAAAGAATCTTTTTTGTTGATCAGTGTCAAGAAAGCCAAATTAAATCCATTTGATTCAATTCTGTAAAACAATGAAACATGAAATTTCTAAGGGGGTGAATACTTTTTATAGTATAATTCTCACTATAATTTACAGTTTTTATTATTATGTATTGCAATGTACGGCTATGACGTAACAACAAATTTCATGACATATGTCGGCGATATTGAACCCTGATTTTGATTCTGAATCAAGGCTTTGGACTTCTCATCCATAACTTAACCATATGCTTAATGGCATCTTTGGTCACATCTTTCTTTGCATATTCAATTTCAATAAAAACCAAATTAAAACATAGAAACATAGAAACATAGAAAATAGGTGCAGGAGTAGGCCATTCGGCCCTTCGAGCCTGCACTGCCATTTATTATGATCATGGCTGATCATCCAACTCAGAACCCAGCCTTCCCTCCATACCCCCTGACCCCTGTAGCCACAAGGGCCATATCTAACTTCCTTTTAAACATAGCCAATGAACTGGCCTCAACAGTTTGCTGTGGCAGAGAATTCCACAGATTCACCACTCTCTGTGTGAAGAAGTTTTTCCTAACCTCGGTCCTAAAAGGCTTCCCCTCTATCCTCAAACTGTGACCCCTCGTTCTAGACCTCCCCAACATCGGGAACAATCTTCCCACATCTAGCCTGTCCAATCCCTTTAGGATCTTATACGTTTCAATCAGATCCCCCCTCAATCTTCTAAATTCCAACGAGTACAAGCCCAGTTCATCCAGTCTTTCTTCATATGAAAGACCTGCCATCCCAGGAATCAATCTGGTGAACCTTCTTTGTACTCCCTCTATGGCAAAGATGTCTTTCCTCAGATTAGGGGACCAAAACTGCACACAATACTCCAGGTGTGGTCTCACCAAGGCCTTGTACAACTGCAGTAGTACCTCCCTGCTCCTGTACTCGAATCCTCTCGCTATAAATGCCAGCATACCGTTCGCCTTTTTCACCGCCTGCTGTACCTGCATGCCCACTTTCAATGATTGGTGTATAATGACACCCAGGTCTCGTTGCACCTCCCCTTTTCCTAATCGGCCACCATTCAGATAATAATCTGTTTTCCTATTTTTGCCACCAAAGTGGATAACTTCACATTTATCCACATTAAATTGCATCTGCCATGAGTTTGCCCACTCACCCAACCTATCCAAGTCACCCTGCATCCTCTTAGCATCCTCCTCACTGCTAACACTGCCACCCAGCTTTGTGTCATCCGCAAACTTGGAGATGCTGCATTTAATTCCCTCATCCAAGTCATGCAAAAAGAAAGTTTGCAGGGAGCAGATGCTAAATGCTACACTACCATAACACTTCACATGACTTCACACTTACTTGATTCAATTATTTATGCATAAATATACACATAATTCAAGAGCTATGAGTCTTGCCCAAGCTAGTACATGACAAAAAAGCATAATTAAGGTGGACGGTAACTCCTTTCTCCAAGGCATGGGAGTCTAAAAATAGGGGGCATAGATTTAGATAAGGGGGAAAGATTTAGAAGGGACCTGAGGGGCAATTTTTTTCACACAGAAGGTGGTGAGTATAGTAGATTCTGGATAATTGGGACACAATGGAAGCAATACATTTTGACCCAATTAAGTGACTGCAACAAATAGCTGAAGTTTCATGGTAATAGTTAAAAAGTAAAAAAGAGAAACTGCCATTTAACTGAGTAACAAATTATGTATTTAAATGAAATACAGAACAAATTAGAACACTGCCAATACTACTGCAGTACTATAAGACTGTGTTTCAGCTCCTAATAGCCATCCACAAAGGAATTCATCCAGTGTACATTGGTGTGTTCTTATGATTAACTGTAAATGAACAAAATCAACAGACACCTAGTGCAGATAATGGACTGCCTTCATACAATGTTTTCAAAGATTGCATCCTCCAAATCTTCACTTTCATTGCAACGTTCAAGATGATTATCGATACCTTCAAACCCTTTGTAGTTCATAACTTGTTGGAGTAGTGAAATTGTTTCATTTTCACTCCCGGCCATTTCTGGCATCTCTAAGCCTGACTGTTTGAAACTGCAGTGAGCAAAAGAGTTCTGAATTGTCTGGCTGCTCATTTCTCACCAAACATCAGTGACAAAATTCACGTATTTGACGTTATTTTAAAAACCGCTCACTCTAAGCATGGCGTGGTGTCTAGTGGCCACACAAGTACACACGACTGGTGGTAGTTAGAAACTGCTGGGCAACAGTTTCCTGTCCCAATTAAATGGTATGGTGTCCCAAATAAACAAAGGGAGTCCCTGCTATTTACTCAATTAGTTTTTGTTCTTTGTTCTTGGTTCTTGATCCTCCAAAATATTCTGCATGGAATTTAAACTGGAGGTGGCGGAGGGTGGGCTTAAGAAGGAGGTTTTTGAAGAAGAAAAGCTGCCTTAAATTTAATTGGGTTTGGTTGTGTGACTGTGGTAGGATGAAGATTATGCTTTAATTGTGCAGGGGGAAAATGAATTGCTGTACACATCTGACTTGGTAGTCAGTATTTAAAATTGAGTTGAGTGCCCTCGTCTGCTCCTAATAGGTTTGGGTTTGATGTGGGATTGGTAGTCTATGTCGAGCTGACCATTTAACATTTTGTAAAAACAGGTCAGGCAGTGTGCTTCACTTCCACCTTGGAGAGAGTTCCACTCTAATGAATTTAAAAGTTGAGTGACACTCGTTTCTTCCTCATATGTATTTGTGACAAATCGGGCTGCCTGTCTTTGGACTCGGTCGATGGAAGTAGTGTTTTTGTTTGTGTATGGGTCCCATGCAGCGACTACATATTCCAAATGTGGCCTAACAAGGGCAAGGTACAACTTCTCCTTAACTGAAGCTGAACAACGATGAAAATTGCGCCTCAAAAAATTTAGGACTCCTGTTGCATTCACTGTTGCATGATGCGCCTATTCCAGCGCAGATCATTCTGGATTTTGATACCAAGATACTTGATATATTTGGTTTCTTCAAGGGTGACACCTAGGATTTTATATGATGTTTTACCTGGTTTTCTCTTCCTGGTGACACGCATGGTTTCACATTTGGAAGGATTGAACTGCATGCCCCATCACTCAATCATACTATCAAGGTCTTTTTGGAGAGAATCTTCATCATCAGTTGACTTAATTGTCCGGTATATCAAACAACCATCAGCAAAAAGTTTGGTGGTGCTTGTGACTTTTTTGTGGATGTCATTAATGTAAAGTAAAAACAAATGAGGGCCGAGCACATGTTCTTTAAGAACTGTCCCAAATAAGCAATGGCTCCAATTTACCAATGGTCCAATTAACAGAATCCACTGTGTATGGTGTTGTGACTGTGAACAAAGTCACCAGAGAGATACTGACATTGGTGGATATAGAAGTCTTTATTCAGCAAACCGAGCAACAGGCATCATATCTGAGACACCCTTGGAAAAAGAGGTCTGCCTGGCCCAATATTACATGCTATTTTAATATGCTAAAGAGCAAAGGTAATAACTGGACACTTCTAAAGCTACAATGTCTCTATAATGCTTCCTTTGAATTACATTGTGTTTTCAAACACCTCAATCCTCACAGCCACACTTTAGACACCCAAAATGAATGTTAATCCCCATTGACTCTTGAGCTGCATTCATGCATACGCAGACATCTCAAGTGAATGGGTGTTTCCTGGTTTGCAATCAACCCCCAATCTGCAGCTCCAGGAAGACCATTGTTCAGAGCTGCATTTTAAATTCAATCTACAATCCACATTCAGGTCTGAAGTCTGGTTGTTGTTGAAACTCGTATTTGCAGGACAAGCCAAGAGTTACAATGTATCCGCAATTCTTCCTTTGAATTACATCTAATTTTCAAACACATCCAACACTCCAGACACCCAAAATGAATTTTAATCCCCATCGTCTCTTCTCTAGCTGCATTCATGTATATGTAGACATCACAAGTGATCATCCCCAGTCTGCGGTTCCAGGAAGCCCGTTGTTTTGGGCTGTATTTTCTATTCAATCTGCCATCCATGTCAAAGTCTGAAGATTAGTAGCTGTTGAAATTAATATTTGCTATTTACCCTAACTCTAGAACATTTGGAATAAGAATCCAGAGGAAATAGTTGAGGAAGGTACTGTAGTTTAAGAAACAATTAAACAGATACATAGAGGAGTGGTGCTTGAATGAATATAGATTGAAGACAGGAAATTGGGGATAGCTGAGTGGACACTATGGTCAACAAGGGCCCGTATCCATACTGTGTTGCTCTGTGACTCTAAGAGAAAAAGAGAACTTCCAAAGTCAAGTCATCACACATCTTATTTTCTGAATGAAATATTACACTTTATCATTTTATCAGGTACATGACCAGAATGGTCTTCCACTGCTGAAACCCATCCACTTCAAGATTTGACATGTTGTGCATTCAGAGATACTCTTCTGCGCACCACTGTTGTTACTGCTGATTATGTCACTGGCTTTTTGTTTGGCAATGAACGTCCTCCATCTCTGACTGTTGATGTTCAGGGCTTCCTTCCTTACTAGGTTCCTCTCAGTTTTCATTACTGTCAGTCATGCAAGTCCTGAATGGAGACTCAGGAATACCATCGCACTCAGATGTAGAAGGATTCTCCATTGCAGTTTCCATAACAAATTTGTTTAACCAGTCAGGGTTCTGGAAGGCCAGTGGACCACTCCCCTTTGACCTGTTTGGCATGGGTGACCCTATTAAGAGCCAAAGCATAAAGCTCTGACTCCAGCCAGCATAACTCTCCAGGTCACTGAGGCACGCAAGCCTCCAAACCCAACAAGGTTGTGGTCCTCTTGGTCTCCACTGTTGTGATGCAAAGTTCTTTGAGTTACTGTCAGCTTGAACCAGTCTGGCCTTTCTCTTCCGACCTTTCTGATTAACAAAGTACTTTCACACATAAAACAGTCGTTCATTGGATGTTTTTGCTTTTTTTTAATTGCACCATTCTCTGTAAACACTACAAACTGTTGTGTATGAAAGTCCTTGGAGATTAGCAGTTTCTGAGATACTCAGATCACCCCATCTGTAACTAACCATCATTTAAAGTACAAAGTGCAAAGTAAATTTATTATCAAAGTACATACAGGTCGGTTCCAAGGTTGTCAAGCTGAGCAGTGGTAGTGGGGACAAGCTCCCACTACCTAAAAGTTCTCCTCATAGCATGTGCCTCAAATAGCCTCTGACAACCAAGTCCAACTCCTGGCCTTCTCGTGTGGCTCAGCCTCTAAGCCCGGCGGAACTGTTTCTCCTGACAGGAAAAAGGGCGAAGGCGGGTCCTGGCTCCTTCAAACCAGTGCCTCGGGTAGATGGAGCTCGTCAGCCTGGGAAGGCAGCCCATCTAAGAGAGGGAAAACTCTGATTTCAAACCACTGCTGCCTTGCGGCCATACCCACTCATGAGAAAGGCTTCGGGAGTAAACCCTGAGGACAAATCCCCAGCTGGAGTCCCTACGGCAGTCCGACATTGGCTTCAGCCTGGTTCCGGCAACTCCTGCAACGACACTGGTGCCAAGCTGTATCGGCCCTTGCCCTTCCCTTGGACAACACCGGTGTCGTGGAGAGGGGAGACTTGCTGCATGGGCAACTGCCGGTCTTCCATACAACCTTGCCCAGGCCTGCGCCCTGGAAACCTTCCAGGTGCAGATCCATGGTCTTGCGAGACTAACGGATGCCACCACATATAGGTCACCATATACAACACTGAGATTCATTGTCTTACAGACATACTCAACAAATCCACAGGATAATAACCATAATAGAATCAATGAAAGACCTCCGAACTTGGGCATTCAACTAGTGTGCAAAAAAAAACTGTGCAACTACAAAAAGAAATAATCATAAATAAATAAGCAATAAATATCATGAACATGAGAGGAAGAGTCCTTGAAAGTAAGTCCATAGGTTATGGGAACATTTCAGTGATGGGGAAAGTGAAGTTGAATGAAGTTATTCCTTTTGGTTCAGGAGCCTGATGGTTGAGGGGTAATAACTGTTCCTGGACCTGGTGGTGTGAGTCCTGAGGCTCCTGTACCTTCTTCCTGATGAGCAGTGAGCGGGGAGCATATCCTGGTTGGTGGGGGTTCTTGATGATGGATGCTGCATTCTTCCATCAGTGATTCATGTAGATGTGCTCAATGGTGGGGAAGGTTTTACCAGTGATGGATAGGGCCTAAGCCAATACTTTTATGTAGGATTTTCCCTTCAAGGGTATTGGCGTTTCCATACCAAGCTGTCAAAGCCATTTGATCTCACTTCTTCCCCACTGTGATGTTTGGTCTGAACAACTGCTGAACGTCTTGGCACATGTTGCCGTCATCGTCGTGGCTATCCCTCAAGGTCGAGGATGATGGTCTTCGTTCCGTACAGAGCGAAGACGCCTGTGCGTGTATTTGTTTAACGTGTACTTGATGTTGCACTCCAAGAAGCACACGATACTTCACAAATCAACCGATTCCAATGGCGTGGAAATCACGACAAATGGAGCTGATGGATTTGTTGCAGCCTTCATCCGCCTTCACAGCCGTTGAGCTCGAAGTAACCTCATCCGCCTGTTCCACCGTTGAGGTCTTGGTTGGATTGTTCCTTGTCAGGGACCTCACCCTCGACCTTACCGCCATGGGTGACCCTACCAGGAGCATAGCTCCAGACGGCATCACTCTTGGAATCTCAGGACCGCACAAGCTTCTCCACCGCGACAAGGTGACGATCCGTGGAGAAGCTTGGCACATGATTGGCTGATTAGATACTTACGTTAAGAAGCAGGTGTAACAGGTCTACCTCACAAAGTGGCCACTGAGCGTGGCGTATCTCCTCCACTTCTTCATCAGCAGCCTGACGGGAGAGCGCGATGAAAGCCTGCAGAGAGCACACTGTTTACTACATGAGATATGACAGTGTCAGTGTAAATTGTTACATTGGTATCAAGAATAGAACAAGGAACTAACTGCAGTCTGCTTGCTACAGACCTGATCAATATTGGGGAAAGGATCACAATGTTACTTACAAGGTAAATCCAGGGCAGTGTCTCTGCAGAATGAATGGGCTCAATTCCGCAATGGGACAAGTAAGCTTTCAGCACAGAACTGCAAAAACGCAACAACACCTTCATGCTGTGGTTGTCCTGTTCATTCAAGATCTCAGAACTGTTTTCTTGAAATGCAGAGCAGTTTATTTATAATCAGGTTTATGGTGCGTAACTCAAAGCCCAGAAGAGGTTTACGATCAATAGTTTATTTTTTGCTCCAGCAGGGCACCGCTGGAGGTATGGTATTAAAATGGAGAGTCAATCAATACATTGGAGATGAGTAAGCAAGCTGAAAAAATGCACAGGGTGCTCAATTCAATCCAAGAGTTGTATTTGAAGGTTCTTCCTTTTGGAGAAGGAGTGTTATAGTCACAGTAAGAGATAAAATGCATTAATTGTGAGACAAAAGTCACAACACAGAAACAGACCCTTCAGCATCTAGTCCATGCTGAACTATTATTCTGCCTAGGCCCTTGGATTTTCATCTAGACCACAGCCCTCCATACCCTTCCCAACCACTCTCTTCTCTAAACCTCTCCCGAATGTTGAAATTGAACCCACATCCAGCCCTTGGCTGGCTGTTTGTTTCACACTCTCACCACCTTCTGAGTGAAGAAGTTCCCCCTCGTGTCCCCCTAAAACACTTCAGCTTTCACCCTTCACCCATGACTTCTAGTTCTGGTCTCAACCTCCATCAGTGGAAAAAGTCTCCTTGCATTTACCCTATCTATACAGCTCATGGTGGAGATACGTCTCTACCAAAGGAGGTGTAAGGTGCTCCTTCCCAGTGCTAGCCTGCAGGTCACCCTTGGGCGAGGTGTCGCACCTGCTTAGACCCCGATCAGGGTCAGGTGAAGCCATGGGAGCAGGTGGTGGATGGTCGTATGAGCAGCTGGTACATATCACAAGTCTTGGTTATGTGACCGCTGACGCCAGGCAGACAACTTCTGAAGAGTATTCATAATGGCTGGCATCACCCATCTTGTGAAGACACTGCCCAGAAAAAAGAAAGTTTTTCTGTGGAAAACTTAACCAAGAACAATCATGGTCATGGAAAGACCATGATCGCCCGTATCATATGACACGGCACGTGATGAATGAATGATACCTCTCATAATTTTGTATACCTCTATCAAATCTCCCCTGTTTCTCCTGGACTCCAGGAATAAAGTCCTATCCTATTTAACCTTTCCCTACAACTCATGACATCAAGTCCCAGCACCATCCTCGTAAATTTTCTCTATACTCTCTCAACATTATTGATATCTTTCCTGAAGGTAGGTGACCAGAATTGCACACAATACTCCAGCATTGTCAGGCACCTGTAAAAAGTAAAGATCACTAGTCCACCCCAGCTTTGTAACAAACACATCTTTTCCTGGGGCAAAACTTCCAATTCATGTTGAATAAGGGAGTATTTCCACTGTTTAAGCAGGGATATTTTGAACCAATCTTTAGAGTGAACAGGCATATTCCATCAAGTTAATGAACTCCCAGCGTTTGAATAGCCAGCTCCTTTTTACATAGTCATAGTCATACTTTATTGATCCCGGGGGAAATTGGTTTTCGTTACAGTTGCACCATAAATAATAAATAGTTATAGAGCCATAAATAGTTAAATAGTAATATGTAAATTATGCCAGTAAATTATGAAATAAATCCAGGACCAGCCTATTGGCTCAGGGTGTCTGACCCTCCAAGGGAGGAGTTGTAAAGTTTGATGGCCACAGGCAGGAATGACTTCCTATGACGCTCTGTACTGCATCTCGGTGGAATGAGTCTCTGGCTGAATGTACTCCTGTGCCCAACCAGAACATTATGTAGTGGATGGGAGACATTGTCCAAGATGGCATGCAACTTGGACAGCATCCTCTTTTCAGACACCAACGTCAGAGAGTCCAGTTCCATCCCCACAACATCACTGGCCTTATGAATGAGTTTGTTGATTTTTGTTGGTGTCTGCTAATTCTTTGATTCAGTAATTCTTTGAGGCGACACAGTAGCATAGCGGTTAGTGTAATGTTTTACAGTGCCAGTGCTGCGATTGTGGTTCAACTCCCGCGACTGACTGTAAGGAGATTGTATGCTCTACCTGTGATTGCATGGGTTTCCTCCAGGTGCCCTGGTTTCCTCCCACTCTCCAAAGACGTACGGGATAGGGTTAGTGAGTTGTGGGCGTGCTGTGTCTTCGCTAGAAGTGTGGCGACACTTGAAGGCTGCCCCCAGCACATCCTTAGACTGTGTTGGTCGTTAACGTCAATGACACATTGCATTTTATACTTTTACATTTAGATGTACATCTGACTAATAAAACTAATCTTTGATGCAGTGTGGACGTTAATTGTGATCCTTTAATTGTCCTTGAGAAGGTGGTGCTCTGCCTTTTTTACCTGGCTTCATTCAGTGAAGCCGCCTCCACTGTTGGGTACGGCTTTCCAGGACTTGATGACAATGAAGCAACTGCAATACATTTCCAATCCAGGATGATGTTCAAAGCTCAAAACTTCAAGCTTCAAAATAAATTTATTATCAAAGTACTTTTATGTCACCATATATACCCTAAGATTCGTTTTACATGCAAGTATTCATTGTAATTTTGAAAAAAGTTTATTCGTTTATTTTATTTTTTTATTTTTTTATTTTATTATTTTTTATTTTTTTTATTTTTTTGGGGATCTCCCCCTCCCCCTCCAACTTTCAAATCCCTTACTCACTCTTCTTTCAGTTAGTCCTGACGAAGGGTCTCAGCCTGAAACGTCGACTGCACCTCTTCCTAGTGATGCTGCCTGGCCTGCTGCGTTCACCAGCAACTTTTATGTGTGTTGCTTGTTATTCGTTTATGGGTTGTGGTCGTCGCCAGCTAAACCAGCATTTATTGCCCATCCCTAGTTGCCCTCGAGAAGGTGGTGATGAGCTGCCTTCTTGAACCGCTGCAGTCCCTGAGGTGTAGGTACACCCATAGTGCTGTTAGGGAGGGAATTCCATGATTTTAATCCAGCGACAATAAAGGAACGGTGATATGTTTCCAAGCCAGGATGGTGAGTGACTTGGAGGGGGATTTCCAAGTGGTGGTGTTCACAGGTATCTGCTCTTCTCGTCCTTCTAAATGGCAGTGGTCGTGGGTCTGGAAGGTCCTGCCTGAGGAACTTTGGTGTGTTGTTGCAGTGCGTTTTGCAGATAGAAAGAAACATAATAGAAGGAATGAAAAACCACACACACAACAGAGACGGACAAACAATCAGTGTGCAAAAGACAACAAACTGTGCAAATATGAGAAGAAAAAAAATAACCAATAAATATCAAGAATACGAGTTGCAGAGTCCTTAAAATTGAGTCCACAGGTTGTGGGATCAGATACAAAATGCTGGAGGAACTCAGCATGGAAATGAACAGCAACACACATCAAAGTTGCTGGTGAACGCAGCAGGTCAGTCAGCATCTCTAGGAAGAGGTACAGTCGACGTTTCAGGCCGAGACCCTTTGTCAGGACTAACTGAAAGAAGAGCTAGTAAGAAATTTGAAAGTGGGAGGGGGAGGGGGAGATCCAAAATGATGGGAGGAGACAGGAGGGGGAGGGATGGAGCCAAGAGCTGGACAGGTGATTGGCAAAAGGGATATGAGGGGATCATGGGACAGGAGACCCAGGGAGAAGGAAAAGGGGGAGGGGGGAAAAAACCCAGAGGATGGGCAAGGGGTATAGTGAGAGGGACAGAGAGAGAAAAAGGAGAGAGAGAGAAAGAATGTGTGTATATTAATAAATAATGGATGGGGTACGAGGGGGAGGTGGGTCATTAGCGGAAGTTAAAAAAGTCAATGTTCATGCCATCAGGTTGGAGGCTACCCAGATGGAATATAAGGTGTGTGTTCCTCCAATCTGAGTGGAGGATGGAAATGAATAGATAGTCAACATTTTGGTTCGAGACCCTTCTTTAGTGATAGATGCTGCCCAGCATTTTGTGTGCATTGCTTTGGATTTCCAGCATCCTCAGACTTCCGCATGGTTGTGGAATCAGTTCAGTGTTGGAGTGATTGAAATTATCCCCTCTGGTTCAAGAGCCTGACAGCTGAGGGGTGATGACTGTTTCTGATCCTGGTGGTGTGGGGCTTGAGGCTGACGGCAACAGTGAGAAGAGAACATGGCCTGAATGGTGGGGGTCCTTGTGACGGATGCTGCTTTCCTGCGACAGTGCTCTCGGTAGTAAAGGTGTAGAATAGTGGGGAGGGCTTTGCCTGTGATATACTGGACTGTATCTGCAGAGGAATTACAGAGCAATTTGCTGGGAGTGGTCATTCTGTGCATTTGCTACCTTGGTACTTTTAGCTGGTTGAAGTTGCAAGTTAGAGAGTTACTGTTGCGGAAGTCTTGGCAATTAATTGCAGCGTATTTTGTAAATCTAACCTAGACCATAAAACCATGAAATATTGGAGCAAAATTAGGCCATTTGGCCCATCGAATCTGCCAATTCATTTTCCCTCTCAGCCCTAATCTCCTGCTTTCCCCTTGAAGAGGAAAATTAGTTCATGGGCACTAGACTCCCCTGCATCGAGGACACCTTCAAAAGGCGACGCTCCAAAAAGGCAACGTCCATCATTAAAGATTCCCCACCCCCAACTCTTCTCATTACTACCACCGGGGGAAGGTATAGAAAGCCTGAGGGACACGCTCAACATTTTAGGAACAGCTTCTTCACCTCTGCCATTAAATTTCTGAACGGCCCATGAACCTGTTGTCATGGCCTCGACTGGACGGCGTCAGGCCTCCAAGTTTTGGTGCCCTAATCCTGGGTAAAGTTAGCTACTGCTGTCCTTTTAAGACTCGGGCTGCCAATTATTGCCTGCCGTATTCCTTAATGGAAAGTCTGTGCTCAAAGGCCTTGTGCTGAGCACTCTGTGCTCAATCATAGGAGTTCATTTTTAGTACAGCTTTGTGATTTTGCCTTTGGATTTTCTTTATATTGTCTTGTTTATTTCAAGTCTGAGTCTGAGTTAACTCTAGACCTTGTTCTACACTAGGGTTCATGACCATCCAGAGCTCTCTCGTTACATCCATGAACACAACATCAATATTTTTGACATCTTTTTGCACTACTTAATAATTATTATATGCTTCTGATTGAAATTTATGGTATATTTTATGTTCTGTTCTTACCATTGCCACAAAACAACATATTTCACAACACTAGAATGATCTGTAGATGCTAAAAATCCAAAGCAATACACACAAAATGCCGGAGGAACTCAGCAGGTCTGGCAGCTCCTATGGAAATGAATAAACTGACCACATTTCAGGCCAAGATCCTTCTTCAGCACTGGAGTAGAAGGAGGAAGACGTCCTAATAAAAAGGTGGGGAAGGGGAAGGAGGATAACTGGAAGGTGATAGGTGAAGCCAGGTGGGTAGGAAAAGTCAAGGGCTGGAGAGGAAGGAATCTGATAGAAGAGGAGAGTGGTCCATGGGAGAAAGAGAAGGAGGAGGGGACAGAGGGGGAGGTGGTAGGCAGGTGAGAAGAGGTAAGAGGCGAGAGGGGGGAATAGAACAATAGGGGACGGGAAGGGAAAATAATTTTTTTACCGGAAGGAGAAATCAATGTCATGCCATCAGGTTGGAGGCTACCAAGACAGAATATAAGGTGTTGCTCCTCCACCCTGAGGGTGGCCTCATCATGGCACAAGAGGAGGCCACGGACTAACATGTCAGAACGGGAATGGGAATAGGAACTATACTGACCCAGTCTTCCTGCTTTTGTGATCTGTATCCTCCTCAGCGGAAGCAGAACAAAAACAACACTAAGTTCTTTAACCCTCTCCTTACCTGTGCGGATGTAGCAAAGTTCAGTGCCAAACATTAAGAGCCAACTTTACTACAATGCAA
The DNA here is from genome assembly GCF_963921235.1 of Mobula hypostoma. Lineage (NCBI taxonomy): Eukaryota > Metazoa > Chordata > Chondrichthyes > Myliobatiformes > Myliobatidae > Mobula > Mobula hypostoma. Next base: position 8,129,940 of record NC_086124.1, read on the forward strand.
TAAACACGTTAATAAGCCCACAGACTGGATGTGTAGTTAACATCAGTTTCAAAATAGCCCTGGCCGTGCCTTCCATGCATATAAGTAAGAAACTTACAGTACTGTGCAACTGTCTTAGGCACACATATATAGCTAGGGTGCCTAAGACTTCTGCACAGTACTGTATTTATCTACTTTATACTTTATTGTCACCAAACAATTGGTACTAGAACATACAATCATCACAGCGATATTTGATTCTGCGCTTCGTGCTCCCTGGATTAAAAATATTAAATATTAAAAATATTTAAAATAGTAAAAATTAGTAAATATTAAAAATTTAAATTATAAATCATAAATAGAAAATAGAAAAATGGGAAGTAAGGTAGTGCAAAAAAACTGAGAGGCAGGTCCGGATATTTGGAGGGTACCGCCCAGATCCGGGTCAGGATCCATTCAGCAGTCTTATGACCGTTGGAAAGAAGCTGTTCCCAAATTTGGCCGTACAAGTCTTCAAGCTCCTGAACCTTCTCCCGGAGGGAAGAGGGATGAAAAGTGTGTTGGCTGGGTGGGTCGTGTCCTTGATTATCCTGGCAGCACTGCTCCGACAGCGTGTGGTGTAAAGTGAGTCCATGGACGGAAGGTTGGTTTGTGTGATGTGCTGCGCCGTGTTCACGATCTTCTGCAGCTTCTTTTGGTTTTGGACAGGACAACTTCCATACAAGGTTGTGATGCACCCTAGAAGAATGCTTTCTACGGTGCATCTATAAAAATTAGTGAGGGTTTTAGGGGACAGGCCAAATTTCTTTAGTTTTCTCAAGAAGTAAAGGCGCTGGTGGGCCTACTTGGCAGTGAACTCTGCTTGGTTGGACCAAGTCAGGTCATTTGTGATATTGACCCTGAGGAACTTAAAGCTTTTGACCTGTTCCACTTGCGCACCACCGATGTAAATGTGATCATGCGGTCCGCTACTCCTTCTGAAGTCAACAACCAATTCCTTCATCTTGCTGACATTGAGAGATAGGTTATTGTCTTCGCACCATGCCACCAGGTTCTTAATTTAATCTACATGGAGTGGAGAGCGAGTTTATAAATCTGACGGGAGCCAAAGATGTTGGGAATGGTGAGGGTGGAGCGCCACGGAAGGAGTGTGAGTCAAGTTGCAGAGAAGGAGTGCCAGGGGGGTGGAGGAGGTGGGGGTGGGTGATATAGATGCAGACACTCCCAGCCCTGAGGCACCAGCCAAACTCATTTGATTCCAGACAGTTGGTTTATTGATCATTACAGAATATATAAATAACTTCCGCACAGTACTGTAGTAATTTTATGTATTGCACTGTGTTGCTGCAAAACAAAACAGATTTCATGACATATGTGAGTGATGACAAACTGGATTCCGATATGGGGCTCTCTTAGGAACTGATAGAGGGAAGGGGGCAGGGAGAGGGGAATTGTGGGTGGGAAAAGGGGAAGAGAAAGGGGAGGGAGCAGGAAACACCAGAGAGACATTCTGTAATGATCAATAAACCATTTATTTGGAATCAAATGACCTTGGCTGGTGCCTACACCCAGGCCTCCATAGCCCATCCCCTGCCCCGGCATTCCTCATAAACACAGGAGATTCTACAGGTGCTGAAAATCCAGAGAAACACACACAGAATTCAAGATGGCGCCGGTGATCATTCTGTGGGCTGCAGGGGGAATGAAAAGAGAGGAGTAAAGAGCTGACATTTTGGGCTGTGACCCTTCAACAAGACTTGCGCTAGATGGCACTCCATATTTTTCAGGAAAATTTTGGCATTTATCTAACTATCCATAACTCTCCATTTAACTGAAAATTGCTCTGAGATTTATGCCCAAATGCAGGGATCCCAATGTTCTTATCAGCCACTTATTTTCAGTCCTCCGATTGTGAACACAACACAGATTTCAGTGAAGGCTCTTAGAACAGTGATAACTTCCCATGCACAACTGTAAGAAATCTGCTCAAGAAACCTTGTCCTGATTCTGCCATGGAGATAGTTTCTCCACAGAGTTCAGTGGAAAAACATTTGCAAGGAGCCAAAGTGATTATTAGCATTAGTGGATCCTTTTTTCATATCTTGAATTCATTCAAGTGGTTTAAAAGGTTTTTTCATATTTAAAGTTTTTTTTTAGTTTCCAGAAGTTTTTGAATGTGAGAAATATTTTGATCTTGTGACATCTTTCAGTGTTGGCTAAGCTAGCTGTAATTTTTTCCAGCATTTTATTTGTTAACTATGATGTGGATGTCATTGGCAATGCCAACATTGATTATCTGTCCCAATTATCACAAAATGCCAGCATCTATTATCTGTCCCAATTATCACAAAATGCCAGCATCTATTATCTGTCCCAATTATCACAAAATGCCAACATTTATTCTCTGTCCCAATTATCACAAAATGCCAGCATTTAATGTCTGTCCCAATTATCACAAAATGCCAGCATTTAATGTCTGTCCCAATTATCACAAAGTACCAGCATTTATTGTCTGTCCCAGTTACCAAATAACTGAGAAGATAGTTAACTCCAGGTGGGTCCGAACTTACATATTGACCATACCATTTAGAGATGATAGTTTCACCATCATCATCATCATTATCATTTTGTATGGTGTCATATGACATGGGTGATCATCGTCTTTTCATGACGACGATTGTTCTTGGCAAATTTTTCTACAGAAGTTGTTTGCCATTGCCTTCTTCTGGGCAGTGTCTTTACAAGACGGGTGAGCCCCCCCCCCCACCCCCCAGCCATTATCTTCAGATATTGTCTACCTGACATCAGTGGTAGTACAACCAGTACTTGTGATATGCACCAGCTGCTCATACGAACATTCACCACCCGCTCCCATGGCTTCAAATGACCCTGATCAGAAGGGGGGGCGCTAAGCAAGTGCTGCACCTTGCCATATCACAACCACAAGCTTTGCTGTGGGGTCTACACACCCGCGCAGGCAGGCTGCAGAAGAGGTTCAGCAATCGTGCTGGTATGTATGCACATTCTAGCCAATTACTGTTTCATTATGGTGGTATTCAACTCCCTTATTTTCGTTCTATTCTTGTTGAGATTTGACCAGAAGCACAGCAACATTTACACTCTTTGCTTACCCTCAACATTGTCAGGGAAAGAGGAATACTGTTTCAACAGACGTTGGGAAGGAGCGGTATTCATTTAATATTTAGTTATTGCTTCCAGCCGCAGGGTTGGCATTAACTTTTCCTTTGAGAGTTTTGGTTAATGGCCCAGTTGGCTTAGTGTTTATTGGTTTTCTTTTCTTTTATATTCTGCAACAGTTCTCATTAAAGTCAGTGAACTGTTGACCAGCTTCAGTATCTCTCTCTGTCCACACTTGGGCCTTGTCCGAACGTTTTAACAGCCTAAAGCCTGATTAATACTTCTGCGTCAACTCGACGCCGTAAGTACTGCGTCGCCGCAAACCCTACGCAGAGCCGACGCGGATCCCTACACCAGAGCCGACGCGGGTCCCTACGCAGAGCCGACGCGGATCCCTACGCAGAGCCAACGCGGATCCCTACACAGAGCCGACGCGGATCCCTACGCAGAGCCGACGCGGATCCCTACGCCAAAGCCTGACGTGCACTTCTCCCAAAATGTAGCTACCCTTCGCGGCAACACAGACCGCAACAACTGTGATTGGTCCGCCTGGTAGCATCACATTTCCTCCTACGCTGTAATAGCTTCCCATTGGGCGACTGAAGGGCAGGGAAGGAATTCTGGCTGCAATGCTTTCCATAAAGCTTCTTCTGAAAGACTCTGTTTGGTAATTCAATTAGTCTATTACTGTTACAGGTAATGACATGCAGGGAAAATCTTTTGGCTGCGTGCCATCCAGACATATCATCCCAAACATAAGGTAAGTACAAAGGCAAAACAAAAACAGAACACAGAATATAGTGTTACAGTCAGAGAGAAAGTGCAGCACAGGTAGGCAAAAGTTCAGAGTTCAAAATACGTTCATTATCAAAGTATTATACAACCTTGAGATTCGTCTCCTTTATAAGCAGCCACAAAACAAAGAAAACCCAAAATAATCCATTAATAAAAAAGACAGTGAAACACCCAATGTGCAGAGAGGGAAAGAAAACAAATTGTGCAAACAATAAATGCTGACAGCTAGCGTTCTGAGCTGAGGGTCAGTCCACAGACACTTGGTTCTGCGCAGAGCCGAGCAAACGTCACAGGGTGGTAAGCCGCAGAGAAATGAAGAGCCAGGGTCATGACGAAGTAGATTTAGAGATAACAAATTTTATTTTTATTGTAGAAGAGGTCCATTGAAGAATGTTCAGTGGGATAGAACCTGTCCTTGTGTGGTATGCATCTTCTACCTGATGTAAAGTGGAACTGGAGGGTGGGAGGGATCCTTGGTTACTCTGCTGCCTTACCAGGTCAGTGGGAAGACCGAGTCACTGGAACGAAGGCTGGTTTTCATCAAAGGCTGAAGGGAGACCTGACAAGAGATTAATAAAATTATCCAAGGCATAGAATAGGTGCAGTGCTGTGCAGAGATCTCAGGCTGATATATGTAGCTAGGGTGCTCAAGACTTGTGCACAGTACCCGTTCGTTCGTGACATGCCATGTCATATGATGTGGGCGATCATGCTCTTTCCATGATCATGATCGTTCTCGGCAAATTTTTCTACAGAACTGGTTTGCCATTGCCTTCTTCTGGGCAGTGTCTTTACAAGATGGGTAATCCCCGGCCATTATTAATATTCTTCAGAGACTGTCTCCCTGGCGTCAGTGGTCGCATAACCAGGACTTGTGATGTGCACTGGCTGCTCACACGACCATCCACCACCTGCTCCCATGGCTTTACGTGATCCTGATAAGCAGGTGTTACACCTTGCTCAAGGGTGACCTGTAGGCTAGCAGAGGGAAGAAGCGCATTACACCTCCTTTAGTAGAGACATATTTCCACCCCACCACCTAGCACGGTACTATAAAAATTCTATGTATTGCACTATACAAAAGAACAAATTTCGTAACATACATGAGTGATGATAAACCTGATTCTGATATGGGTCTCTATTGTGGACTGAGAGTGGGAAGAGGGCAGGGAGATGGGAACCATGGTTGGGAAAAGGGGAAGAGAGAGGGGAGGGAGTGGGAAGCAGGAAGCACCGGAGAGACATTCTGTAATGATCAATAAACCAATTGTTTGGAATCAAAGAGTCTTGTCTGGTATCTCGGGACTGGGTGTGTCTGCGCTCGCAGCTCTCCCCGCCCAGCACTCCTTCTCTGCCACCTGCCCCACGCGGTGCTCCACCCTCACCATTCCCAGCATCCTTTGCTCCTGCTAGCTTTACAAGCTTCCGCTCTGCTCCACATTAACAAATTCAGTACTGTGCAAAAGTCTTAGGCACCCTAGCTACATGTGGCTAAGACTTTTTCACAGTACTATAGACACTCTTTTTCCCAGGGTGGATATCAGGCACCAGAGGGCGTGGGTCTAAGGCAGGGTTTCCAAACGTGGAGTCCACAGACTCCTTGCGGAATGGTATTGGTCCAATGCACAGAAAAGGTTGGGAACCCCTTAGACTCTAAGGTGAGAGAGGGAAAGTTTAACAGAGATTTGCAAGGCATGTTTTTACACAGAGGGTACCAGTTCCCTGAAATGCTTTGCAGTTAAGAAATACCTACACAAGCATGGGAATATGTAGGGAATGGAGCGATAGACACCCAGTAGCCTCTTGTACACCCGCTCGTTAAGGCAAATAGCTAGTCAGCCAACGTGGCAGCAGCTCGATGCATAAAAGCATGTAGATGTGGTCAGGAGCTTCAGTTGTTGTTCAGACCAAACATCAGAATGGTTGTGAAATGTGATCAGAGTGACTTCGACTGTGAATAATTGTTGGTGCCAGGTGGGGTGGTTTGAGTACCGTATTTCAGAAACTGCTGATCTCCTGGGATTTTCATGCACAGCCGTGGTTCCCAACCTTTTTAATGGCACGGACCAATACCATTAAGAAAGCGACCCTTGGACCCCAGGTTGGGAGCCCCTGATCTAAAGTTTACAGAGAATGGTGAAAAATACAAAAAAAAATAACTTCGTATGAGTGGCAAATCTGTGGGCAAAAATGTCTTGTTAATCAGGGAAGTCAGTGGAGAATGGACAGACTGGTTCAAGCCGGCAAGAAGGTGACAGTAAAGTCAGATAACTGCACATTACAACAGTGGTGTGCAGAAGAACATCACTGAATGCACAACACGTTGAACGCTGACATGGACGGGCTAGAGCAGCAAAAGACCATGAACATACACTCAGTGGCTGCTTTATTAGGTAACTAATAAATTGGCCACTAAGTGTAGATCATGTGCAGGCAGTTCGAATTGGTTTAAATTGGCAACGGAGTCACCACAGACTCAGGGGCAGAAGGCCCTGTTTCAATGTTCTATGTGCTAAGATTTCACTGAGTATCCATTCCTAAGCCTACACTTCATCCTGCAGGAACACCCTAAGTAAGTGAGAATGTCATTTTCCTTAATGTGATCCGAACATAGTCTTGATGGAGAAAGCCCTGCATGTTGTTTGACAATTTCCTTCCAGAGGCTGGCCTGTTGTCTTGGCAGCTTCCTTCAGGAGCCGACCACCGCCACAGCTTTACCTGATACAGCTTTGCAGTCTGCCAGGCTTGATGGATGAGGCAGCAGCCTTGCAAGAGTAACACACGCCTGCCAGCCACTTGACCTTCGACCTTGTCGACTCTTTCCACCTGACCCTAGACACATCGTCCAATGGGAGGTCGTCTCCCAATGCCTCCGCGTAATGCATTTCTGGCTGTCAAAGCCATCCTAGGAGGACAGTCTGATAAGTGGTGGATCCACTCCTAGCAGCCATTTTGAAAATATCATTCAGGGACCCAAACACATGAGGCAAGCACTTCACCTGCGAGTCCTTTGGGGTCATCTACTGTGTCCAGTGCTCCCAGTGCGGCCTCCTCTATATCGGAGAGATCCAAGATAGATAGGAGGACCACTTCATTGAGCAACTCCGCTTCGTCTACCACAAAAGGTAGAATTTCTTGGTGGCCACCTCTTTCAATTAGACTACTCACTCGCATTCTAACATGCCAGTCCATGGTCCCCTTCACTGCCGTGATGAGCCTACATCGGGTTGGGAGATCAATATTCAGGTTGGGTAGCTTCTGAACTGATGCTGTGAACATTGTTCAAAAGTTCAAAGTACAGTTATTATCAAAGTATGTATACATTACACAACCTTGAGATTCATCTCCTATCAAACAGTCACGAGACAAAGAACCCGTAAAAATAAAAGACGGTCAATCATCCCAAAGTGCAGAGAAAAGAAAAAAAAATCAGACAATGCAGACAATAACGACAAGCAATAACGTTCTGAACTGAAGTCCTGAAAGAGAGTCTGAGACCCATGGATCAGCGCAGAGCTGCGTAAACATAACGGAGCAGTGAGCCTAACCAGCTCGTCCTTCGACTTGGGCCTGACACCCTGACCTTTTCAATCTGGCCTGGCACCTAAATTGTCATCCAAACATTGGGTTCAGTTGCCTTAAAATGCTCTAGGAACTGGATCCCGCCACCTTAATTTGCCCTGTACCCGAGCTTTCCAGTTCGGCTCCGCGCTTAAGCCATCGTCCAAACATCTGGTTCAGTTGCCTCGATACGTTCTGGGGCCTGAACCCCGCCATCTTGATTTGGCCTGTACCCGGCCTTTCCAATTCGGCCCGGTGCTTAAGCCATCATCCAAACATCTGGTTCAGTTTCCTCGATACGTTCTGGGGCCTGGACCCTGCCATCTTGATTTGGCCTGTACCCGTCCTTTCCAATTCGGCCCGGTGCTTAAATCGATCGAAACTCGGGCCTTCCTCTCACTCAGGGACGGGCCCGCTGCCTCGCCTCAGTTCTGCCACATCGAATTCCCTCCAGGTCCAAAGGGAAGTTACCGACTATTACTGTCGATGATCATTTGCCGGAAAAAGTGTGATTAAAAAAGAATTTAGTTGTTTTCCTTGTTTGGTTAGCCACCAGCCAGAAGTTGCTGAGACTCACCAGTGCCTTCCAATAATTCCTTCCCCCTTCAATTTCTCCTTTTCTATTCGCTATTCTACTTCCCCTTTTACCCTCTTCTCTTCTGCTTGCCTGCCTATCAGAGCCGAGGCAGCAGATCTGCCCGCAGAGTCGCTGTGCATGCAGTGATAAGTTGGTTTATTATTGTCACGCAGTACAGTGTAAAAGTTTGTTTTGCACGCCATCCATCCTTTCATTACAAAAGCATGCTGGGATAATACAAGGAAAAATAATAGCAGATAGTAGAATGAAGTGCTACAGAGAAACTACTGTGCAGGCAGCCAGTAAGGTGCACAGTCATGAGAGAGATTGCGAGGTCAAGAGTTGAACTCATTATACTAAGGGACTGTCCTATAACCTCTACTGCCTGTTATGCCACTGGTGTTTAGGGCAGCAGTAAAGATCCCTTTTGGATTCTTTATTACTGTTTCCATAACAATTTTGTTAGCTCTGAGCTGAATCCCTGAACTTGGAGGACCAGTGGACCACTTTTGGTCTGACCTTTACCCTTTGACCTGTTTGGCATGGGTGACCCTACCAAGAGCCAAAGCACAAGGCCCTGACTTCAACCAACATAGCTCTCTGGGTCATTGAGGCACGCAAGTCTCCAAACCACGACAAGGTCGTGATCCTCACAGAGCAGTCCTATTTTTAGCAGGATGGAAACTGTCCACGGGCGGTTGTTGCGATGATCCTGAACAACGATTTTTCGCAATTCCTGTCACAGAACCTTTTGTTGTAAGAAAAATCTACAACACAGATGAAAGAAAGAAAGAAAGAAAAGGTTTACTTGTCACATGTATATTGAAACGTCAAAGCATACAGTGAAATGTGTCATTAGATTAGATTATGAGGACAATCAGTCCTCGTTTATTGTCATTTAGAAATGCATGCATTAAAAAATGATACAACGTTCCTCCAGAATGATATCATAAGAAAACACAAGACAGACCAAGACTAAAACTTACAAAACCACATAATTATAACATATAGTTACAACAGTGCAAAGCAATACCATAATTTGATAAAGAGCAGACCATGGGCACGGTAAAAAACGTCTCAAAGTCCCGATCGACTCATCATCTCACGCTGGTGGCAGAAGGGAGGAACTCTCCCTGCCATGAACCTCCAAGCGCCGCCAACTTGCCGATGCAGCACCATTGGAAGCACCCGACCGCAGCGGACTCTGAGTCCGTCCGAAAACTTCAAGCCTCCGACCAGCCCCTCCGACACAGCCTCTCCGAGCACCATCCTCCGCCAAGCATTTCGACCTCACCCCGGCCGCCAAGCAGCAAGCAAAGCCGAGGACTTGGGGCCTTCTCCTGGACCACACAGTAGCAGCAGCAGTGAAGCAGGCATTTCAGAAGTTTCACCAGATGTTCCTCCGTGCTCTCACGTCCGTCTCCATCAAATTAGGATTGTGCACGGCACCCTACTTGACAAATAACAGACATCACCACCGGAGTGGCCGCTGCGAGCTGCGTCGCGCCGCCACCTTCTCATGCATTTGGCAGCACAATAGCGTACTGGTTAGCACAACGCTTTACAGTACAGCCTCTGCTTGTAGGGAGTTTGTATGTTGTCCCCGTGAATGCGTGGGTTTCCTCTGGGTGATCTAGTCTCCCCCCACTGTCCAAATTAGTAGGTTCACTGTCTCTAAGGAGTTTGTACGCTCACAGATTGCAGTGTTCAATATTTTTATTTACTTTCTAATATATATAGTTTCTGCCACGTTCCTCCATCTCTGCGAGGCTCCCAAGGGTAACCCAATATTTGGCAAGGGTCAGTGAGAGACTGCCTCTGTATGCAGCTGACACGATTTGCAGTAGATCTCTTGGACATGATCAATATTTGCAGGGAGCCTTGAAAAGCATGCCAGAATTAGCAGAGATCTTTGTTCAAAATCTTGAGCAAATAAGAAATCCATCTGTAAATATGATTGAACTGTTTGGGCTGACAGTGCCTGCAGCTGACAGAGATTGGAGGTCTCAGCTTGGATGTCTGTGTGATGGATGGAGCTGGTGAACACAAAGAACGGTGTTGTTCCTCTTAACCTAATATCAGTTTTATTTTGGAACTTACTTCGTGTTTACCTTCTTCTCTCTTCCCAGATTGGAAGAGATTCCAGAATTTCCCTGTGGTTAGATGGACGATATTGGATGTGAAACTATGTGTGACTGGTCCTCCACATGGTCTTACCGTGAGCCTACTTTGTTATTTTAAACTTGTAAGGATGGGGAAGATGGGGAGTAGTGGCACAATTAGGGTGTAATGGATGGGCACTTGAGGAGGAAAATCTCCTGGACTTTTTCAGTTTTGAGTTTTATTTACTATGCTTTTGCCTGTTCTTTCTGGGTGCCATTTGCGTGATTGGTTTGCTGTACTTTTGCGCAGGGGCTTGGGGTTTGACATTCTTGTTGTTGCAGCGAGGTTGGGGCTTGGGAGGCTTGATGTTCTTGTTGTGGCTTGCGTGATTGATTTGTTTTTTTTTGCAGGGGCTTGGGGTTTGATGTTCTTTTTGAGGTTTGTGTGATTTATTTGTTGTTTTTTTGCGCAGGGTGTTGAGGCTTGGAGAGGTTTATGTTCAGGTTGTTATTTGCACAATTTGTGTTTTTCACATGGGGGATTGGGGTTTGATGTTCTTGTTGCCAATTGCATGATTTTTTTGCATGTGGGGAGGTTAATGTTTTTCTCTTTGAATGGTTTTCTTAGTTTTGTGGCTATCTGGAGAAGATGAATCTCAGAGTTGTATATGGCAGACATTCTTTGATAACAAAAGTACCTTGAATCCTGAACCTTGAAACTTTCAGATCATTATATCTATGCTAGATTCCTGGGGAACAACCCATCAATCCAATACCCACTCTTCTTGTAGAGTCATACAGCAAGACAGGAGGGAGACAGACCCTTCAGCCCAACTCATCCATGCCAACCATTCAAGCCAATCACATTGCCCCGATCCTTCCAAACCCCCGCATATTTGTTCATGGGCACTAAATTCCCCCCCATTGAGGATATCCTCAAAAGCTGATACCTCAAAAAGGCAGCATTCATCATTAAGGACCCCCACCACCCAGTACATGCCCTCTTCTCATTGTTACATCCAGGGAGGAGGTACAAACGACCGAAGACACGCACTCAATATTTTAGAAACAGCTTCTTCCGTCCTGCTATCGGTTTCCTGAACAGACAATACAGACAATGAACTCATGAATACTACTTCACTATGTTTGCTCTTTTTCCACTATTTAGTCATTTGATTTTTTTGTGTGTGTATATATATATATATATTTCATATTTCTTAATATAAATTATCAGAATCAGGATCAGGTTTAACATCACCAGCGTATGTCATGGAACTATGCAGCAGCAGTGCAATGAAATGCATGATAAATAAATAATTATAGAGAAAAGAATCAAATTACTGTAAGTATACTTGTCTGTTAAGTAGTTGAGCTAAAATAAACAGTGCAAAAAAAAAACAGAAAAAAAAATTAGTGAGGTAGTGTTCATAGGTTCAATGTCCATTCAGAAATCCGGGAAGAAGCTGTTCCTGAATCGTTGAGTGTGGGCCTTCAGGCTCCTGTATCTCCTTCCTGATGGTAGCAATGAGAAGAGGGCATGTCCTGGATGATGGAGGTTCTTAATAATGGATGCCACCTTCCTAAGGCACCGGTCCTCGAAGCTGTCTTGAATACTATGGAGGCTAGTGCCCATGATGGAGCTGGCTAATCTTGCAAGTTTATAGTCTATTTTACGTATGGCACTGTATTGCTGCCAAGAGTTTCCCGACACATGTCAGTGATTTTTTTTTATAGATTAGATTATGAGAACACTCAGTCCTCTTTTATTCTCATTTAGAAATGCATACATGCATTAAGAAATGATACAATGTTTCTCCGGAGTGATACCACAGAAAACAAGACAGACCAAAGGCTAACACTGACAGAACCACATAATTATAACATATAGTCACAGCAGTGCAAACAATACCATAATTTGATAAAGAACAGACCATGGGCACAGTAAAAAAAAGTCTCAAAGTCCCGAGTCGATCGACTCCCGAGTCCCCAATAGCAGGCGGTAAAAGGGAGAAACTCCCTGCCATAAACCTCCAGGCACTGTCAACTTGCCGATACCTTGGAAGCAGCCAACCCCAGCTGACACTGAGTCCATCCATCCGAAAACTCCGAGCTTCCGAGCAGCCTCCCGAGCGCCATCCTCTGCTGAGCGCCTTCGACCTCTCCCCGGCTGCTGAAACATGCAAGGCCGAGGATTTTGGGGCCTTCAGCTCCGGAGATTCCGGTTACCACACAGTAGCAGCGGCAGTGAAGCGGGCATTTCAGAAGTTTTCCAGATGTTCCGCTGTGCTGTCACGTCTGTCTCCATCAAATCAGGATTGTGCACGGTCCCCTACTTTACAGATAATAGATATTCATCACCGAAGTGGCCGCGCGCACTGCCGTCGCGCCGCCGTCTTCTCCCCCCTCCCGGGAGGTATTGAACTTGATTCTGATTTATTCCTGAATGTTTTTAATTTCTCAATTCCCCTCCAATTTGATCCATTCATAATACGTGCCCTTTTGTTTGCCTCTTGTCCACTATAAATGGTAATTTTAAAGATCAGCTTCTTTTGTCACGTTTATTGGAACATATAAGGTGTGCCGGGGGCAGCCCGTGATCATCGGCAAGCTTCCAGTGCCCCCACGGTATACCCACAACTTACTAATTCTAACCCGTATGTCTTTGGGCTGCAGGAGGAAACTGAAGCACCTGGAGGAAAATCACGTGGTCATGGGGAGAACGTACAGACTCCTTACAGACCGCGATGGGAATTGAACCCAAGTTGCTGGTACTGTAATCCGTTAGTCTTGTGAGACCATGGATCTGCGCCTGGAAAGTCTTCACTCTCCAGGGCACAGGCCTGGGCAAGGTTGTATGGAAGACCGGCAGTTGCCCATGCTGCAAGTTTCCCCTCTACATGACACTGATGTTGTCCAAGGGAAGGGCATTAGGACCCATACAGCTTGGCACCGGTGTCGTCGCAGAGCAATGTGTGGTTAAGTGCCTTACTCAAGGACACAACACGCTGCCTCAGCTGGGGCTCAAACTCATGACCTTCAGGTCGCTAGTCCAATGTCTTAACCACTTGGCCACGTGCCCCCACTGGCACTGTAATAGCAGCACGCTAACCGCGATGCTACCGTGCTGCCCGCGACCTGCATCTGAACCATCAGTCCCACTGAACTTGCCGCTTCATAAAACTCTAGTCAGGCTGCATCTGGAGTATTGTGTACCGTTCCGGCTGCCTCATTATGGGAAGTATGTTCGGACTTTGGAGAGGGTGCAGAAGAGGTTTACCAGCATTCTGCCTGGATCAGAGGGCAGGATCTATAAGAAGAGATGGGACGAACTTGGATTGCTTTCCCTGGAGCAGTGGAGGCTGAGGTTTATAAGATTATGAGAGGCATAGATGGAGTGGACAACTAGTATTTTCCCCCCAAGATTGAAATATCTAATACCAGAAGGCATGCACTTAAGGTGAGAGGGGTTTTTTCAAAGGAGATGTTAGGGGCAAGTTATTTTACACTGAGAGTGATGGGTGTCTGGAATGCACTGCCAGGGGTGGTAGTGGGGCCAGATATGATTGAGGTGTTCAAGAGGTTCTAAGGTAGGCACGTGACTGTGCAGAGAATGGAGGGTTATGGACAGAGTGTAGACAGAACGCGTTAAGTTAGGTTGGGCATTTGGTTACTAATTGAACTAGTTCATCACAGCATTGTGAGCTGAAGAGCCGTTTCCTTTGCTGACCCTGTTCTACGTTCTCCATCCAACCTGCAGAAGAAGGAGACTTGTCAGTAGACATTCTCTAAACAGCAACAAACAATCGGCTGGAGGAACGCGGCAGGTCGAGCAGCATCTGTAAGGAATTGCCGACGCTTCATAGGACTATAGGACACAGAAGTAGAATTCGGCCATTCGGTCCATCGAGTCTGCTCTACCGTTCCACCTCGACTGATCTATTACCCCTCTCAGTCTCATTCTCCAGCCTCCTCCCCCTAACTTTTGATATCCTGACTCATCAAGAATCCATCAGCATCAGAATCAGGTTTAATGTCACTGTATATGTCATTAAATTTGTTGTTTTGCAGCAGCAGTACAGTGCAATACCTAATTTTAAAAAACTATAAATTATAATAAGAAATATTACATAAATCAAATTAAATAAGTAGTGCAAAAACAAGATAGCGAGGTAGTATGCATGGGTTCATTATCAATTCAAAAACCTAATAGCAGCAGGGAAGCTTTTCCAGAAATGTTGGGTGTGTATTTGCGAAACCAGTTAGCCTCCACTCCATTGACTCATCTACATTTCCCACTACATTAGAAAAATAGAAGGCCCACCAGCGCCTTTACTTCCTGAGAAAACTAAAGAAATTTGGCCTGTCCCCTAAAACCCTCACTAATTTTTATAGATGCACCGTAGAAAGCATTCTTCTAGGGTGCACCACAACCTGGTATGGAAGTTGTCCTGTCCAAGACCGGAAGAAGCTGCAGAAGATCGTGAACACAGCCCAGCACATCACACAAACCAATCTTCCGTCCGTGGACTCACTTTACACCGCACGCTGTTGGAGCAGTGCTGCCAGGATAATCAAGGACACGACCCACCCAGCCAACACACTTTTCCTCCACCTTCTCTCCAGGAGAAGGCTCAGGAGCTTGAAGACTCGTACGGCCAGATTTGGGAACAGCTTCTTTCCAACTGTGATAAGACTGCTGAACAGATCCTGACCCAGATCTGGGCCGTACCCTCCAACTATCCGGACCTGCCTCCCTGTTTTTTTTGCACTACCTTACTTTCCATTTTTCTATTTTCTATTTATGATTTATAATTTAAAGTTTTAATATTTACTAATTTTAACTATTTTTAATATTTTTAATATTTAATAACTGTAATCCAGGGAGTGGGAAGCTCAGAATCAAATATCGCTGTGATGATTGTACATTCTAGTACCAATTGTTTGGCGACAATATAAAGTATAAAGTATAAAGTGTGTAATCAAGGACCTTTCCCACACCAGTCATCCCCTCTTCTCCCTCCCTCTCCCCATCAGGCTGAAGATACTAAACCTCAAGGACAGCTCCTAATCTACTGTGAAAAGTTAAACTGACCTCTTCATCATATCAGAAGTTCCAACTACAAGTTTACAGATGATACCACTGTATCATAGTAGGCCGCATATCAAATACTGATGACTCAAAGAACAAAGAGATAAAGAGCTTAGTAACATGCTGTTATGCCTGGATCAGGGATGTCTCGGATCATGTCTATGACATTCCCAAAGGCGAGAGTGAGCAGCCAGGCGTCTCAATACCTATTGGCACCAATGAGTTAGGTAGACAAGGTGAGGAGGTCCTAAAAGAGAGATTTTAGAGAACTAGCACCTCCAGGGTAGTAATCTCTGGAATGACAAAATTGCTGCTGTCACCTTGAATGCCATTATGTGCAGCTAATCCTTGATTTTCTTTGGGATTCAACCATCCTAGAGTAGAAACATAGCAACATAGAAAACCTACAGCGCAATACAGGCCCTTCGGCCCACAATGCTGTGCCAAACATGTACTTACTTAGAAATTGCCTGAAGTTACCCATAGCCCTCTATTTTTCTAAGCTCCACATACCTATCCAGGAGTCTCTTAAAAGACAGTATTGTATCCATCTCCTCCACTGTCACCAGCAGCCCATTCCACGCACTCACCACTCTCTGAGTAAAAAACTTACACCTAACGTCTCCTCTGTACCTACTTCCAAGCACCTTAAGACTATGCCCTCTCATGTTAGCCATTTCAGCCCTGGGGAAAAGCCTCTGGCTATCCACACGGTCAATGCCTCTCATCATCTTATACACCTCTATCAGGTCACCTCTCATCCTCAGTCACTCTAAGGAGAAAAGGCCAAGCTCACTCAACCTATTCTCATAGGGCATGCTCCCCAATCCAGGCAATATCCTTGTAAATTTCCTCTGCACCTTTTTTATAGTTTCCGCATCCTTCCTGTAGTGAGGTGACCAGAACTGAGCACAGTACTCTGTCTATACTTCTCGCTGCCTCAGTAAACAGAAGGTTTACTGTAACAGAGGGCTGCCTCAGAGGGTAGCAGACACCAACAGAATCAACAAACTCATTCGTAAGGCCAGTGATGTTGTGGGGATAGAAATGGACTCTCTCACGGTGGTGTCTGAAAAAGGATGCTGTCCAAGTTGCACGCCATCTTGGACAATGTCTCCCATCCACTACATAATGGACTGATTGGGCACAGGAGTACATTCAGCCAGACTCATTCCAACGAGATGCAACACAGAGCATCACAGGAAGTCATTCCTGCCTGTGGCCATCAAACTTTACAACTCCTCCCTTGGAGGGTCAGACACCCTGAGCCAATAGGCTGGTCCTGGACTTATTTCCTGGCATAATTTACGTATTACTATTTAACTATTTATGGCTTTATTACTATTTAATTATTTATGGTGCAACTGTAATGAAAACCAATTTCCCCCGGGATCAATAAAGTATGACTATAACTACTATAATCATAGACCCCACTCACCCCAGACATTCTCTCCTCACCCCTCTCCCGGTGGGCAGAAGATACAACAGCCTGAAAGCACACACCGCCAGGCTCAAGGACAATTCAATCCCTGTTATCAGGCTCTTAAATGAACCTCTTGTATGATAAAGTGGACTCCTGGCCTCACAGTCCACCTTGTTATGATCATGCAATTCATTATGTACTTGCAGTTCACTTTCTTGGTAGCTTTTACACTTTAATCTGCATTGTTATTGTTTGACCTTATTGCAGCTCAATGTACTGTGTAGTGTATGCAAGACATGCGACATTAATAAACCAGTACCGGTACCAGATTAACACTTGATCACTCAGTTTACCTCATCGTGACCCCTGCACTTTATTTGTCCAACTACACTGCGCTTTGTCTAACCCTAACACTATATTCTGCTTGCTGTCATTTTCCCCCCTTTCGTGCTACACTTATGATTTTTTTTTTGCTTCAGAACAATCTCGGAATCAGAGTCAGGTTTACTATCACTGGCATACGTCATAAAATTTGTTGCCTTTGCGGCAGCAGTACAATGAAATACATATAGTAATAGAGAAAAGATCGAAGACTCATTTTATTATCAAAGTATATATGCAGAATGCAACTCTGAGATTTGTCTCAGAAAAACTGTGAAAAAACGGAATTGCAGTAAGTATATGTATTTGTTTTTCTCCCCCCTTACGGCTGGTGTGTATGTGTATTTTTCTGTCAATCTCGGGTCCTCTACCAGAGGCCTGGGAGCTTGAGCGTTTGGCCCACTATCCTTGCTGTTCCTCGTAGTGCGTTCTTCTGGACCGAGATCTCAGATGTTGTTCCCAGGATTTGTTGGAGCCACTCTCCCAGTCCAGGTGTCACAGCTCCAAGTGTTCCTATCACCACCAGGATTACTCTGGCTTTAACCTTCCACATCTTTTCCATCTGCTCTTTCAAGCCCTGGTATTTCTCCAGCTTCTCATATTCTTTCTTCCTGATGTTCCTGTCATTCGGGATTGCCACATCTATGACTATTGCTTTCCTCTGTTTCTTGTCCAGTATTACTATGTCTGGTTGGTTGGCTGTTACCTGCTTATCAATCTGTATTTGGAAGTCCCACAAGATCTTAGCTCTGTCATTCTCCACTTCCTTCTCTGTGTTTCCCATTTGGACTTGGGAGTGTCCAATCCATACTCAGCACAGATGTCCCTGCATACAATTCCTGAAGCTTGGTTGTGTCGTTCAGTGTCTGCTGTCCCTGCCTGCATCTTGCACCCTGCTACTATGTGTTGGATGGTTTCAGGGGATTCCTTGCACAGTCTGCATCTTGGATCTTGTCTGGTGTGATAGACCCCTGATTCTACTGCTCTTGTGCTCAGCTCCTGTCCTTGTGCAGCCATGAGCAACGGCTTTGTGCTGTCCCTCAGCCCTGCCATTTCCAGCCATTGGTAGGACTTTCTTATGTCAGCCACCTCTGATATCTGGCGATGGGACATCCCATGCAGTGACTTATCCTACCATGGCCTCTGGTCCTCTGGCTCAGCTTCACCCACTTCCATTTCCATATCTCCTGCCTGCTGTTGGGATATTCTCCTAGCAGGTCGTCCTGACATATTCATGGATGTTTTGCATTTCTTGAAGGACTGTGGGTTTGACACTCTCAAGTCCCCGTCCTCCTTTATTCCGGCAGGTGTACAGTCGCTCGATGTTGGACTTTGGATGGAATCCCCCATGTATTGTTACTAATTTCTGGGTCTTGATGTCAGTGGTTTTCAGTTTGCTTCTTGGCCAGCACACTATTGTGGCTGGGTATCTGATGTCTGGTAGGGCAACTGTGTTGATAGTCATGATTTTGTTCTTCCCATTCAGCTGGCATTTTAGGACCTGTCTCACTCTTTGGAGGTACTTGGATGTTGCAGCCTTCCTAGTGTCCTCACCGTGGAATCCATGCCCCTGCAGGATCCCCAGGTATTTGTAACTGTCCTATACACCTGGTATGTGGCCATCAGGTAATTTGACTCCTTCAGTCTTGATGAGTTTGCCTCTTTTCACTACCACCTGGCTAGACTTTTCCAGCTGGTTCATTTGAGCCAGCCAGCCCTCACTAATTTTTATAGATGCACCATAGAAAGCATTCTTCTAGGGTGCATCACAACCTGGTATGGAAGTTGTCCTGTCCAAGAGCGAAAGAAGCTGCAGAAGATCGTGAACACAGCCCAGCACATCACACAAACCAATCTTCCGTCCGTGGACTCACTTTACACCGCACGCTGTCGGAGCAGTGCTGCCAGGATAATCAAGGACACGACCCACCCAGCCAACACACTTTTCGTCCCTTTTCCCTCCGGGAGAAGGCTCGGGAGCTTGAAGACTCGTACGGCCAGATTTGGGAACAGCTTCTTTCCAACTGTGATAAGACTGTTGAACGGATCCTGACCTGGATCTGGGCCGTATCCTTCAAATATCCGGACCTGCTTCTCGGTTTTTTTGCACTACCTTACTTTCCATTTTTCTATTTTCAATTTATGATGTATAATTTAAATTTTTAATATTTACTAATTTTTACTATTTTTAGTATGTAATATTTGTAATCCAGGGAGTGGGAAGCGCAGAATCAAATATCGCTGTGATGATTGTACGTTCTAGTATCAATTGTTTGGCGACAATAAAGTATAAAGTATGTAATACTGTTAGCTTCTTCAGCCAGTAGGTGTGGATTATGTCAGGCCCTGGTGATGTCCAATTCTTCATACCTGCTACCTGTTGCTGGACACCTACTGCTGTGACTGTGATTGGTTCTTCCTCTGAGGGATTGCAGAGGCTTGCTTGTAGGTCCTTCAGCCATTGGGCACCGGTGTTATGTGATGCTCCTTTCCCCCATATGCTCTTCCAGAACTCCTAGTGTCTTGACCAGGAACTTCGGAGGCCAACCCTGGAACCGTCCCGGGACCCATGGCTCAGGGGTCCGGGGTTCAGGTCCAGGTGACGACGGTCTTGGCTGCATCGGCCCAGAAAAAAGAAGTAAAGTGCTGCTCATGGGTTCAATATCCATTCAGGAATTGGATGGCTGAGGGGAAGAAGCTGTTCCTGAATCACTGAGAGTGTGCCTTCAGGCTCCTGTACCTCCTCCTTGATGGTATCAATAAGAAGAGGTCATGTCCTGGGTGATGGGGCTCCTTAATGATAAATTGATGGCTTTTTGAGGCACTGCTCCTTGAAGATTAGATTAGATTAGATTAGATTATGAGGACACTCAGTCCTCGTTTATTGTCATTTAGAAATGCATGCATTAAGAAATGATACAATGTTCCTCCAGAGTGATATCACAAAAAAAAAACAGGGCAAACCAAAGACTAATGCTGATAAAACCACATAATTATAACATATAGTTACAGCAGTGCAAAACAATACCATAATTTGATGAAGATCAGACCATGGGAACGGTAAAAGTCTCAAGTCCCGATCAACTCCAATAGTCCCCAATAGCAGCCGGCAAAAAGGGAGAAACTCCCCTGCCATAAACCTCCAGGCACCGACAACCGCTGATGCATTGGAAGCACCCGACCACAGCCGACTCTGAGTCCGTCCGAAAACTTCGAACCTCCAACCAGCCCCTCCGATACAGCCTCCCGAGCGCCATCCTCTGCCGAGCGCTTCGACCCCGCCCCGGCCGCCAAGCAACAAGCAAAGCCGAGGACTCAGAGGCCTTCTCCTCCAGAGGTTCCGGACCACACAGTAGCAGCAGCAACAAAGCGGGCATTTCAGAAGTTACTCCAGATGTTCCTCCATGCTCTCACGGCTGTCTCCATCAAATCACAATTGTGCATGGTACCCTACTTAACAAATACAGATGTCATCCCTGGAGCATCCAGGAAGATGGCTTGGATATTACTGAGGCTAGTGCCCGTGATGGAGGTGGCTAAATTCGCAACTCTCTGTAGCTTCTTTCAGTCCTGTGCAGTGCCCCCACCCGCTTCTCCATACCAGACAGTCAGAATTCTCTTCACGGTATAGCTGCAGAAATTTGTGACTGTATTTGGTGACATACCAAATCTCAAACTCCTAATGAAATATAGCTGCTGTGTGCCTTCTTTGAGGCTGCATTAATATGTTGGGACCAGGTTCGATCCTCAGAGATATTGACACCCAGGAAATTAAACTTGCTCACTCTCTCCACTTCTAATCCCTTTCTGAGTTCTGGTGTGTGTTCCCTCATCTTATCCTTTCTGAAGTCCACAATCTGTCTGAATGGAAGTAAACAAGTTATTCACTGTATCTTGTTTCATGTGACCATAATAAACCAATTACCAAGGAGAGAAATTTTAATGCCACTATTATCTGCTGAAAACTCAGCATTTCCATGATCACAGCTAAGAAATCAGTGCAGATTACAACCAGCCCCAAGAACTGCCCTTTTAATCCAAACTGATGGCAGAAGCAGGAATTTACTTTGGTCACATGATAAACCCAGCCAATGGGGATTACACGTGCAGATAATAGCTGCTCATTCACTGTGGATTCTGATGTGTGACCGATTGGACTCACTTAGGCAGTGATTATTACATGATCTGTGTAATGGATGAGGTTTAAAATGAGCTCAGGGCCTTTTGAGACATTTCGGCGGACTGCAATCATCGCAAGCAGTCTTTTGTTTGGCTGCGGCTGCGCAGGGTTTAAAAAGAGCTCGGGTCCTTCCGGAACTTTTCGGCAGGCAATCATAATGATCGATTGGGCACTTGGCAAACGCTAATAGAAAGAAGTGAGGTATAAGTGGTGTGGCCATTGTTGGAGAGGACAGTGTTAGAGCGGACAGGCTTTGGCAAGAACAAGTGGAGACTCTAAGTTTTTTTTATATCTTTCTTTGTCTCTTAGCACATAGCTGAGAATAGGTCCAGGTTTAGTGGTGTGTTCTTTGTGGGAGACGTGGCAATTTCAGGAGACCTCCAGGCCCCCTCATATCTACATCTGCATGAAATGCATCAAGCTGCAGCTCCTTGGAGGCCGTGTTAAGGAACTGGAGGAGCAGTTTGATGATTTGCCGCACATACAGGGGAATAAGAAGGCGTAGATAGGGGTTACAGGGGGGTGGTCAACCCTACATTGCAGGAGGCAGGTAAATGAGTGACTATCAGGAGAGGGAAAAAGGAATAGGCAGCCAGCTTAGAGTGCCGCTGTGGCCATTCTTCTCAATAATTAGACTACCTCTTCGGATACTGTTCGGGAGAAATGACCCACCAGGTGGAAGACACGGTGACCAGGGCTCTGCCGCTGACTCCGGCTTTGTAGCTCGGAAGGGAAGGGGGAGGGAGAAGAGGGGTGCTGTAGTGACAGGGGACTCCCGAGTTAGAGAAGTAGACAGGAGATACCATGGGCATGAATGGACACCCAGCTGGTACGTTGCCTCCCAGGTGTCAGGGTCAGGGATGTCTCGGATTGGATCCACAGCATTCCAAAGAGGAAGCATGAGTAGTCGGAAGTCATGGTGTGTATTGGTACCAACAACATAGACAGGAAAGGGTCCTGAAGAGAGATTTTAAGGAGCTAGACAGAAAGCTGAAAAGCAGGATCTCCAGGGCAGTCCACTCCTGCTCCATGCGCCAGTGAGGGTAACAATAGGATGACCTGATCGATTAATGTGTGGCTGACAAATTGATGCAGGGAGCAAGGTTTTGGATTTCTGGATGGTTGGGATCTCTTTCGGGGATGGTATGATATGTTCAAAAATAAAGGGTTACATCTCAACCCGAGGGGGACCAATATCCTTGCAGGCTTGCCAGAGCTGTTGGGGAGGGTTTAAAGCAATTTGGCAGGGGCATGGGAACCAGAGTGATGGGGCAGTTGGTGTACAAGCACGTGCAGTGTGTAGTGAGACTGTGAGGAAGGACAGGCAGATGATTGGGCAAAATTGCAGTCAGCGGGATGAGTTCAAGTGTAGCATGGGGATCAAAGTTAAAAAAAAGGGTGACGAATACAGGACCGAAGGTGTTATATTTGAATGTAGGTAGATGAGATGTTAGCACAGTTAGAGATTGGCCGGTATGACATTGTGGGCATCTCTGAGTCATGGATGAAAGAAGGCCATAGTTGGGAGCTTAACATCCAAGGGTACAGATTGTATTGAAAGGACAGGCAGGTAGGCAGAGGGGGTGAAGTAGCATTGTTGGTGAAAATGGACGCCTCAGTAGTGTGGTGGTCAAAGCAACACTATTGCAGCTCGGGACATTCCGAAATTCCTCCTGAAAAGCATCAGCGAAACAGGTGGATTTTCATAACAACCCTGCGGCTTTTTCTGCCATCAATTTTAAGACAAACACTATCATACCATATATATATATAAAACCTCTGGGAGAAGGCTCAGGAGCTTGAAGACTCGTACGGCCAGATTTGGGAACAGCTTCTTTCCAACTGTGATAAGACTGCTGAACGGATCCTGACCCGGATCTGGGCCGTACCCTCCAAATATCCGGACCTGCCTCTCAGTTTTTTTGCACTACCTTACTTTCCATTTTTCTATTTTCTATTCATGATTTATAATTTAAAATTTTATACCTACTAATTTTTAATATTTTTAATATTTAATATTTGTAATCCAGGGAGTGGGAAGTGCAGAATCAAATATCGCTGTGATGATTGTACGTTCTAGTACCAATTGTTTGGCAACAATAAAGTATAAAGTATAAAGTACAGGACAAGGGTGCCTAAGACTTTTGCACAGTACTGTGGTATGTATTGCACTGTACTGCTGCCGCAAACAAAAAACACAAATTTCATGACGTATGTGAGTGATGATAAACCTGATTCTGATATGGGTCTCTATTGTGGACTGAGAGTGGGAAGGCGGGGGCAGGGAGAGGGGAATCATGGCTGGGAAAAGGGGAGGGAGCGGGAAGCACCAGAGAGACATTCTGTAATGATCAATAAACCAATTGTTTGGAATCAAATGACCTCGCCTGGTGTCTCAGGGCAGGGTGTGTCTACGCCTGCGCCACCCCTCACCCACATCCCCCCCCGCCCTCAGCACTCCTCCACACCCCTCCCTCAGCGATCCACTCTTGCCATTCCCAACATCCCTTGCTCCAGCCAGGTTTACAAACTCGCCCTCCGCTCTACATTGACAAATACAGTACTGTGCAAAAGTCTTAGACACCCGAGCTAAATACATGTGCCTAAGACTTTCGCACAGTACAGTAATTCCAGTTTATTAATCAAATTTAAATTCCAGAGCAGTCGTGATGGGATTTCAAGTTATTCCATGTCTCTGGATTACTAGTTCAATTACTTAACAATTACACTAATATTTAATAAATGTATTTAATAACATTTTAATAGAAAAAAAGGACATAAAAATTGTGAATTTTGTTGCTGAAAATTATTTCACTCAAAATTAGTGCCTGTGCCTGAATAAGCAGAGAGATGAGATATGTCAATCATTTTAGGACTTAAGGTTGCCACTGCATCCACTAGAAGGTAATTTCAATTGCCCTCTCAGTGCAGAAAGAATCCGAATCAGTTATTATCGCTGACATATGTCATGAAATCTGTCGTTATGTGTCAGCAGTACAGAGCAGTATATAAAATGTACAATAATGTATAGTAAAATATATATACAGTACACAAATAACTAAGTCGTGCAAAAACAGTGACGTAATGTCCATTCAGAAATCTGATTGCAGGAGTTTAAGAAGCTGCTCCTGGAACATTGAGTGTGCGTTGAACTGGACACTGGAGTCATAAAGTGCTACACCACGGAAAAGGACCCTTCGGCCCATCTAGTCCATGCTGAACTATTACTCTCCATCGTCCCATTGAGCTGCCCTCCATGCCCCTCCTACTCATGTGCTAATCCAAACTTAACTTAAATGCTGAAATTGAACCTGCACACACTACCTCCATACATTCCACCACCTGAGGGAAGAAGATTCTCCTCGTAATCAAGTCATCAAGACAAGTTTATTGTCATTTTACTGCATGGAGTTTCATTGTGCCCTTCAGGGCATGATAGGACATGGGGAGAAGGCAGGAGATTGGGGATGAGAGGAAAAGTGGATCAGCCATGATGAAATGGCGGAATAGAATTGACGGGCCAAATGGCCTAATTCTGCTTCTATATCTTATGGTCTTATATACTGTATATATATACTGTCAAACAAGCGAACGTTTCCCCGAACCAGGGTGTAGTACACATATAGCACATGATATCTTAGGAAAGTAAAAATTAAGTCTACAAATGAATTCCGCATAGATAAATAAAGTGTATGAATTAAATATTGTTGAGTACAGAACAGATTAACCAGTGACACTTTGAATGCGATGCGGCAGGGAGTTCAGAAGCCTAATGGCCTGAGGGAAGAAGCTGTTTCCCATCCTGACAGTTCTTGTCTTTATGCATCGGGGTCTCCTGCCTGATGGTAGAAAGTCAAAGAGGATGCTGGATGGATGGGTGGGATCCTTGATAGTACTAAGGGCCCTGCGTACTGATAAATGCCCCTGATGGATGGTAGGGAGACCCCTATGATCCACCCAGCCATTCTCACAGTCCTTTGTAGGATGTTTGGCTGCTCCCATGCTAGATGGAAATGCAACAACTTGTCAGGACACTCTCAATGGTGCTCCTGTCAAATTCAGTTAAGATTGGGTGGGGGGAGAGCCTCGCTTCCCTCAATCTCCTCAGGAAGTGGAGGTGCTGCTGTGCCTTCTTGTTCATGGAGGTAACATCGAGGGACCAGGTAAGTTTGTCCGTGATATGAACTCCCAGGAACGTGCTGCACTTAACTCTCTCTATAGAGGAGACATGTAAAAAGAGAAAAAATGACCTTTCAACTTAGCCTATGACCTCTAGTTCTAGTTCCACCCAACCTCAGTTGGACTGGAAATTATTATAAGTGACCGAACGGGCCTGTAGAAAATCTGCTTTATCATATGGGCTCAGTCCATTTGTTCACTGCGCTGTGGAAATTCTTAGTGCAGACCAAGGTTGTTATTTCTCCTCCTGCCTCGTCGGGAACAGCAGTCACCTCCTATTGATTCATCTTCGCCTCTCCAGCAGATCAGTCATGCTGCTGGCATCTGCTCACCAGTGAGTCATGTTGGATATTGCAGCTAACTCACTGACCAGTGACTGCTGTTGGACTCACGGATCATGCCACAGTGGTGACAAACACACATGGGGTTTGGAGCTGATATACTGACAAGCTATTTCCTTTGGTCATGATTTCCTGCGTGATTCAAGTCACTACAGTCCTTCGCATCACGTTGCTGGGTTTTCACTTTTGTCTCAGGGATGCAAAAGGTTAAATCACTCCCAATAGACTCAAGAGACCGCAGGCACTCGAACCTGGAGCAACATGCAAAAGAGCTGAGAGAACCCAGCGGGTCAGAGAGTATCTATGGGGGGGGTGCGGGAAGGACAGATAACACTTCAGGCTAAGACCGTGTCTTCACGTCATGTTTGCTGACATCTGTTTATTGAGTCATGGAGTCAAAGTGCACCGTGTCACAGAAATAGGCCCTTCAGCCCATCTAGTCTATGTTGAACCGCTGCTCAAACTGGCGCCAGCGACCAATCCGACAAACAGATTATTATTGAAAATTGAAAAGGTAAAAAATTGCAGCACACTGCTGTGCAGAGGGACTTGGGAGTGCTTGTGCATGAATCAGAAAAGGTTGGTTTGCAGGTGCAGCAGGCTATCAAGAAGGCAGATGGAATGTTGGCCTTCATTGCTAGAGGGATTGAATTAGGAGCAGGGAGGTTATGCTGCAACTATGCAGGGTACTGGTGAGGATGCACCTGGAGTACCGTGTGCAGTTCAGGTCTCCATACTTGAGGAAGGATATACTGGCTTTGGAAGCAATGCAGAGGAGGTTCACCAGGCTGATTCCAGAGATGAGGGGGTTAGACTATGAGGAGATGTTGGGTCACCCGGGCCTGTTCTTGTTGGAATTCAGAAGAATGAGGGGAGATCTTATAGAAATATATAAAATTATGTATGGCCAGATTTGGGAACAGCTTCTTTCCAACTGTGATAAGACTGCTGAACGGATCCTGACCCGGATCTGGGCCGTACCCTCCAAATATCCGGACCTACCTCTCGGTTTTTTTGCACTACCTTACTTTCCCTTTTCTATTTTCTATTTATGATTTATAATTTAAATTTTTAATATTTACTATCGATTTGTACTCCAGGGAGCGTGAAGCGCAGAATCAAATATCACTGTGATGATTGTACGCTCTGGTATCAATTGTTTGACGACAATAAAGTAAAGTAAAATTATGAAAGGGATAGGTAAGATAGAGGCAGGAAAGTTGTTTCCACTGATAGGTGAGAGTAGAACTAGGGAACATTGCCTCAAGATCCAGGGGAATAAATTTAGGATGGAGATGAGGAGGAACTGCTTTTTCCAGACAGTGGTGAATCTGTGGAATTCTCTCCCAAATTAAGCAGTGGAAGCTACCTCAGTAAATATACTTAAGACAAGGTTGGATAGATTTTTGCATAGTAGGGGAATTAAGGGATATAGGGAAAAGGGAGGTAGGTGGAGATGAGTCCATGGCCAGATCAACCATGATCTTATTTAATGGTGGAGCAGGCTCGACAGGCCAGATGGCCGACTCCTGCTCCTATTTCTTGTTCTTATGTAACAGCGACATCCTGCAGAAAGTGCATGAGTTACCACTTCATCTTCTTTTAAATATACCTCTACTACTAATCTGTGTGTGATTGGAGCCCGTAGGTTACATTTTAACAATCTGCTGTTTGGGCTGACTGAGCGATCTGACGCTTTTGCTGTCTGCGAGGGAATTCGGCAAGGCTACGAACAGAATGTGCGGCCTAATGGAGGAGTGCAACCCTACAATCCTCTCCAGTACTCACTGATCTTGTCAATTAAAGCATCAAGCAAGATTGAAATCAACGAGGATGAGAGCAAAGGGCAAGCAGGCGTTCAAAGCCGTCTGCCTGCATTTGACTGGTCTCTCTCTCGCTCACTGTTGCCAGAGGAACGTGCAGGAGTCTTGGGCCTTGGGCAAGGATTGATCAGTGTGGTTTGTGGATTGGACTCATTTTTAGAGGACCCGGCAGTTCACATTATGATATGTTTCTGGTTTCTGATTACTCCTTATTATTATTGTTATTTTGCGTGATTTTGATTGGAGCAAACTGGCTCTGTGGCCTATGGTCAATGAGTGACACGGTGCTAAATTGAACTGGACATTACTAGACTGTCTCAAGGACTTTGCAGTTTGATGTTTCATATTCTCTGTGTTACTCACTTGTTTTTTGCCATTTGCACAATTTGTTCTTTTTTTGTGCTTTGGGGGTTTGATATTTTCTTCCGGGTTTTGATATCTTCTTCATGGGTGTCTGTGGGAAAACAAATCTCAGGGTTGTATACTGTATGCATACTTTGATAATAAATGTAATTGGGATGATTAAATCCTTGAATCTTTAGTCTGTCTGTTTCATCAACCCTATCCTGGATCATAGCCCTCCGTATCCCGTCCATGCAAATGGATCAAATTTCTCTCAAACCCACTTCCAATGACATCCTAATTCCATGAAACCAAAAGACATGGGAGCAGAATCAGGCCATTTGGCCCATCGGGTCTGCTCCAGCAGAATGGTTGATGTATCATCCCTCTCAACCCCATTCTCCTGCCTTCTCCCCGTAACCTTCGATGCCTTTATAAATCAGGACTCTATCAACGGCTACTTTAAATATACACATTGACTTGCTCTCCACAGCAATCTGTGGCAATGCATTCCACAAATTCAAAGTTCAAAGTAAATTTATCGTCGAGGTATGTATATGTCACCATGTACAACCCTGAGATTCATTTTCTTGTGGGCGTACTCAATAAATCCAGTGTGCAAAAGACAACAAACTGTGCAAATACAAAAAAGAAAGAAAGGATAATAATAAATAAATAATAAATAAATAAGCAATAAGTGTGAGAATGCGGCTAAGTGGTTAAGGCATTGGACTAGCGACCTGAAGGTTGTGAGTTCAAGCCCCAGCCAAGGCAACGTGTTGTGTCCTTGAGCAAGGCACTTAACCACACATTGCTCTGCGACGACACTGGTGCCAAGCTCTATGGGTCCTAATGCCCTTCCCTTGGACAACATCGGTGGCGTGGAGAGGGGAGACTTGCAGCATGGGCAACTGCCGGTCTTCCATACAACCTTGCCCAGGCCTGCGCCCTGGAGAGTGAAGACTTTCCAGGCACAGGTCCATGATCTCGCAAGACTAACGGATGCCTTTACTTTTAGCAATAAGTATTATAAATATTGAGAACATGAGATAAAGAGTCCTTGAAAGTGAGTCCATAGGTTGTGGGAATGGGATGCTGTGGTCCTAAGGCTCCTCTACCTTCTTCCTGATGGCAGCAGCAAAAACAGAGTATATCCTGGATGGTGGGGCCCCTGGTGATGGATGCAGCTTTCTTGTGACAGTGTTTTGTGCAGATGTTGCTCAGTGTGGGGAGGGCTTTATCCATGATGGACTGGGCCCTATCCACTACTTTTAGTCGGATGTTTCATTCCAGGGCATTGGTATTTCCGTACCAGGCTGTGATGCAGACAGTCAATGTGCTCTCCACCACATTTCTATAGAAGTGGAGGTTGTTAGGTTCTTGATTAGTAAGGGTGTGTGGGCACGTGGCCAAGTGGTTAAGGCATTGGACTAGCTACCTGAAGGTCGTGAGTTCGAGCCCCAGCCGAGGGAACGTGTTGTGTCCTTGAGCAAGGCACTTAATCACACATTGCTCTGCGATGACTCTGGTGCCAAGCTGTATGGGTCCTAATGCCCTTCCCTTGGACAACATTGGTGTCGTGGAGAGGGGAGACTTGCAGCATGGGCAACTGCCGGTCTTCCATACAACCTTGCCCAGGCCTGCGCCCTGAAGACTTTCCAGGCGCAGATCTATGGTCTCGCAAGACTAATGGATGCCTTAAAAGTAAGGGTGTCAAAGGTTACAGGGAGAAGGCAGGAGAATAGACGGGTTGAGAGGGAAAGTAAATTAACGAAGATGGAATGACAGAGTAGGCTCGATGGGCTGCTTCTATGTCTTCTGGTCTTACGGAAACACTGATTTAAGATTCAGTATTGACTTCAAGCCCAAAACTCAATCACTAAAAGCATGGGTGAGTGAATTCTGAAGTAGCTATTGAGTAATGGAAAACATTTTTAAATAAAAGCCATGTTAGCAAGCTGCAAAGCTAGTGAGTTTTAGATATAGATGAAAGGCAATGTCAGAGGAAAATACCTAACACTGAATGAAAAAAAAAAGAAAGTTTCTGAACATCTTCTGGTGTTGATATTCAACGTGTCTCGTCTCCCTTTCTCTTCACCATTTACACCTCGGACTTCAACTACTGCACAGAGTCTTGTCATCTTCAGAAGTTTTCGGATGACTCTGCCATAGTTGGATGCATCAGCAAGGGAGACGAGGCTGAGTACAGGGCTACTGTAGGAAACTTTGTCACATGGTGTGAGCAGAATTATCTGCAGCTTAATGTGAAAAAGACTAAGGAGCTGGTGGTAGACCTGAGGAGAGCTAAGGCACCGGTGACCCCTGTTTCCATCCAGGGGGTCAGTGTGGACATGATGGAGGATTACAAATACCTGGGGATACAAATTGACAATAAACTGGACTGGTCAAAGAACACTGAGGCACAAGGCTGAAGAACAAGAAGGGTCAGAGCCGTCTCTATTTCCTGAGGAGACTGGGGTCCTTTAACATCTGCCGGACGACGCTGAGGATGTTCTACGTGTCTGTGGTGGCCAGTGCTATCATGTTTGCTGTTGTGTGCTGGGGCAACAGGCTGAGGGTAGCAGACACCAACAGAATCAACAAACTCATTCGTAAGGCCAGTGATGTTGTGGGGATGGAACTGGACTCTCTCACGGTGGTGTCTGAAAAGAGGATGCTGTCTAAGTTGTATGCCATCTTGGACAATGTCTCCCATCCACTACATAATGTACTGGTTGGGTACAGGAGTACATTCAGCCAGATTCTCATTCCACCGAGATGCAACACAGAGTGTCATAGGAAGTAATTCCTGCCTGTGGCCATCAAAC
Organism: Mobula hypostoma; assembly: GCF_963921235.1. Classification (NCBI taxonomy): domain Eukaryota; kingdom Metazoa; phylum Chordata; class Chondrichthyes; order Myliobatiformes; family Myliobatidae; genus Mobula; species Mobula hypostoma. Next base: position 8,160,678 of record NC_086124.1, read on the forward strand.
TTTACAACTCCTCCCTTGGAGGGTCAGACACCCTGAGCCAATAGGCTGGTCCTGGACTTATTTCATAATTTACTGGCATAATTTACATATTACTATTTAACTATTTATGGTTTTATTACTATTTAATTATTTATGGTGCAACTGTAACGAAAACCAATTTCCCCAGGGATCAATAAAGTATGACTATGACTATGACAGGATGGTGCCCAGGAAGCAGGTAGCAAAGAGGGGTGGGATATCAAGTTTAGAAGTAGATCCAAGTCAAGTTTATTATCAGGAACACAAGTCCGGTGAAAACCTGCGAAGCAGCATTACGGGCACATGGAATATAAAATATACACAAATGATGCAAGACCAGATGGTGCAAAACAAGACATTAGTGGAAAAGAAATAATTAGAGATAAGTCCACGCTAGTGCAAGAGGTGGCATTGCTGAGGAATGGTAAAGATCGTGCAGATCAGGTCAAGAACCTAAGGGTTGTTGGGAAGTAGCTGTTTCTGAACCTGGTATTGTGGGCCTTCAGGCTTCTGTCTCTTATTTATTATTGAGATACAGCGTGGAATGGGTCTTTCTGGTCCTTTGAGAGACGTTGCCCAGCACTCCCCCAGTTTAACCCAAGCCGAATCACAGGGCAATTTACAAGCCTGCCAATCAGTACGTCTTTGGACTGTGGGAGGAAACAGGAGCACCCGCAGGAAACCCACGCGGTCACGGGAAACATAGAAACATAGAAACATAGAAAATAGGTGCAGGAGTAGGCCATTTGGCCCTTCGAGCCTGCACCGCCATTCAGTATGATCATGGCTGATCATCCAACTCAGAACCCTGTACCAGCCTTCCCCCCATACCCCCTGATCCCTTTAGCCACAAGGGCCATATCTAACTCCCTCTTAAAAATAGCCAGTGAACTGGCCTCAACTGTTTCCTGTGGCAGAGAATTCCACAGATTCACCACTCTCTGTGTGAAGAAGTTTTTCCTAATCTCAGTCCTAAAAGGCTTCCCCTTTATCCTCAAACTGTGACCCCTCGTTCTGGACTTCCCCAACATCGGGAACAATCTTTCTGCATCTAGCCTGTCCAATCCCTTTAGGATTTTATACGTTTCAATCAGATCCCCCCTCAATCTTCTAAATTCCAACGAGTATAAGCCTAGTTCATCCAGTCTTTCATCATATGAAAGTCCTGCCATCCCAGGAATCAATCTGGCGAACATTCTTTGTACTCCCTCTATGGCAAGAATGTCTTTCCTCAGATTAGCGGACCAAAACTGCACACAATACTCCAGGTGTGGTTTCACCAAGGCCTTGTACAACTGCAGTAGTACCTCCCTGCTCCTGTACTCGAATCCTCTTGCTATAAATGCCAGCATACCATTCGCCTTTTTCACCGCCTGCTGTATCTGCATGCCCACTTTCAATGACTGGTGTGTAATGACACCCAGGTCTCATTGCACCTCCCCTTTTCCTAATCGGCCACCATTCAGATAATAATCTGTTTTCCTGTTTTTGCCACCAAAGTGGATAACTTCACATTTATCCACATTAAATTGCATCTGCCATGAATTTGCCCACTCACCCAACCTACCCAAGTCACCCTGCATCCTCTTAGCATCCTCCTCACAGCTAACACTGCCGCCCAGCTTCGTGTCATCCGCAAACTTGGAGATGCTTCATTTAATTCCCTCATCCAAGTCATTAATATATATTGTAAACAACTGGGGTCCCAGCACTGAGCCTTGCAGTACCCCACTAGTCACTGCCTGCCATTCTGAAAAGGTCCCGTTTATTCCCACTCTTTGCTTCCTGTCTGTCAACCAATTCTCTATCCACATCAATACCTTACCCCCAATACTGTGTGCTTTAAGTTTGCACACTAATCTCCTGTGTGGGACCTTGTCAAAAGCCTTTTGAAAATCCAAATATACCACATCCACTGGTTCTCCCCTATCCACTCTACTAGTTACATCCTCAAAAAATTCTATGAGATTCGTCAGACATGACTTTCCTTTCATAAATCCATGCTGACTTTGTCCGATGATTTCACCGCTTTCCAAATGTGCTGTTATCATATCTTTGATAACTGACTCTAGCAGTTTCCCCACCACCGATGTTAGGCTAACGGGTCTATAATTCCCTGGTTTCTCTCTCCGTCCTTTTTTAAAAAGTGGGGTTACATTAGCCACCCTCCAATCCTCAGGAACTAGTCCAGAATCTAAAGAGTTTTGAAAAATTATCACTAATGCATCCACTATTTCTTGGGCTACTTCCTTAAGCACTCTGGGATGCAGACCATCTGGCCCTGGGGATTTATCTGCCTTCAATCCCTTCAATTTACCTAACACCACTTCCCTACTAACATGCATTTCGCTCAGTTCCTCCATCTCACTGGACCGTCTGTCCCCTACTATTTCCGGAAGATTATTTATGTCCTCCTTAGTGAAGACAGAACCAAAGTAATTATTCAATTGGTCTGCCATGTCCTTGCTCCCCATAATCAATTCACCTGGGAAGAAAGTACAAATTCCTTACAGACTGCGGCGGGAATTGAACACGGGTTGCCTTTACAGTAAAGAATGTGCGGATCACTATGCTACCACGCCACCCCTCCAGACTGACAGCAGTAGTGAGAAGAAGCCATGACTCGGGCGGTGAGGCGGGGGCCTTAATGATCAATGCCACCTTCATCAGGCAGTGCCTCCTGGAGATGCTACGATTAATAGGGAAGGTTGTGCACACGATGAAACAACTTTTCGCAGCCTCTTGAGTTCCTGTGTAATGTGCCACATTAATCATCTGAACGTCTATAAAACCAAAGAGCTAATTGTTGACATCAGGAAGCAAAAGTTGGGAGACCACGTGCCAGAGGTGGAGAGAGTTTGCAGCTTTGAATTCCTGGGTGTTAATATCTCAGATGAGCCCAGCAGATAGATGGGATCACAAAGAAGCTGCACCAGCTTCTTTATATAAAAGCTGAATTTGGCATGTCACCAAATATTTCTCTCCATTATCAGCCACGAGCAAATTGTTGCAAACGATCTATCTGAGTGATTCCTAGACAGAGGAGACTTTGTGTGTTTGTGTGTGTGTGTCTGTGTGTTTGTGTGTGTGTGTTTGTGTGTGCGTGTGTGTGTGTGTGTGTGTGTGTGTGTGTGTGTGTTGTGTCAATCAAAAAGTTTGCTCTTAGCAGGATGAGCCTGAATTAACATAAAATGCACAATTCAAACAAAGCCTAGCCCTCAGCATCTTCCTGTATAGCAACATGATTGGCCAAGATACGTGTAAATCAGGGGTTCCCAACCTTACTTAATATGTCTATGGCATTAAAAAGGGCTGGGAATCCCTGTGTAAAACAAGTTGCACAACATTGACCTATGCAGGCAGCTTGTCCATCAGACAGTCATGCAGAATCCCCAATACATAGATCACTACCGAAGCCAGCCTACCAACAACAATCGCACCCAGTGATACCGGTTCTGACTTAGCCACTTCTTCAGTGTGGAGAGATTTGTGCAAGCAGCAGGCGGCCAGGGAAGATACGGGTGTGTAGTTACCAGGAGAGTGTACAAACTCCTTACAGGCAGTGACAGGAATTGACCCCATGTGGTTGGTACCGTAATGCAGTACATTAACAAATTCCACGACATATCCCAGTGAAAGTTGATTCTGAGATAGCAATACAAGATTTAATTCAGCAGCAAGAGCCAATGTGGTTTACTAAACTTGTGGTTACTTTACCAAATTAATCAGCTGAGGAGCTTTATCAATGTGGACAAATGAACCCTAGCCAAACTACAGGACAATTTACAGTGACCAGTTAACCTATAAAACAATACTTCTTTGGAACGTGGTAGGAAACCAGAGCCCCCAGAGGAAACTCATGTCCTTATGAACTTTATGAGAAGTTTCAAAGTTCAAAGTAAATTTTATTGTCAAAGTACATGTATATCACCCGTATACAACCCTGAAATTCATTTTCTTGTGGGCATACTCAATAAACCCACAATAGAATAATAGCCATAACAGAATCAATGAAAGACCATGACCAACTTGGTCATTCAGCCAGTGTGAAAAAGACAGCAAACTGTGCAAATAGAAAAATAATAATAATAAATAAATAAGCAATAAATAACCATATAACCATATAACAATTACAGCACGGAAACCGGCCATCTTGGCCCTTCTAGTCCGTGTCGACCTCTTACTCTCACCTAGTCCCACAGACCTGCACTTAGCCCATAACCCTCCATTCCTTTCCTGTCCATATGGCTATCCAATTTAACTTTAAACGACAACATTGAACCTGCCTCAACCACTTCTGCTGGAAGCTCGTTCCACACAGCTACCACTCTCTGAGTAAAGAAGTTCCCCCTCATGTTACCTATAAACTTTTGCCCTTCAACTCTCAACTCATGTCCTCTTGTTTGAATCTCCCCCACTCTCAATGGAAAAAGCCTATCCAGGTCAACTCTATCTATCCCCCTCATAATTTTAAACACCTCTATCAAGTCCCCTCTCAACCTTGTACGCTCCAAAGAATAAAGACCTAACTTGTTCAACCTTTCTCTGTAACTTAGGAGATGAAACCCAGGTAACATTTTAGTGAACCTCCTCTGTACTCTCTCAATTTTATTGACATCTTTGCTATAATTCGGTGACCAGAACTGTACACAATACTCCAAATTTGGCCTTACCAATGCCTTATACTATTTCAACATTACATCCCAACTCCTATACTCAATGCTCTGATTTATAAAGGCCAGCATACCAAAAGCTTTCTTCACCACCCTATCCACATGAGATTCCACCTTCAGGGAACTATGCACCATTATTCCTAGATCCCTCTGTTCTACAGCATTCTTCAATGCCCTACCATTTACCATGTATGTCCTATTTTGATTAGTCCTACCAAAATGTAGGACCTCACATTTTTCAGCATTAAACTCCATCTGCCATCTTTCAGCCCACTCTTCCAACTGGCCTAAATCTCTCTGCAAGCTTTGAAAACCTACTTCATTATCCACAACGCCACCTATCTTAGTATCATCTGCATTCTTACTAATCCAATTTACCACTCCATCATCCAGATCATTATATCAAGAACGTGAGATGAAGAGTCCTTGAAAGTGAGTCCATAGGCTGTGGGAACATTTCAATGATGGGGCAAGTGAAGCTGAGTGAAATTATTCCCTTTGGTTCAAGAGCCTGATGGTTAAGGGGTAGTAACTGTTCCTGAACCTGGTGGTGGGAGTCCTGAGGCTCTTGTACCTTCTGCCTGATGGCAGCATGAAAAAGAGAGGTGGTGAGGGTCCCGAAAGATGGATACTGCTTTCCAGCGACAATATTTCATATAGATGTGCTCAATGGTGGGGAGGGCTTTCACTGTGATGGACCCTCCCTAAAAGTTTTAAATCTAATCGATCTGTGATCAACGTTCTCCAAATGCTGTCACATTGAATTGCACTTTATTTCATCTCCTGATTCATTCGGATGGCAAATGTTTAAAAGTCCTCTCCTTCTCCTAAATTATCCTCCTCTTCTCTTTTCAATCTCTTGTCTATATGTGTGTTAATAAAATGTTATCATTCACCAACTATCTATTTGTCCCACTGATATTTACCTACAGGACTGATCTTCTATGTTCTTCACATTTAGAGGTCTTTGGTAAACACACATCAATATGTAATTGTCAGTTCTTTAATTAACCAAATAGATTCAGTCCATAAATCCTCTGTATAACGTCCCTCTGCACAATGGTATTGTTATCTTAGATCACTCATGCCTTCCTCTGTTGTTTTCTTCCCCTTCCTGAATGCATTGTAATCAGGAATGTTTGCTTTCAAAACACACGAGATTTTTCAGATGCTGGGAACCTTGAGCAGCATACACAAACTGCTGGAGGAACTCAAAAGTCAAGCCGTATCTATGGAGGGGAATAACCAGTTGACGTTCCAGGCTGAGACCCTTCATCAGGACTGGAAAGGAAAGGGGAAGAAACCAGAAAGATGTTCTTTTTCTTTTTCAATCTTTTTATTAGTTTCATAATAATAAACATAGCATAATATTGATACAAAGTTATTGGGAATACATTGTTGTAATTGACATAGTAAAATATAAGCCCATTTGACACTTAAATGTTAAATCTCCCAATCATACAGGATACAGATGAACAATATAAAAACAAGAAAAATATCCAAAAAAATCATGAAAAAGGAAAAAGAAACAAAAATATATCCCCCCCAAAAAAATCTAACCTAAACAGTGTTAATCAACTAAACTAAAAAAAAAAGACATGGGCTGTTATGTAACATCACAAAAAAAGGAACCATTAGTGTCGACGACTCCGTTCCAGAAGGATGTTCAATGACGTCCAGCTGACTGAGGGGCTCCACTCCGGATTTTCTGTCTGGGTTTACTCCCATAGCCTTCGTCTCTCCTGAGGCTGCCCACGAGGCGGTGGGGCTGTTTATCCAATCTTTATGACCATAAGACTATAAGATATAGGAGCAGAATAGCCATTTGGCCCAATGAGTCCGCTCTGTCATTTCATTATGGCTGATCCATTTTCCTTCTCAGCCCCAATCTCCTGCCTTCTCCCCAAATCTCTTCATGCCCTGACTAATCAAGAATCTATCAACCTCTGCCTTAAATATACCTAATGATTTGGCCTCCAAAGCTGTCTGTGGCAACGAATTCCACAGATTCACCACCCTCTGGCTAAAGAAATTCCTCATCTCCAATCTCAATGGATGTCCCTCTAATCTGGTTTTAGACTTTTCCACCATAGGAAACATCCTCTCCGCATCCAGTCTATCGAGGCCTTTCAACCTTCGATAGGTTTCATTGAGGTGCCCCTTCATACTTCTGAATTCCAGTGAGTACAGGCCCAGAGCCATCAAAGACTCCTCGTATGACAAGCCTTTCTATCTCGGAACTTCCTTTGAACCCTTTCCAATGTCAACACATCCTTTTATAGATAAGGGGCCTAAAACTGCTCATAAAACTCCAAGTGAGACCTCACCAGTGCTTTAAAAAGCTTCAACATTACAACTTTGCCTTTATATTCTAGTCCACTTGAAAATCATGCTAACGTCACATTTGACTTCCTCGCCTCTGACTCAACCTGCAAATTAACCTTTTGGGAATCCTACAAAAAAGCTCTTTAATCTTTATCAGTACATAAAGTTTTAGGCACACATATATAGCTCTGCGCTCCATGTTGACAAATACAGTACTATACAAAAGTCTGAGGCAAACTAGCTATATATGTGTGCCTAAAACTTCAGCACAGTTCTGTAGCTCACTCAACCTATCCCCATAAAACATGCTCTCTAATCTAGTCTGCATCCTGGAAAATCTCATTTGCACCCTTTCTAAAGCGTTTAGATTAGATTAGATTAGATTCAACTTTATTGTCATTGTGCCGAGTACAGATACAAAGCCAATGAACACACATCAAAGTTGCTGGTGAATGCAGCAGGCCAGGCAGCATCTCTAGGAAGAGGTACAGTCGACGTTTCAGGCCGAGACCCTTCATCAGGACTAACTGAAGGAAGAGTGAGTAAGGGATATGAAAGTTGGAGGGGGAGGGGGAGATCCAAAATGATAGGAGAAGACAGGAGGGGGAGGGATAGAGCTGAGAGCTGGACAGGTGATAGGCAAAAGGGGATACGAGAGGATCATGGGACAGGAGGTCCAGGAAGAAAGACAAGGGCTGGGGGGGACCCAGAGGATGGGCAAGAGGCATACTCAGAGGGACAGAGGGAGAAAAAGGAGAGTGAGAGAAAGAATGTGTGCATAAAAATGAGTAACAGATGGGGTACGAGGGGGAGGTGGGAGTTAGAGAAGTCGATGTTCATGCCATCAGGTTGGAGGCTACCCAGATGGAATATAAGGTGTTATTCCTCCAACCTGAGTGTGGCTTCATCTTTACAGTAGAGGAGGCCGTGGATAGACATGTCAGAATGGGAATGGGATGTGGAATTAAAATGTGTGGCCACTGGGAGATCCTGCTTTCTCTGGAGGACAGAGCGTAGATGTTCAGCAAAGCGGTCTCCCAGTCAGCGTCGGGTCCAGCAACTTTGATGTGTGTTGCTGCCTGGCCTGCTGCGTTCACCAGCAACTTTGATGTGTGTTGCTTGAATTTCCAGCATCTGCAGAATTCCTGTTGTTTACAAAGCCAATGAAATGCATTTAGCATCTGACCAGAAATGCAAAGAATAGTGTTAACTGCAAATTTAAAAAGTGCTACAGCACACAAACATAAAAGTACTGAGACAGTACAATATGGATGCAATACTGCTTAGTGCTGTGATGAGAGGTTCAGCAGGGTCACAGCCTCAGGGAAGAAGCTCTTCCTGTGCCTGCTGGTGCAGGAGCGGAGGCTCCTGTAGCGCCTACCGGATGGGGGGAGAGTAAAAAGTCCATGGTTAGGGTGAGATGCATCCCTGATAATGCTTTTCGCCCTGCCCAGGCAGCGTTTATGGTAGATGTTCTCAATGGTGGGCAATTGGGTGCCGATAATCCGCTGGGCAGTTTTCACCACACGCTGGAGTGCTTTGCGGTCTGATATGGGACAATTGCCATACCACACTGAGATGCAGTTGGCGAGTATGCTCTCAATGGTACAGCGGTAAAAGTTTATCAGTATCCTGGGACAGAGGTGAGCTTTCTTCATGCTCCGCAGGAAATAAAGGCACTGTTGCGCCTTTATGATCAGGATGGAGGAGTTCAGGGACCAGGTGAGATCCTCAGAAATGTGGACACCAAGGAATTTGAAGCTTGATACACGCTCCACTACAGTTCCATTGATGTAGATGGGGACGTGAGTGTGACTCCTGGCATGCCTGAAGTCCACAATGATCTCCTTCCTATAATTAGTTGACATGCTGACAAGTTTACATTCTATAATTAGTTGACAAGTTTACATTCTTCCTATAATTAGTTGACTAGAGCTGAACACAACACAAGGGTATGAGACAAATGTGCGAAAATGGGATTACCATGAATGGGCATCAGGGCCAGTATGAGCCAATGGGACCGAAGGGCCTGATTCCATGTTGAATGACTACAGACATCCATGCCCCAACACAAGTCCTATCCTAGATAACACTGAAACTATAATAGGTAAAGAGACATTTAAATCACAGCTCTAAGATTCTTCTAACACCAACTGCGATACAAAACCCTTCAATCTATTCTTCAGGCTTTTCTGGAGTTCAAGAGATCTATGATATGAATTCAGATTATAGGAAAAAAGGGATCTGGGAATATAGGTCCATAATTTGTCGAAAGTGGCGTCACAGGTAGATAGGGTTGTAAAGAAAGTTTTTGGCACGTTAACCTTCATAAATCAAAGTAAGGAGTACAGGAGATAGGACTTTATGTTGAAGTTACATAAGACATTGGTGAGGCCTAGCTTGGAGTATTATGTGCAGTTTTGGTCACCTACCTACAGGAAGGATGTAAATAACATTGAAAGGGTACAGAGAAAATTTACAAGGATGTTGCTGGGTCTGGAGGACCTGAGTTACATGGGAAGATTGAACAGGTTAGGACTTTATTTCTTGGAACTTAGAAGACTGAGAGGAGATTTGATAGAGATATACATTTTCCACTAAGGTTGGGTGGGATGACAACCAGAGGTCATGGGTTAAGGGTGAAAGGGGAATGCGAGAGGAAACTTCTTCACTCAGAGGGTGGTGAGAGTGTAAAACGAGCTTCCAGTAAGTGGCCCATGCAAGCCCGATTTCAATGTGTAAGAGGAGTTTGGACAGGTACATGGATGGAGGGCTATGGTCCCGATGTAGGTCAATGGGAACAGGCAGTTTATATGGTTTGGCACAGACTAGATAGACAGAAGGTCTGTTTTTGTGCTGTACTTTTCTATGATTCTATGGTAGTAGAGCAGATACTGTTGGTACAAAAACAGGACATAAAATTGCCTCCTGCAGTAGCTATGAATTATAAAACCACACGGTCAGGCGAAAACACATATTATACTATGAAAACCTCAGGAAAGCCAGTTCCCATCCCACACTATTAAGAAGAGCCATAAACCATTTTTACAAATATGTCCAATGTGATGAGTATTTGATTAAAACATCTGTTACACAGATATCCAGTGGTGTTTTTGATATTTCATCACTAGAGCAGTCCAACAAGAATTTCTGCTTTCCTTTAATATAACTTGGGTTCTATCACATAATTGTTTCACTTCCAGGGTTTCCAAGGGCTTTTAAATAGAATTAGAATTTCACTAACAGTGCCCTGACCTGTTGGCTAACTTTGGCGGTTAATATCTTCTGCAGCTTCACAGAGCACATTTAAAGCTCTAATGAAATCTTTGTGACTGAGGTTCAAGGCCTTCCAACTATAATGATTCTCCAAGACGAGAAAATGTGGATTCTACAGAAGGAAATGTCTCATGACTCTGACCGAATAGACAGCCCAGGAGGGCAAATTTCCTTCAATCATTTGATTGCTATTCCAGAGAAAAGTTCTCAATTTAAAGTGTAATCCAATTTTGTGTTTCAAAAAAAAAAGCTTAACAGGAAATAACAGCTGTTGAAAATTAAGCAAATACATAATTTGACCCTTAATAACATAAAATTTCAAAGTTCAAAGTTCAAATACTTCAATTGATTTCAATTATAGAAAGAGATAAAATTTGTGTGGCGTTTTAAAGTACTGTGCAAAAGTCCTAGGCACATATACTGTATAACTGGGGGAGGCCTAAGACTTTTGCACAGTCCTGTTTTTGTCAACGTGGAGCTGAGAGCAAGTTTGTAAATCTGGCAAGAGCAAAGAATGTTGGCATGGTGAGGGTGGAACTCCAGGGGAGGGGGTTTGGATGGGTTGCAGAGAAGGAGTGCCAGGGCAGGGGGGGTGGGTTGCACGGGTGCAAACACACCCAACCCTGAGACACAAGGCAAGGTCATTTGATTCCAAGTGATTGGTTTATTGATCATTTCAGAATGTCTCTCTGGTGCTTCCTGCTCTCTCCACTTTCCTTTTCCCAGCCATGATTCCCCTCTCCCTGTCCCCTTTCCCATGTTAGTCCACAATAGAGACCCATATCAGAATCAGGTTTATCATCACTCATATATGTCATGAAATTAGTTTTTGTTTCACAGTATAGCAGTACAGTGCAATACATAAAATTACTACAGTACTGTGCAAAACTCTTAGACACCCTCCCTATATGTATGAGGCTAAGATTTCTGCATTGTACTATATATAGCAGATTTAATGACATCTGAATGAATTGTCAACTAAAATCTCAACTGCACTTGCCTTTCCTTTCTATATTTGTGTTGCCTAATTTTCATCAAACTATGGAATAAGTGACACCTTTCAATGACCTTTGTATTAATGATAAAGGGAATTCAGAAAAATTGATCTGAATTGATTTTTTCTGGAAAACAATCCCAGGCACAGGTAAGATTTCAAAGTCAGTGCACTTAGAGATGTAATTGAGGGGAAAAAGATTGCTTTTGCATCCTGGTGATCTGAAATCATAGCTGCTTTAAAGAAATGGCCTCTGAAGCAAGATAATAAGACTATAAGACCGTAAAACATAGGAGCAGAATTAGGCCATCTGGCCCATTGAGTCTGCTCCGCCACTCAGTCATGGCTGATCCTTTTTTCCCTCCTCTTCAACCCCAGTTCCCAACCTTCTCACCATAACCTTTGATGCCATGTCCAATCAAGAACCTATCAATCTCTGCCTTAAAGGCACCCAACAATCTGGCCTCCATAGCAGCATGGGGCAACAAATTCCACAAATTCACCAATCTCTGGCTAAAGAAATTTCTCCACATCTCTGTTTTGAAAGGGCGTCTTTCTATCCTGAGGCTGTGCCCTCCTGTCCTAGACTCTCCCACCATGGGAAACACCCTTTCCACATCTACTCTGTCTAGGCCTTTCAACATTCAAAAGGTTTCAATGAGATCCCCCCTCATCCTTCTGAATTCAAGCGAGTACAGACCCAGAGCCATCAAATGTTCCTCGTATGATAACCCTTAAATCCTGGAATCAGCCCTGTGAACCTCCTCTGGACCCTCTCCAATGCCAGCACATCTTTTCTAAGATGAGGGGCCCAAAATTGTTCACAATACTCAAGATGAGGCCTCACCAGTGCCTTATAAAGCCTCAGCACCACATCCTTCTTGTTTTCTAGACCTCTTAAAATGAATGTTAACATGTCATATGCCTTCCTCACCACCGACTCAACTTGCAAGTTAACCTTGTTCTGCACAAGAACTCCCAAGTCCCTTTGTATCTCAGATTTTTGTATTTTCTCCCTGTTTAGAAAATAGTCAGCACATTTATTTCTACTACCAAAGTGCATGACCATGCATTTTCCAACATTGTATTTCATTTGCCACTTTCTTGCCCATTCTCCTAATCTATCTAAATCCTTCTGCATCCTACCTGTTTCCCCAACACTACCTGCCCCTCCACCAATCTTTGTATCTTCTGCAAACCTGGCAACAAAGCCATCTATTCCGTCATCTAAATCATTTATATACAACAAAAAAAGAAGTGGTCCCAACACCGAACCCTGCGGAACACTACTGGTCACTGGCAGCCAACCAGAAAAGGATCCTTTTATTCCCACTCACTGCCTCCTACCACTCAGCCAATGTTCTAACCATGTTAGTAGCTTTCCTGTAACACCACGGGCTCTTAACTTGGTAAGCAGCCTCATATGTGGCACCTTGTCAAAGACTTTCTGAAAGTCCACATAAACAACATCCATTGCCTCCCCTTTATCTATCCTACCTGTAATCTCCTCAAAGAATTCCAACAGGTTTGTCAGGCAGGATTTTCCCTGAAGGAAACCATGCAGACCTTGTACTATCTTGTCCTGTGTCACCAAGTATTCCATCCTTAATAATTTACTCGAACATCTTCCCAACCACTGAGGTCAGGCTAACTGATCTATAATTTCCTTTCTGCTGCCTTCCTCCATTCTTAAAGAGTGGAGTGACATTTGCAATTTTCCTGTCCTCTGGCACCATGCCAGAGTCCAATGATCTTCGAAAGATCATTTCTAATGCCACCACAATCTCTAATGCTACCTCTTTCAGAACTTTAGGATGCAGTTCATCTGGTCCGGGTGACTTATGTACCTTTAGGTCTTTCAGCTTTTTGAGCATCTTCTTTCCTGTAGTAGTAACTGCACCCATTTCTCTTCCTTCACACATTACAACATCAGGTATACTGCTCTCTTGTAATACAGTGGAAGGGTTTCATTCGAGTTTCTTGATCTGCACACCAGTGTGCTTCAGGTAGGAGCTGTTTTGAATGCTTGCTCATAAAATTTGATAAACTATCTCTCAGTGCATCATCAATCTCATCACTGAACTGACAATGCTCAAATAATCTCTTCAATTCAGCCATGTTCACTGAGATTGACTCCCCTTCCTTTAAATTCCTCTTATGAAATCTAAAGCGATCAACAATAGTTTTGGTTCTAAATATTTTTGCATTATTTTCACGATATCAACAAAGCTCACTTTGGCTGGTCTGGTTGGAGGAGTCAAACTTCTAAGCAAACTGTATACTTTTCCGCCTAATGCACTCAGCAAAACTGGCACTCGTTTCTTATTGATTATTCCATTTGCTTCAAAATGTTGCTCAATTTATTCAGTATACATCATCCAGTTACCCGTTGTGTAATCGAATACATCTATCTTTCCGATATCGCCAGCCATTTCTGCTTTCTTTGTATTTATTATTATCACCTGATAGTCAATGCTTATGAACCCATAAATTTGTCCATTTTCTGCCTTTTTTAACTCAACCCTTTCTCTATTCTTTATGAAGAAATGTGCTGTGCTTCGATGGGTAGGTAGTCATCTTGGATAGGTTTTAAAACTTACTTGTCACCACTGCTATGTTTTGAAACTCCAAAACATGAAACCCAGTCAAAAGAAAAGCATGGGGAGATGGGTCGAATGTACACGCTTCTTTTTTCACTTTAGTAAGGTGGACAATTATGACGTGATGATGTAATGACATATGCCATTCATGTACTTTTACATATAGTCTGTAATGAATTATTTAAACAAAAAAGAATATATTTACAACATTACTGTAATATTAAATGCATAAGCGTAGGATTGGAGAATATTGCAGAGTGTCCCAAAGTCCGCCAGCTCCATCAGGAGCACTGACCTCTCCAGCATCCTCAAAAGGGGATACCTCAGAAAAGCAGCATCCAGCATTAATCCTCCAGAACGAGGGGTCACAGTTTGAGGATAGAGGGGAAGCCTTTTAGGACCGAGATTAGGAAAAACTTCTTCACACAGAGAGTGGTGAATCTGTGGAATTCTCTGCCACAGGAAACTGTTGAGGCCAGTTCATTGGCTATGTTTAAGAGGGAGTTAGATATGGCCCTTGTGGCTACAGGGGTCAGGGGGTATGGAGGGAAGGCTGGGGCGGGGTTCTGAGTTGGATGATCAGCCACGATCATAATAAATGGCGGTGCAGGCTCGAAGGGCCGAATGGCCTACTCCTGCACCTATTTTCTATGTTTCTATGTTTCTATAATCAAGAACATGCCCTCTTCTCACTGCTACCATCAAGGAGGGGCAACAGGAGCCTGAAAATACCCACTCAACATTTTAGGAACAGCTTCTTCCCCTCCGCCATCAGATCTCTGAACGGACTCTGAACCTATGCACACTAACTTTCTACTTCTTTTGGTCCCTTTTTGCGCTACTTAATTTTGTAGGCAGTATATGCATTGAGGCCTCAGTTGGTCAGGGTCGACCATGGATATTAGATCCTAGCTGTCTAGATACATAGGCCAGGACAGTACAATATGGAGAGCAAGCTGTTGCCCATGTAGCAAGCTCTCCCGCTCCACACATCTGATGAACCTAAAGGAATGGCAGAGACCAAAACAGTTCAGCCCCAGTAGCATCACAGCATTGAACTCAATGTAGCCTGCCTTATTAGATTAGACTATTAGATTATGAGGACACTCAGTCCTCGTTTATTGTCATTTAGAAATGCATACATTAAGAAATGATACAATGTTCCTCCAGAGTGATATCACAAATAAACAGGACAAACCAAAGACTAACACAGACAAAACCACATAATTATAACATATAGTTACAGCAGTGCAAAGCAATACCGTAATCTGATAAAGAGCAGACCATGGGCACGGTAAAAAAAAGTCTCAAAGTTCCGATTGACTCCCGATAGTCCCGATAGCAGGCGGCAAAAGGGAGAAACTCTCTCTGCCATAAACCTCCAGGCGCCGACAACTGCCGATGCATTGGAAGCACCCGACCACAGTTGACTCTGAGTCTGTCCGAAAACTTCGAGCCTCCGACCAGCCCCTCCGATACAGCCTCCCGAGTGCTTCAACCCCGCCCCGGCGGCTGGGCAACAAGCAAAGCTGAGGACTCGGGGCCTTCTCCTCTGGAGATTTTGGATCACACAGTAGCAGCGACAACGAAGCAGGCATTTCAGAAGTTTCTCCAGATGTTCCTCCGTGCTGTCACGTCCGTCTCCATCAAATCAGGATTGTGCATGGCACCCTACTTGACAAGTAACAGACATCATTCATTGGAGTGGCCGCTGCGAGCTGCGTCACGCCACCATCTCCTCCTCCTCCTTACATACCTTAGTGACTCCAACTTCATATTCTTTCCTCAGAGTTTACTCCCGAAGCCTTGAATATAATGGCAAGGCAGTGGAGGTTTGAGATCGAAGTTTTCCTTCCTGGTTTTAAGGTGCCAGTAATCTGCCTACGTAGCTTCTCCTGTCAGTAGAAACGGTTCCACCAAGCTTAATAGCTAAGCCATACGTGAAGATCAGGAGCTGGACTTGGTTGTCAGAGGCTATTTGAGTCGCATGTCATTGGGAGCGTTCAGTAGATAGTGAGAGCTTGTCCCCATTACCATCCCAAACCATAAAAACTTTAAGGAACCAATTATATACAATATATATATATATAATTTACAGTTTTTAATTATTATGTATTACAATGTACTGCTACTGCAAAACAATGAATTTCACGACAAATTCCATGCCAGTGATATTAAACCTGAATTTGACTCTGATTCTGATTTTAGTTTTATTATTTTCTTTCTTTGAACCTCAGAGCAATAAAAGTACCAGTTCCGAGAGAGTTGAACAGAACTAAGAACAGTCTCTTCAGCTATCTCGTCCACGCTGAGTTTCTTTCTCATCTACACTAGACCAGATCCCGAGGACCTTGCACACTTCTGATCACATCTTTACAGAAGGACACCATCACACTGAAGAAGGTGCGGACATTTATGAGGATGTTGCCAGGGCTGGAAAATTACAGCAATGGGTAAGGATTGGGAATAGTTCCTTTGAAACGGAACAGGCTGATGGGAGACAACTGAGGTGCCCAAAGTGGCGAGATCCAGATGAAATAAATAAGGAAGAGGTTTTTTTTCACCCTTAGCAGAGTAGTGCAAACTCAGTACCATGGGACAGCACAGTAGCATGAATGCTTTACAGTACCAGTGACCCGGGAGCAATTCCTGCTGCTGCCTCTGAAGAGTTTGTACGTTCTCTCTGTGACTGTGTGCGTTTACTCTGGGTGCCTCGTTTCCTCCCACAGTCCAAAGACATACCAGTTGGTATGTTAATTCTTCATTATGAATTGTCCCTTAATTCAGTCAGTCAGTGAGTGCCGTCCTGAATCCGGGGTTGGTGGCTATGCACCTCTATCTTCTTCGATCTTGCGACAGCACCGAGTACAGCCTCTCCTCCAGTTTGTTCTCGCTGGCCGCCTTGGCACTGCCCGCCGCTGTCCCCGCCAAACTCGAGCCCAAGGCCGTGTCGGCCTCCAGCCGCGGCCGCTTCTTCGAGCTCAGCCTTCCTTAGGCGGAGGCCTTGGGCAGGTCCAGGCACACGGTGCAGCACCCAAGTTCATCATGTCCCTTCTAACTCGGTGCATAGCACACGATTCGCAGATACGTGGTGAGGCTTTAATCTCTTCCGCAGAAGATGGCCGTTGGCTCACAAGGAGCTCATCCGCCCTTTGTCAGGTCTTGTGTTTTTTCAGTCCTGCTGGGTGTCCTCACACCCTCCTCACCAGACTGAGTCCGGTGGGGGAGCCGGTCCAACTCACCGACCACTCGACCATGGCCCCCGGCCGAGACTTAATTAGGCTAGGATTAAATTGGGGGATTGCTGGGTGGCGTGGATCAAAAGGCTGAAAGGGCCTATTCCACACTCTATCTCAATCAATAAAAATTAAAAAAACAGGAGGTAAAGATGTGCAAATACAAAAAAAAAACCAACAAGTGATTACAATATAATAATAAAAAATAATACTGACAGGGAATTGCAGAGATTTTGGAAATGAGTCCTTAAACTGTGGAATCTCTCCATTTTTGAGGTGACAACACTGAGGAAAATGCAAGCAGGCTTCTTTCTCTGAGGTTGAATCAGATTAGAACTAGGGGTCATGGGTTAAAGGTGAAAGGTGAAATATTTAAAGGGTACCAGAGAGGGAGGGTGTGAGGACACCCAGCAGGACTAAAAAAAACAAGACCTGACAAAGGACGGATGAGCTCCTTGTGAACCAATGGCCATCTTCTGCGGAAGAGATTAAAGCCTCACCACAGATCTACGAATCGTATGCTATGCACCCAGTTAGAAGAGACATGATGAACTTGGGCGCTGCACCGTGTGCCTGGACCTGCCCAAGGCCTCCGCCTAAGGAAGGGCTGAGCTCGAAGAGGCGGCCGCGGCTGGAGGCCGACACGGCCTCGGGCTCGAGTTCGGCGGGGGCAGCGGCGGGAGGTGCCAAGGCGGCCAGTGGGAACAAACTGGAGGAGAGGCTGTACTCGGTGCTGTCGCAAGATCGAAGAAGATGGAGGTGCATAGCCGTCAACCCCAGATTCGGGGCAGCACCCACTGACTGACTGACTGACCAGAGAGGGAAACTCTCCACTCTGAGCATGATGCAAGCGTGGAGCTAACTGCTGGTGGAATGAGTGGATGTGGGTTCAATTGCAACATTGAAGTGGTGTTTGGATAAATAGATGGACAGGAGGGGTATAATTTAGCTGTGGGTCAATGGCACTCAGCAGAATGGCAGTTCACCATGGGCTGCAGTGGACAGAAGGCTCGTTTCTCTGCTGTAACACCTTTGAAACAATGCGTCAAACTCTCAGCACTGCACCAGAACTTGTTTGAGGTCTGACTCAGAGCTTGAACCTGCAATTTTATAATTCAGAGGCAAGAGCTCTGCCCACTCGTGCACAGTGATGCTGGAAACGCCGTCCCTGAGCTGTTAGTTTCTGAGATTTCTCCATTCCAGCATGTTGGCTTTCATACACTCTGTATAATTTTCGTGGCACAACATGACACAGTCAAGCTCTGCACATAAGCCTTTTGCCTTAAAATGCAACAGCGCAGAGTGCGTGACTCGGAGTGTGATGAAATAATCGCCATCTGCCTGCATGTTCAGGAAGGTCGTCACCATCCAGAACAAATCAGCCTCTGTCGTTGCTGGCCTGCCCACCTTTCTAAGTATTCATTCCCTCTACTGCTTGACCACATTGCAAAGTATATCCACCAAGCATACTGCAGTGTCTCCCAGAATGATCATCTCCACCAGCTGGAAAGGCAAAGGCAGCAGGTGCCTGGGAGCATCATCCCTGCCAAACCAGACAGACAGATTTCATCATCCCTTCTTCCTCACTGAGACATATGTGAACATTGCCCTTTCAAAATGAACCACTGCCAGAAAAAATCCACTTCACTCAAAAGAAAATTTGAGAAAGTTGCCTTCCTGGAGGTGCAAGGTTATGGAGAGACAGTGGAACCTGGAGCTGGAGGATAAGGCAGCATCTGCGGAAGGAAACGGAATATTGAGTTTTGGATCAAGACTAAAACACAACTGGGGTGGCATGGTGGCGTAGTGGTTAGCACAACGCTTTACAGTGCCAGTGATCTGGGTTCAATTCCTGACGCTGCCCGTAAGGAGTTGGTACGTTCTCCCCGTGACCACGTGGGTCTCCTCCGGGTGCTCCGGTTTCCTCCCACAGTCCAAAGACGTACCGGTTGATAGGCTGATTGATCATTGTAAATTGTCCCGTAATTAGGCTAGGGTTAAATCGAGATTTGCTGGGTGGCGTGGCTCAAAGGGCTGGAAGGGCTTATTCTACACTGTGTCTCAATGAACAAACAGATAGATAGATAGATTGAGAGAGAGAAAGAGAGAGAGAGAGATAAGTAAATTAAATAACTAAAGGGGTGAAGGGGTGGAGCAAGTTCTGGCAGGTGATAAATGGAAAAACTAAGCAATACTTTTGTACATTTAATATTTCAGAAATATTTGAGTAATCTTGATATATGTATATATCAATTGATCAAGCATTCCTGTTTGTTTAAATAATTAATTACGGGTTATATGTAAAAATACATGAATTGCATACATCGTCACACTGCCACATGAAATGTGCACACCTCACTTAAAGTAAACGCAAAGTCTGACCCGCATTTTTCGACTCTTTGTCTTCCTTTGAATTAGTTTAATGTTTTGAAGCTAGAGAACATAACATTTGCGATCCTTGCTAGGGGCAAACTAGAGCTGGGAACAAGGTGGCAGGGGAGACCAGTACCCAACAAGGACACGTGCGCACAGTGGAATGCTGAGTGAGCAGGAATTATGTCCTGAAGAAGGGTCTCAGCCTGAAATGTCGACTGTTTATTCTTTTCCGCAGATGCTGCAAGGCCTGCTGACTTCCTGCAGCATTTTGTGTGTGTTGCTGTGCAGGAAGAATCTTCCTACTTTGTTAAAATTAATTCATCAGAAAGGCCTCAAAAGCCCATTCAGAATTGTGACAGGGATTCTGTTCCTTTGGAACAAGTTATGATATTTGTGGAAAAGCAATATCAAAGGTTCAAAGGTTTATTTATGATCAAAACATGTATCCATACACAACTCTGAAATTCATCTTTTCCAGATAACCACGAAGCAAAGGAAGAACATGAAAGTCGTTCAGAGAGAAACATCAAACCCACAAAAATGAACAGCATACTGATCATACTGATCAGTATGATCATACTGATCATCAACCTTCCCCCCATACGAAATGGAACAGGAACAGGCCTAAAGTAAACCCTCCCCCTCACACAAAGTACTAACAGAACACAACAGAATACCAACCCCCACACACCCTTCCCTTGTACAACAAAATGGAAGAGGAACGAGTGATAAAAAATACACAGAATATAAAAACCGTAAGTTTGAAAAAGTCCACAGTCCATAAATGCAATATTCTAACCCATAAACGCAGAACCACAATACCATCCTATGATATCACTGACATTCATCAGAACCGAAGGACACACAATCACAGAGAGGCCTATCCATCTGCCACAGCGAGCCACACAGATTCCTTGTCTGGTGGCGATCAAAAGGAAAGCAGTCGGCGCTGAAATCTCACTCACCTTCTGCATTCGCCTCAATGTCTCAATCTTCCACAAAACTTCAATCGGCGGTTTATGGACGCTTAAATCGGTGAAATGGAGTCGAGCAGCAGCTTCATCCCGTCTCTAAGTTTCTTCAAATCGAGTCCCTCCGAGTATGCGCTCGCTCCCTGGGATCTTCTCAGAGACAGCAAAGCGCTGGATCAACCGATCGATCTCCAAGTGGTAAATCGCAGGCTCTAACAGTCCCGGAAACACATTGAAGGTGAAAAATAGATGTAAAAGAAGCAAAAAAGGACATAAACACGAGGAATTCTGCGGATGCTGGAAATTCAAGCAACACACATAAAAGTTGCTGGTGAACGCAGCAGGCCAGGCAGCATCTCTAGGAAGAGGTACAGTTGACGTTTCAGGCCGAGACCCTTTGTCAGGACTAACTGAGAGAAGAGCTAGTAGGAGATTTGAAAGTGGCGGGGGGGGGGCGGGATCCGAAATGATAGAAGACAGGAGGGGGAGGGATGGAGCCAAGAGCTGGACAGGTGATTGGCAAAAGGGATATGAGAGGATCATGGGACAGGAGGCCTAGGGAGAAAGAAAAGGGGGAGGGGGGAAAAAAACCCAGAGGATGGGCAAGGGGTATAGTCAGAGGGACAGACAGAGAAAAAGGAGAGTGAGAGGAAGAATGTGTGTATATAAATAAATAACGGATGGGGTACGAGGGGAAGGTGGGGTCTTAGCGGTAGTTAGAGAAGTCGATGTTCATGCCATCAGGTTGGAGGCTACCCAGACGGAATATAAGGTGTTATTCCTCCAACCTGAGTGTGGCTTCATCTTTACAGTAGAGGAGGCCGTGGATAGACATATCAGAATGGGAATGGGACGTGGAATTAAAATGTGTGGCCGCTGGGAGATCCTGCTTTCTCTGGCAGACAGAGCATAGGTGTTCAGCAAAATGATCTCCCAGTCTGCGTCGGGTCTCGCCAATATATAGAAGGCCACATCGGGAGCACCGGACGCAGTATATCACCCCAGCCGACTCACAGGTGAAGTGTCACCTCACCTGGAAGGACTATCTGGGGCCCTGAATGGTGGTAAGGGAGGAAGGGTAAGGGCATGTGTAGCACTTGTTCCACTTACAAGGATAAAAAAGAACATTTTCATTTGCTGTCTGGAAGATGCTGACTGAGGGAGTGTTGTTGGCACCATCTTGACCGGATTATGGTAATGTCCCCAGCAACGAAACACTACAGACCACCTCCTGTGCTACTCGTTTGTTTCTAGTTGCACCGACTTGTTCAGCACAGTCTTTCTCTTCACTGTCTTGTATAACGTATGTATAATTCATGTTCAGTGTGTTGTCTGAATCTACTTGCTTGTGAAGCTGCTGCAAGCAACTGTTTTTGTTGTACTTGTACCTTGCCGTCCTTGTGGTCATGACAGCAAACACAACTTGAACAGGGTCTCCGAGGGCTTCATTTCTTGGCTTGCTTGCGTTATAAAGCACAAGAGATTCTGCAGATGCTGGAAATCCAGAGTAGCACACACAGAATGCTGGAGGAACTTGGCAGGGCTCAGAGGAATAAAGAACTGACATTTTGCATTGAGACGCTACATCGGGACTTTCACCTGCTTACTTTTGGGTCTTTTTTTTCCCACTTCCAGCCACTTTTCCCAGGCACTGCATGGTTCATTAAGTATACCAGCTGTTTGCACACTTGTGTTTCAGAACAGCAAGGTGGGAAGAATTTGGATTTTGCTATTAATGGTGACTAATCGTTGATCATTCTTTGTGGCACTTGCCCACATTTTGCCTGCAGTTTGCAGAAACCAGGAAGCTGAAAGAGAGAAATATTCCCAGCGGGGATCTAGGCTTGTGTAAACGAAGCAAATAATTGTATAAAAATCAATCTCTGGCTTTAAGGTTGCAAAGTCCAGGGATGTCTGGGGAATGAGAAGTGTTGCTGGGGAGAGGAGATGCCAGCATCCATTGTTAGGAACCCTCACCGTCCAGGATATGCCCTTCTATAGCGGCCGATTCTAACCAAAGCAAATTGCCGATACTGCCGACACCTCCCCCTCCCCCCCCCCGTGGATCTGTTATACTTGTATGACATGCCCTCAGCTCCAATCTTGATTGTTTCAAGAGTCAAAGATATGTATTCGATCCTTTGTTAGCAATTAGCAAGCACGCAAGATTGAAGCAATCAAACTCAAGTGTAAGTTAAGCGTAACCTAAGCGGTCAGTAAAAAGTATAGCATCCATCCGTCCCCAGCTGCAAAATGACATGAACAAAGCACAGAGACGTAACTTATTCCCCTCACTCTGACCTCGCCTCTACTCATGTGACTAGTTACCATAATAAATATAATAAATGTGCAATTCAGAATATAAAACAGCCAGAGAACAGATACATCATATCAATGGTGCAGGGGGACTTACGAGCCCTTGTGCAAGACTCCCAGAAGGTTAATTCATAGGCTGAGCCTGTAGTAAAGAAGGCAAATGCAATGTTGGCCTTTATTTCAAGTGGAATAGAATATAAAAGCAAGGAGATAATGCTGAAGCTTTAAAATACACTAGTCGGGCCACACTTGGAGCGTTGTCGATAGGTTTGGGGCCCATATCTCAGAAAGGAAGGGTTGTCATTGGAGAGAGTCCAGAGGAGGTTCACGAGGATGATTCCAGGAATGAAGGGGTTAACATATGAGGAGTGTTTGGCAGCTTTATGCCTGTACTACTGGAATTTAGAAGAATGTGGGGGTTCTCATTGAAACCTACCGAATGTTGAAGGGACTACATAGAGTGGGTGCGGAGAAAATGTTTCTAATGGTGAGGGTATCCAGAAGGAGAGGACACAGCCTCAAAATTGAGGGAGGTCTCTTTAGGACAGAGATAAGGAAGTACTTTTTTTGGCCAGAGAGTAGTAAATCTGTGGAATGCTCTGCCACAGACTGTGGTGGAGGCCAATTCCATGTGTATATTTAAGGTGGAAGTTGATAGTTTCCTGATCAGTCAGGCCATCAAAGAATACGGCGAGAAGGTAGGTGTGTGGGGTTGTGGGATCCGAGATCAGCCATGATGATGGAATGGTGGAGCAGACTCGATGGGCTGAATGGCCTATGTCTTATGGTCTTGTGATATGCACCAGCTGCTCATTTAACCATCCGCCACCTGCTCCCATGGCTTTACGTGACCCTGCTCGGGGGGGAGGCAGGGTGGGGGGGTGCTAAGCAGGTGCTACACCTTGCCCAAAGGTGACCTGCAGGCTAGCAGAGGGAAGGAGCACCTTATACCTCCTTTGGTAGAGACGTATCTCCACCCCGCCACCCAAGCAAGTCACAGTAGATACTGCATACCACGGAAAGCATTCCGACTGGTATGCCTTTCTGATATGGATGTGCCAATGCATAGAATAAGAAAAGGCTGTCGAAGGTTGGCGTCTCAACCATCTCCATCATGGGCACATGCCTACCTGCCAATAAGGACATCTACAAAGGGAGATGCCTCAAAAAGGTGGCATCCATCATTTATGACCCTCACTATCAAGAACATGCCCTCGTCTCATTGTTACAATCAGAGAAACGGATAGATAGATAGCAGACATCCCACCCTGGCAAAAACTCATTTCAGGGAGGTAGCACCATCAATTTGCGGGAGACTTCCGGGAGAGGTGGGATGTCTGCAATAGAGTAGCTCCCTAGCAGCCAGCCAGCTAGTTTAAATAACGTTAGCTATGCTAATGAACGAATGACACCTGTTAAACTCACCTCAACATGTCTTTTACAGTCTTAACCCACCATGGGCAATAGAAAAGTCACTGTTGCAAACAGTGCAGCGAGCAACACTGTCATTATTTTGACCCCTATTAGGCAGGGGTACACTTTAGTGTAGTCTGGGGTGACGTACATTTTATATTTTTTTGGAACACTCTGCCATGGCGCGCGCTTGCTCTCTCTCTCGCCTGCTTGCTCTCGCGCTCTCTCTCGCTCGCGCACTCGCTTGCTTTCTCTCTTGTTCTCTCGCGCTCTCTCGCTTGCTTTCTCTGGCTCGCTCGCTCTCAAAAAAAATTGATTTCCGTGATATTGTATATAATTTGCGGGCATCAGGGAGCCACTATTCATATGCAGGAGACTCCCGGAACTTCCGGGAGAGGTGGGATGTCTGAGATAGATAGATACTTTATTGATCCCAAAGGAAATAACAGTGTCACAATAGATTACAAGTGCACAGATATATAAATATCAGAAGAGAAGTAGAAAGAAGAAAAAATAAGTTACCTCAAACAGTCTAACAGGAGAGGGTCATCACTTCCCCAGCTATAGGTTGACTCATTATAAAGCCTAATGGCCAAGGGTAAGAATGACCTCATATCGCGCTCTTTGGAGGAGCACTGTTGTCTCAGTCTATTACAAAAAGTGCTCCTCTGTTCAGCCAAGCTGGCATGTAGAGGGTGAGAAACATTGTCCAGAATTGCCAGGATTTTATGTAGGGTCCTTTGTGCTACCATAGCCCCCAGTGTGTCCATTTGACCCCTATAACAGAGCCAGCCTTTCTAATCAATTTATTGAGCCTGTTGGCATCACCCATGTTGATGCCATTGTCCCAGCACAGCCCCGCATAGATGATTGTACTGGTGATAACAGACTGGTAGAACATGTGAAGGAGAGGCCTGCATACTCCAAAGGACCTCAGTCTCCTGAGAAAGTAGAGGTCACTCTGGGTACAGGGCTGGAAAACACTCAATATTTTAGGAACAGCTTCTTCCCTTTCTCCTCCTTCCCCTGAAGGGACCATGAATGTTATCTTTCTCTTTGCGCTATACATACATTATATATATCTTAATGCAACATATAGTAATTTTTTTTTGTATTGTGCTGTACTCCTACCTCAAAGCAATAAAGTTCACAACATATGCCAGTAATAACAAAAATGGTTCTAATTCTGAGCAACTTTCCCCTCACCCCCAACTCACCCTCCCCATCCCAAGGACGGACAGAACCACCAGGGTTATGTGTCGATGAAAAATCCAGCAGTTTTTGTGCAAGGGAAAACTTGGCTCTTGGATCATTGCTTTTAGCAAGCCATTGTTGCTTTTGGCAAAGCAATTTTTTTGCTCCCTCTCAGGCAAACACGCACATAGAAACTGAATGACTTTTACAATCTCCTGTCAGAAGCAATTCAGTGTAGTCCCAGCCCCTACTGAGCTCCCTGGAGGCCTTTGTGTTGGATGCTGCGTGAAGCCAGGTTTCGAGTGTCTAATTAGTATTCCGGTGCGGGAATTTGGCGATACACAGTTACACTCGTGACAAGTCAACCTTTGTGTTAAGGTCAAAAGGAACAGTCCACTCTGCCTCAGAATTCAGTCAATTCTTGTTTCAAATGGTCTAAACTGGCTGGCAAACAAATAATTATTGATCTGCTCCGTCAGACATTTTCTTCACTATCTGAGAGCTGAAGAAATAGTTTGTTTTGTCACATTAACTTTTTAAGAGCTCCCAGAATATATTCCATGTTACTAAATGTTGAATGCAGTGTCCTGTGTAGTGCTATGTTCAAGGGACTTCCTGGTCTTAGAAGGAGAAAGAAGAGAAGCGCACAAAACGTTGGAGGAACTCAACAAATCAGACAACGTCATGGAGAGGAACATATCGGCCTGAAATATTGACCCCTTCATAGATTGTGCCTGACTTGCTGAGTTTCTCCAGTATTTTGTGTGTTTTGCTTCAGACTTTCAGCAGAATCTCCTGTGTTGGATTTATGAAAGAATCTTCCCTAAAGCCCTGAATTAGAATTAAATCCATTATCAAAGATTCCCACCATTCATGCCATGCCATCTTCTCACAGCTACCATCAGGCCGGAGGTACAGAACCCTGAGGTTCTACGCCATCAGATTCAGGGACAGCTTCTTCCCTGCAACCATTCCGTTCTTGAACCATCTGGTAAAAGCCCTATCACTACAGTTTTCCAACGCTATGTCCACTTGAATAACTTTGCACTAAAATTGAGTTTTTGCTCGAATTGTGTTCTTTCTTGTAAAAATTGTACAATTTATGTTTAGAGGTAGTGGTTGAGGTTGGTGCACTAACGACAATTAAAGGATATTCCTTCAACCATTTGGTTCTTGAACCGCAAACAACAGGAATTCTGCAGATGCTGGAAATTCAAGCAACACACATCAAAGTTGAAGTTGCTGGTGAATGCAGCAGGCCAGGCAGCATCTCTAGGAAGAGGTACAGTCGATGTTTCAGGCCAAGACCCTTCGTCAGGACTAACTGAAGGAAGAGCTAGTAAGAGTTTTGAAAGTGGGAGGGGGAGGGGGAGATCCAAAATGATAGGAGAAGACAGGAGGGGGAGGGATGGAGCCAAGAGCTGGACGGGTGATTGGCAAAGGGGATATGAGAGGATCATGGGACAGGAGGCCCAGGGAGAAAGACAAAGCGGGGGGGAACCCAGAGGATGGGCAAGGGGTATAGTCAGAGGGACAGAGGGAGAAAAAGGAGAGTGAGAGAAAGAATGTGTGTATATAAATAAATAACGGATGGGGTACGAGGGGGAGGTGGGGCATTAGCAGAAGTTAGAGAAGTCAATGTTCATGCCATCAGGTTGGAGGCTACCCAGACGGAATATAAGGTGTTGTTCCTCCAATCTCAGTGTGGCTTCAACTTTACAGTAGAGGATGCCATGGATAGACATGTCAGAATGGGAATGGGACGTGGAATTAAAATGTGTGGCCTCTCCCACTTTCAAATCTCTTACTAGCTCTTCTTTCAGTTAGTCCTGACGAAGGGTCTCGGCCTGAAACATCGACTGTACCTCTTCCTAGAGATGCTGCCTGGCCTGCTGCGTTCACCAGCAACTTTGATGTGTGTTGCCTGGTTCTTGAACCAATTGGTTTGTCGGGTGGCAACACACACACACACACACACACACACACACACACACACACACACACACACACACACACACATACTGGAGGAACTCAGCAGGCCAGGCAAACATTTCGAGCTAAGACCATTCATCAGGACAGATTTTCTAATGTTTGAGTTAGTAGATTGATTGGTCACTGTAAATTGTCATTGTTGGGGCGGAAGTGCTTGTTCCGTACTGTATCTCTAAATAAAATAAAATGCCACCGTTTCCAGGTTCCCTCCCAATTCGCACACCACATTTAATTGGAAATATACCACCATTCCTTTCAGCACAAGGTCTAAGTCCTGGAATGGCGAGCTTCTCCAAATCTAGACTTCTCAATCAGTACAATGGAAGGAATTCTGTCTCTTCAACTTTTACCAAATATTTAATAACCAGTTTTCAAAAAATCGGGAAAATTTGTCTCCTTGAATGCAATTATGTGCAGCCAATCCTCGAACTTCTTTGGGATTCAATCATTCTAGAGTAGAAACATAACAACATAGAAAACCTACAATGCAATACAGGCCCTTCGGCCCACAATGCTGTGCCGAACATGTACTTACTGAGAAATTATCAAAGGTTACTCATAGCCCTCTATTTTTCTAAGCTCCACGTACCTATCCAAAAGTCTCTTAAAAGACTCTATTGTATCCACCTCCACCACCGTCACCGGCAGCCCATTCCGCGCACTCACCACTCTCTGCGTAAAAAACTTACCCCTGAAATTTCCTCTGTACCTCCTTCCAAGCACCTTAAAAATGTGCCCTCTCATGTTAACCATTTCAGCCTGGGAAAAAGCCTCTGCCCATCCACACGATCAATGCCTCTCATCACCTTGTACACCTCTATCAGGTCACCTCTCATCCTCAGTCGCTTTAAGAAGAAAAGGTCAAGTTCACTCAACCTATTCTCATAAGGCATGCTCCCCAATCCAGGCAACATCCTTGTAAATCTTCTCTGCACCCTTTCTATAGTATCCGCATCCTTCCTGTGACAAGAACGGAGCACAGTACTCCAAGTGGGGCCTGACCAGGGTCGTATATAACAGTAACATTATCTCTCCGCTCCTAAACTCAATCCCACGATTGATGAATGCAAATACACTGTATGCCTTCTTAACCACACAGTCAACCTGTGCAGCGGCTTTGAGTGCCCTATGGACTCGGACCCCAAGATCTCTCTGATCCTCCACACTGCCAAGAGACTTACCATTAATACTATTTTCTGCCATCATATTTGACCTACCAGAATGAGCCACCTCACATTTATCTGGGTTGAACTCCATCTGCCACTTCTCAGCCCAGTTTTGCATCCTATCAATGTCCCGCTGTAACCTCTGACAGCCCTCCACACTACCCACAACACCCCCAACCTTTGTGTCATCAACAAATTTGCTAACCCATTCCTCCACTTTTTCATCCAGGGCATTTATAAAAATCATGAAGAGAAGGGGTCCCAGAACAGATCCCTGAGGCACACCACTGGTCACCGACCGCCAAGGAAAATGTGACCCATCTACAATCTCTTTTGCCTTCTGTGAGCAAGCCAATTCTGGACCCAGAAAGCAATGTCCCCTTGGATCCTATGCCTCCTTACTCTTTCAATAAGACTTGCATGGGGTACCTTATCAAATACCTTACTGAAATCTATATACAGTACATCTACTGCTCTACCTTCATCATCCTCAAAAATTTTCATCAAGCTCTTAAGGCACAACATGCCTTTCACAAAGCCATGCTGACTATTCCTACTCATATTATGCCTCTCCAAATGTTCGTAAATCCTGCCTCTCAGGATCTTTTCCATCAACTTACCAACCACTGAGGTAGGACTCACTGGTCTGTAATTTCCTGGGCTATCTCTACTCCCTTTCTTGAATAAGGGAACAACATCTGCAACCTTCCAATCCTCCAGAACCTCTCCTGTCCCCATTGATGGTGCAAGGATCATTGTCAGAGTCTCAGCAATCTCCTCCCTCTCTTTCCACAGTAGCCTGGGGTACACCTCATTTGATCCCGGAGACTTACCCAACTTGATGCATTCCAAAAGCTCCAGCATATCCACCTTCTTAATGACTATATGCTCAAGCTTTTCCATCCGCTGTGTCATCCCTATAATCGCCAAGATCCTTTTCCGTAGTAAATACTGAAGCCAAGTATTCATTAAGTATCTCTGCTATTTCCTCCAGTTCCATACACACTTCTCCACTGCCACACTTGATTGCTCCTATTCTCTCACATCTTATCCTCTTGCTTTCATACATTTGTGGAATACCTTGGGGTTTTCCTTAATCCTGCTCACCAAGGCCTTCTCATGGCCCCTTCTGGCTCTCCTAATTTCATTCTTAAGTTCCTTCCTGCTTGCCTTATAATCTTCTAGATCTCTATAACTACCTAGTTTTTTTAACCTTTCGTAAACTTTTCTTTTCTTCTTGACTGGATTTTCAACAGCCTTTGTACACCACGGTTCCTGTACCCTACCATCCTTTCCTTGTCTCATCGGAACGTACCTGTGCAGAACCCATGCAAATATCTCCTGAATATTTGCCACTTTTCTGCCGTACATTTCCCTGAGAACATCTGTTCCCAATTTATTCTTCCAAGTTCCTGCCTGATAGCTTCATATTTCCCCTTACCCCAATTAAACGCTTTCCTAACTTGTCTGTTCCTATCCCTCTCCAATGCTATGGTAAAAGAGATAGAATTGTGATCACTGACTCCAAAATGCTCTCCCACTGAGAGACCTGACACCTGACTGGGTTCATTTCCCAATACCAGATCAAGTACAGCCTTTTCTCTTGTAAGTTTATCTACATATTGTGTCAGGAAACCTTCCTGAACACAACTAACAAACTCCACCCCATCTAAACCCCTTGCTCTAGGGAGATGCCAATCAATACTTGGGAAATTAAAATCTCCCACCACGACAACCCTGTTATTACTACACCTTTCCAGAATCTGTCTCCCTATCTGCTCCCGTATGTCCCTGTTACTATTGGGTGGTCTATAAAAAATACCTAGTAGAGTTATTGATCCCTTCCTGTTTCTAACTTCACCCACAGAAACTCAGTAGACAATCCTTCCATGACTTCCTCCTTGTCTGCAGCTGTGACACTATCTCTGATCAGCAGTGTCACACCCCACCTCTTTTGCCTCCCTCCCTGTCCTTTCTGAAACATCTATAGCCTAGCACGCAGAGTAACCATTCCTGTCCCTGAACCATCCAAGTCTCTGTAATGGCCACAACATCATAGTTCCAAGTACTAATCCACGCTCTAAGCTTATCCGCTTTGTTCATGATGCTTCTTGCATTGAAATAGACACATCTTAAACCATCGCTCTGAGCGCATCCCTTCTCTATCTCCTGCTTATCCTCCCTCTCACACTGCCTACAAGCTTTCTCTATTTGTGAGCCAACAGCCCCTTCCTCCGTCTCTTCAGTTCTGTTCCCACCCCCCAGCAATTCTAGTTTAAACTTTCCCCAAAAGCCTTAGTAAACCTCCCTGCCAGGATATTGGTCCCCCTAAGATTCAAGTGCAACCCAACCTTTTTGTTCGGGTCACATCTGTCCCAAAAGAGGTCCCAATGATCCAGAAATCTGAATCCCTGCTCCCTGCTCTAATCCCTTAGCCACGCATTTATCCTCCACCTCTCTCTATTCCTATACTCACTGTCACGTTGCACAGGCAGTATTCCTGAGATTACTACCTTTGAGGTCCTGCTTCTCAACTTCCTTCCTAACTCCCTGTAGTCTGTTTTCAGGACCTCCTCCCTTTTCCTACCTATATCGTTGGTACCAGTATGTACCACAACCTTGGCTGTTCACCTTCCCACTTCAAGACATCGTGGACGTGATCAGAAACATCCCAGAACCTGGCACCTGGGAGGCAAACTACCGTCCGTGTTTCTTTCCTGCATCCACAAAATTGCCCGTCTGACCCCCTAACTATAGAGTCCCCTGTCACTGCTGCCATCCACTTCCTTTCCCTCCCCTTCTGAGCCACAGGGCCAGACTCTGTGCCAGAGGCACAGCCACTGTTGTTTCCCCCAGATAGGCCGTTTTCCCCCCAACAGTACTCAAACAGGAGTTCTTATTGTTAAGTGGGACAGCCACAGGGGTACTCTCTAGTATCTGCCTCTTGTCCTTCCCTCTCCTGACTATACCCACTGAACAACAACGTGGTGAGACCTATCTTAAACTGGAGCACTGCTTCATCGAGCACCTCTGCTCTAACCGCCAAAAGCGGAACTTCCTGCTGGCCAATCATTTTAATTCTGATTCCCATCCCTATTCCAACATGTCGGTCCATGGCCTCCTCTTGTGCCAAGATCTGGCCACCCTCGGGGTGGAGGAGCGACACTTTAACTTCCATTTGGGTAACCTCCAATCTGATGGCATGTATATCGATTTCTCCTTCCAGTAAAATTGTTTCTCTTCCCTCCCCACTCTGGCCTCTTACTTCTTCTCACCTGCCTATCTCCTCCCCGAGTTCCCTCCTCCTTCCCTTTCTCCTCTGATCCACACTCCTTTCCCATCAGATTCCTTCTTCTCCAGCCCTTTATCTTTCCAACCCACCTGGCTTCACCCGTCACCCTCCAGCTCTCCTCCTTCCCCTCCCCCTCAACCCCACCTCCACCTTTTTGACTCTGGCATCTTCCTCCTTCCTTTCCAGTCCTGAGGAAATTTCTAGGCCCAAAATGTCAACCGCCTATTCATTTCCATTGATGCTGCCTGACCTGTCCTCCAGTGCTTTGTGCAAGTTGCTTTGGGCTTCCAGCATTTGCAGACTTTCTCGTGTTTGTAATGTGACGCAGCTTCACTTCGCCTGAGTCAGATCTTCGTACAGGTATTGTGTCGAACTCCTGTGTTTTCTTGGCCTGTCGTGTCTAACTCCAATCAACGACAAACCACCGGCAGATGGTGACCTAATCACCAAGGACACTCATTAACACAATCTCAGGGGGTTTTATAACAACTGCGTGAGAGAATGGAAGAGCATGACCTCCCGCACATTCCTCAGATAATGTGATTGCAAGTAGCTAAGAATAACCAACCGCACATCCACTGGTAACTGGACCAGCGTCAATATGGTACAGTCTTAGGCAGTCAAAATAAGGATTACAGCTATACCCATTACATTCACAGTAAGGTGGCTGAGATAAGAAAGAAAATGCTGATTAGACTATCGAGCTCAGCACAGCAAGCCCAGACAATGAGACTCTCTATACAGCATAGTTTGTTATTTCAAACCAGACCCTGATAGCTTTGTGTGAACTCAATATTCGAGCTTGCAATGGTGAATTGCATTCTCGGGAAAAACAAGAATAATGTGCATTTATAAGATATAAGAGCAGAATTAGGTCATTTGGCTCATCAAATCTGCTCTGCTATTTCATCATGACTGATCCATTTTCCCTCTCAGCCCCAGACTCCTGCATTCACCCCGTATCCCTTCCTGCCATATAATCATATAACAATTACAGCACGGAAATAGGCCATCTCGACCCTTCTAGTCCGTGCCGAACTCTTACTCTCACCTAGTCCCACCGACCTGCACTCACCCCATAACCCTCCATTCCTTTCCTCTCCATATATCTATCCAATTTAACTTTAAACGACAACATCGAACCTGCCTCAACCACTTCTGCTGGAAGCTCGTTCCACACAGCTACCACTCTCTGAGTAAAGAAGTTCCCCCTCATGTTACCCCTAAACTTTTGCCCTTTAACTCTCAACTCATGTCCTCTTGTTTGAATCTCCCCCACTCTCAATGGAAAAGGCCTATCCACGTCAACTCTATCAATCTCCCTCATAATTTTAAACACCTCTATCAAGTACCCCCTCAACCTTCTACGCTCCAAAGAATAATCTGCCCTGACTAATCAAGAATCTATCAACCTCTGCCTTGAATATACCCAATGGCTTGACCTCCCCAGCCGCCAGTGGCAACGAATTCCACAGATTTACCACTCTCTGGCTAAAGAAATTCCTGCTCGTCTCCATTCTAAAATAACACCCCTCTATTCTGAGGTTGAGTCCTCTGACTTAGATTCCCGCACCGTAGGAAACTTGCTCTCCACATCCACTCTGTTGAAGCCTTTCAATATTCAATAGGTTTCAGTTAGGTCTACTGCTAACTGAACTGGCATTCTTATAAAGGAAAGATGCTACTAAATAGAAAGAAAAAAGCTCATTCCCTTCAACCATTAGGTTCTTGAAAACCTTAATCACTACAGTTTAGCAACACTATGATTACTTTACACAAAAATTCAAAAATCTGAGGTGCAAAAGGACTTGGGAGTCCTTGTGCAGGATTCCCTAAAAGTTAATATGCAGGTTGTTGAGAAAGGTGAACGCAATTTTAGCATTCATTTCAGGAGAACTAGAAAACAAAAGCAAAAATGTAATGCTGAGGCTGTATAAGGCACTGGTGAGGCCTCACTTGGAACATTATGAGCAGTTTTAGTCCCCTTATCTAAGAAAGGATACTGGAGAGGATTTAGGGGATGTTCACGAGAATAATTCTGAGAACAAAAAGGTTATTGTATGAGCAGCGGTTGAAAGCTTTGGACCTGTACTCACCCACATATTAACCTTTAGGAAATCCTGCACGAGGACTCCCTATCGAATGTTGAAATGCCTAGAGAGAGTAGATGTGAAGAGGATGTTTCCTTTGGTGGGGGAGTTCAGGACCAGAGGGCACAGCCTCAAAATAGTGGTACTTCCATTTAGAATGGAGATGAGGAAGAATTTCTTTAGCCAGGGAGGGGTGAATCAGTGGAATTTATTGCCACGGGAGGCTGTGGAGGCCAAGTCACTGGGTGCATTTAAGGCAGAGGATGATAGACTCTCAATTTGTCAGGGCATGAAAGGCTAAGAGGGAGCAAGCAGGAGACAGGGGTTGAGAGGGAAATGGATCAGCCATGATGAAATGGTGGAGCAGATTCAATGGGGCCAAATGGCCTAACTCTGCTCCGATGACTTATGGTCCTGCGGTCTTATTGTCTAAGAATGGACTTCTTTTAATTATTCGAAATGCAGAAGTTCACAGTTCAAAATAAATTTATTATTAGAGTACTGTATATCACCCTATACCACCTGTAGGAGCGACAGGTATTTTGTGTTGTGCATTTAGTACATTTATTATAGCAACTGGTCACATGAGAGGGGTGTGTGGTAAAGGCAAAGGGAATAAGTTTCGTATTCTTGCTTATTTCATGGCAGTTTGTAGCTTGAGTCCAGCAGAGGTCATATCTTTTGTTGACCAGTTAATAAAGCTAAGCTTACTGTTGGGTACACTTAAGTTTCATTGCTTCAAGATTGTATGTTTACTAATTGCTAATGAGGAACGGAGTAAAGGATTCAACTTTGGAAGCAAATCATTGGAGCTGGGGGTTCGTCATGTAAGTATAACATATCCATTAGTGGGGTCACAATTAGCAGCAACTGTTTCGTTTTGGCTTGGTATTTCCGCTACACTACCTTAAGATTCATTTTCTTGAAGGCACTCAAGCCTACAAAGAAACATAATAGAATTGTTGAAAAGTACACACAAAAATAGGCAAACAAGCAATACACAAAAGAAGAAATTGCAGGCTGCAGTTTTCAGCGATAGTCATTCAGAAGAAATACACTCAGTGGCTCCTTTGGGTTCAGGAGGTACCTCATCGAGTGGCCATTGAATGTATGTTTGCGGTCTTCGGCTGCTGTAGCCCATGAACTTCACGGTTTGATATGTTATGCATTAAGAGATGTTGCTCTGCACACCACTGTTGTAATGCATGGTTATTTGAGTTACTGTCGCCTTCCTGTCAGCTTGAACCAGTCTGGCCATTCCCCCCTGACCTGTCTCATTGACAAGGTGTTTTCACCCACAGAACTGCCACTCACTGGATTTTTCTTTTGTTTTCCACACCATTCTCTGTAAATTCTAGAGACTGAAAACCCCAGGAGATCAGCAGTTTCTGAGATACTCAAACCAACCCATCTGGCACCAACAATCATTTGGACAAAGTCACCTAGATCGCATTTTTTTGTCCGAACAACAACTGAACCTCTTGACCATGTCTGCATGCTTTTAAGCATTGAGTTGCTGCCACATGATTGTCCGATTAGATATCTGCATTAACGAGCAGGTGTACAGGTGTACCTGATAAAGTGGCCACTGAGTGCATGTGGAGTTTTGTAAGCTACCGGCAAAATGTTGCTGTATGTCACCAGTGCCATCTTGATCTTGTGCTCTTTCTTGTAAAAAATGTGCCTAAATTATATTTTTCCCGTGAACGTTGAGTGTCCGATGCCACATGCCTGTGACGCAGCTCGAAGTAAGTTTTTTATTGCACCTGTGCAAACATATACATGTACTGTAGATGTGACAATAAAGTTAACTTTGAACTCAGCCAGTCCAGAATCAGCTGTGGAAGACCGACTAGAAACTGCCGTGGCTCAGTTCAGACCCGAAGTAAGGTTAATTTGTATTTTCTTGTGTATGCTGTTTACCTGATGCTCTGTGCAGAGATCCTGCTGCAAGTAAGGTTTCATTGTCCTTGTGTATACGTGGACTGTGAGTACGACAATAAACTCCACTTTCAGTATAGAAAATATATACAAGGATGGCATCAGGGCTCAAGGTTCTGGACTATAGAGAGAGGCTGAGAATGCTAGGACTCTGTTAGAAGAATTGGTGTAAAATGATAAGGGGGCCGACTTTTAGGGGAGTATAAAATTGTGGGGGGTGAATGCACAAAATATTCTTCTCCCCAGGGTTGGAGAAGCAAGATCTAGATGAATCAATCAGTCTGATGATCCAAAAAATCAACTGTTCGTTTTCCTCTGTAGATGCTGCCTGGCCCATCGGGTTCCTCCAGCATTGTGTGTGTGTGTGTGTTGACCCTGCAGCAGATCCCTCTCAGGAGGACCTATTAAGGAAGGGGCAGCCATCTGAGAGGAAGACTATAAGCACAAGAGATTCTACAGATGACCTTTGCTGTTGGACCCCGGACATATTCCACCGAGATACAACACTGGGCGTCACGGGAGGTTGTTCCTGCCTGTGGCCGTCGAACTTTGCAGCTCCTCCCGTGGAGGGTCAGACACCCTGAGCCAATAGGCTGGTCCTGGACTTATTTCCATCTAGCATAGTTTGCATTTTGTTGTTTGATTGTGTTCTTGTATTGCTATATTTATGCTCTATTCTTGGTTGGTGCGGCTGTAACGAAACCCAATTTCCCTCGGGATCAATAAAGTATATCTATCTATCTATCTATGATGGAAATGCAGGGAAACACGTACAAGTTGCTGAAGGAATTCAGCAGGTCAGGCAGTGATTCCCAACCTGGAGTCCACGGACCCTCAATTAATGGTAGAGGTCCATGGCATAACAAAGTTGGGAACCCCTGATCTATGGAGAGGAATAAACAGTCAATGTTTCAGGCCAAGACCTTTCATCAGGACTGGGAAGGAAGGGGGAAGGAGCCAAAATAAGAAGATGGGAGAGGGGAATGAGTACAAGATGACAGGTGATTGGTGAAGGATCCATGGAAAGGAGTATAGTTGACATTGACTATACCTTTTCCATTGATGCTGCCTGGCTTGCTGAGTTCCTCCAGCATTTAGTGTGCGTTGCCTGGATTTCCAGCATCTGCAGATTTTCTCTTGTTAGTGACAGGCGAAGCCAGGCGAGGGGGAAAGGTGGAAGGGTGGAGGCGTTGGGGAATGAAGTGAGAGGCTGGAAGGTGATTGGTGGAAAAAATAATGGGCTGAAGAAGAAAGAATGTGACTGGAGAGGAGAGTGGACCATGGGAGAAAGGGAAGGAGGAGGGGCACCAGAGGGAGGTGATAGGCAGGTAAGGAGAGTACAAGAGGGAAGAGGAGACCCAGAATGGGGAATGGAAAAAGAGAAAAAAATACCAGAAGTTAGAGAAATCAACGTCCATGCTGTCAGTTTGGAGACTACCCAGACAGAATACGAGGTGGTGCTCTCATACCATCAAGTTGAAGGCTAACAAATTCGCTCTGGTCACAGCTAGACAACAGAAAAGTAGAGGACAGAGAACTATTGATAGCAACCATAGGCAACACTGCTTTTTAACACCATTTTGTAACATCTGCCAGTATATCTGCAGCACAAGCACCTTCTGAGTCAACGAGGAATGCTAAAAGATATTTTAAAAATCACCCCTCAGTCCCGAGGAATCACCAGCAACAAATACAACAATGAGCACTCCCACGCATGAATGGAGCTGATTGAACACCCAAACTGATCACCTTGTCCGAGAGCGGAAAAGCCGAAAAGTAGCGGGTATGAAGTCCATCCCCACCATCGCGCACATCTACAAGGAGCACCGTCTTAAGAAAGCAGCATCCATCTCCAAAGACACTCACCACCCAGGTCATGCTCTCTTTTCGCCGCTACCATCTGGCCGGAAGTACAGCAGCCTTAAGGCTCACACCACTAAGTTCATGAACAGTTATTACCCTACAACCATCCAGCTCCTGAACCAGCGTGGGTAACTTCACTCACCTAAACACTGAGCTAATTCCAAAACCTGTGGCCTCACTTTCAAGGACCCTACAACTCATATTCTCTGTATTTATTTATTTGTATCTGCACAGTTTTCCTTCTTTTAGCCTTCTTTTTTTCTCATCCTTTGTGTGTCGTTTTTCATTGAATTATCTGTATTTCTTTGTTCCACTGCGAGTGCCTGCAAGAAAATGAATCTCAGGGTAGTAGACCATAAGACAAAGGAGCAGAAGTTGACCATTCAGCCCATCGAGTCTGCTCTGCCATTTTATCATGAGCTGATCCATTCTCCTATTTAGTCCCACTCCCCCGCCTTCTCACCATAACCTTTGATGCCCTGGCTACTCAGATACCTATCGATCTCTGCCTTAAATACACCCAATGACTTGACCTTCACTGCCGCCCGTGGCAACAAATTCCATAGATTCACCACCCTCTGGATAAAAAAATTTCTTTGCATCATATGTATATGGTGACATAGGCCTAATTTGATAATAAATTTACTTCGAACTTTGCAGGTTGGAAGTAATTCGGAAAATGTGTAGCTCAGGTGGTTGAGTGTTGGGCTGAGTTGTTCTCAGTATGTAAAGGCCGAGCATTCGGAGGACACACAGCAATCAAAGGCGCACTGCGCGTGGTGCCGAAATGTTTGAAAGTAAATTGCCAAGATCGGAGAACCACTCAACCCAAGCACTTTGCAGTTTATTTCACAGACTGACCAGCTCCCGGTCCTGAACTCAATACAGCCTAGAAGCAGGCATAATCACTCAGCTGCTGTAGTATTCAAAAGATTAGCCCAGGCAATCAGCAATTTGCAGGATGATTACCATGACACAGAGGACAAGATAACACAGTGGTACTGGAGATCACGGGCTGAAAGAGAGAGAGCCCAGAATCAACTGGATTAGGATGGAACTACAAGATCGAACAGCCAACATTAGACACTAGTTTGTTATGTTGGTCTGTGTCAGACGCAGCTTGACTGGAACAGATCAGGTCAAGTT
This sequence comes from Mobula hypostoma, assembly GCF_963921235.1. NCBI lineage: Eukaryota > Metazoa > Chordata > Chondrichthyes > Myliobatiformes > Myliobatidae > Mobula > Mobula hypostoma. The sequence continues at coordinate 8,199,560 of NC_086124.1, forward strand.
GTGAGAAGCAGAACTAAGTTTGAACAGACATGGTTGCGGGTTTTTTTTTTAACGTGTAATGGAAAATGTGACCTTGAAGCCTTGCAAGGAATCACATATCCCCCTGAACTTAAATGCAAGCATTCGCTGGCATCACTGTGCTTAAAGCAACAACACGCTTGCACTGCTACACCACAACTGATTGCTGGGCACATTAAAATCGGACAAAAAAAGCAGCTTTGCCCCTTCATCCGCAAAAGCAGCTGTTGAGCTGGTTTTCAACTCTTTGCACGCACGTTTCGGTTCTTGGCTTGTAGAAAAGCAGGAGCTGAAATAAGGTGGCGTCATGACAACAATATTTGCCTCAGTGTCAACAACACAAGCAAGCTGGTCATTGACGTCAGGAAGTGGGGAGGGGGCACATGATCCTGTCTACATCAACAGTTGAGAAGGACAAGTGCTCCAGGTTCCTAGGAGTGAATATCACCAATAACACTGGACAACAACGATCTTGCTTCCTGAATACTTTTGGGTGTATCTTATGGACTTGGAGCTGCTGTTCATGAAAATAGCCAAAAAATGTCCCTATCACACACCATCGTTTTGAAATCGCCTATCTTTCTTATTTCAATTCATAATTCAAGTCAATTAAAATGTTCTCTACAATGTACGCTGGAAGGTTTTCTATCTTGTCCAGACATGCCTGGGCATGTTCAGATAGGATGGGTGCTGCATGGCAGAATAGGTTTGAGAAAGGCTATAAATTTCTGTGAAAAATTTCTAAACTTGAGACAGATGTTTCCCAGAATAACTGATGCCTAGGCATTTTTGTTGGTCCACAAATCAAACAGGTCATCAATGGCATCAATAATTTGAAGAACTTCTAGTGGGACCGGAGAAAATTGCATGGAAGACATTCAAGGATGTTGTTGAAAATTTTCTTGTCAACTACGGAGCACCAGACTACGTGCAGCTGGTTGGCAACATGCTTCAAGCATACAAAACCATGAAGTGCAACATGTCACAAACTATTCATTTTCTGCAATCCCATTTAGACTTCCTTGCTGCTATTCTCGATGCTGTCAGTGACGAGCACGGTGAAAGGTTTCACCAGGACATTGTGATCATGGAGAAACAGTATCAGAGAAATTAGAATCCATCAATGCTGGCTGATTATTGTTGGACACTTAAGCAAGAAGCCTCAAGCACTGTGTACAAATGAAATCATCAACAAAACATTTTCAGCTTAGCATTAGCACCGTTATTGCAAAGCATTAGCACCGTTATGCAATTAAACGCATTATATTCAACAAAAGTCAATTTCTTGCTTCTCCAAATTCCTACGTGATGCAAGTAGTCTGAAATTATATTTGTATTCAGCTTCTAGCAATCAATCATAAGTTTAAAAAAACTTCCCAGGAAGCAACACTTGCATCAAAAAAAAATGTTGTCCAGTGTAACCTGTTCTGATCCAACCATGTAGATGCAACAACCAAGAAAGTTTGTCAATACCTCTACTGGCTCAGGAAGCTGAAGAAATCTGGCATGTCCCCATCAACCCTTGTCAAGCTTTATCAATGCACAATGCAAAATGCACCATCTGGATGTGTACAGCAACCACTCAGCCTGTGACCACAAGAAACTGCAGAAAGCTGTGGACACAGCTCAGCACATTGCAGAACTCAGCTTCCATTCCATGGATTCTGTCCATATTTCTTGCTGCCTCAGTAAACTGTTACGCCCCTGGCGTTTAAGGCAGCAATGAAGGTCCTCCATCTCTGTGTGCATTGCTGTTTTTGTCAAGGGTAGGACAAGCGAACACAAACCAATCCTCATAGAGGGATCAGGAGTGGAGAGAGTGAGCCACTTCAGGTTCCTGCGTGTCAGGATCTCTGAGGATCTAACCTGGTCCCAACATATTGGTGCATAAAGCAAGAGAGCAGCTATATTTAATGAGGATTTTGAAGAGGTTTGGTTTGTCAACTAAAACACTCAGAAACTTCTATAGAGGGAGAGCATTCTGACAGACTGCATCACCGTCTGGTATGGGGGTGGTGGTGGGGGGGGGGGGTTCTATTGCACAGGACCGAAAGAAGCTACAGAAAGTTGTAAATTTAGTCAGCTCCGTCTTGGGTACTAGCCTCCATAGTAACCAAGATATGCTCAAGGAGCAATGCCTCAGAAAGGCGACGTCCATTATTAAGGACCCCTATCACCCAGAGCATGACCCCTTCTCATTGCTACCATCAGGGAGGAGGTACAGAAGCCTGAAGGCACACACTCAATGATTCAGGAACAGCGTCTTCCCCTCTTTCCCCTCTGCCATACAATTCCTAAATGGACATTGAACCCAGGAACACTACCTCACTTTTTTAATATACATTATTTCTGTTTTTGCACTATTTCCTGACCCGGATCTGGGCCATACCCTCCAAATACCCAGACCTGCCTCTCATTTTTTTTTTTGCACTACCTTACTTTCCCTTTTCTATTTTCTATTTATGATCTATAATTTAAATTTTAGTATCTACTATCGATTTGTACTCCAGAGAGCACGAAGAGCAGAATCAAATATCGCTGTGATGATTGTACGCTCTAGTATCAATTGTTTGGCGACAATAAAGTATAAAGTGTAAAGTACTTCTAATCTATTTCATATATAAGCACTTACTGTAATTTATTTATTTATTCTTTCTATATTATTATGTATTGCATTGACCAGCTTTTGCTAAGTTAACAAGTTTCATGATACATGCCGGTGATACTAAACCTGATTCTGTAGCAATTGCTTTTTGATCCATGAGAGTAATCAGCTTTGAGCTGAGCCCCTGAACCTAGAGGACTGGTGAACCACTCTTCATCTGACTTCTACCCTTCGACCTGCTTGGTATGGGTGACCCTACCAAAAACCAAAGCATAAGGCCCTGATTCCAGCCAGCATAGTTCTCCGGACACATAAAGAACAGATCGGTGAAATGTAATAACTTCCATGCACCACCACCAAATCCTCTTGTGTTGTAAGGACATGTGGCTGTTGAACCACAGTATCAAAGTTCAAAGTAACTTTATAATGAAAATATATATTAAAAACTCAGCAAATCTATAGAATAGTAGCTATAACAGGATCAACGAAAGATCAACCAGAGTGCAGAAGACAACAAACTGTGCAAATGCAAATATAAATAAATAGCAATAAATAATGAGAACATGAAATAATGAAATAGATGAGGCCTCCATCGGTCAAGGTTGACCATGGATATTGTATCCTGGCTGTCTGGATATGCAGGCCTGGGCAGTACGATGTGGAGAGCAAGCCGTTACTGATGTAGCAAGCTCCCCCTCTCCACACACCTGATGAACCTAAGGGAACAGCGTGAGATCAGAGTTTTCTTTCTCCTAGATGAGCTGCCAACCATATCTAATGAGCCCCATCTGCCCAAAGTCATGAGATAAAGAGTCCTTAAAGTGAGATTATTAGTTGTGAGGTCATTTCAATCACTGAACAAGTGAGTGTAGTGATCCCCCTTTATCCAAGAACCTGATGGTTGAGGGGTAGTAACTGTCCTTGAACCTGGTGGTGCGAGTCCTGAGGCTCTTGTACCTTCTACCTGATGGCAGCAGCAAAAAGAGAGCATGTCCTGTGTGGTGGGAGTCCCTGATGATGGATGACAGCGTTAGTCATACTTTATTGATCCCGGGGGAAACTGGTTTTCGTTACAGTTGCACCATAAATAATAAATAGCAATAAAACCATAAATAGTTAAATAGTATTACGTAAATTATTTCAGGAAATAAGTCCAGGACCAGCCTATTGGCTCAGGGTGTCTGACCCTCCAAGGGAAGAGTTGTAAAGTTTGATGGCCACAGGCAGGAATGACTTCCTATGACGCTCTGTGTTGCATCTCGGTGGAATGAATCTCTGGCTGAATGTACTCCTGTACCCACCCGGTACATTATGTAGTGGATGGGAGACATTGTTTCATGTAGATGTGCTTAAAGGTTGGGAGGGCTTTATCCATGATGTACTGGGTTGTTTCCACTACACGTGGGTTCCCGCATTTCATTGTGACCTTGTCAGTCGGAGATTCATACAGCAGGGAAGTAGGTTCTTTGGCCCAACTTGTCTCTGCCGATCGTGGTGCCCAACAAGTTAGTCCCACTGCCCACATTTGGCCCATATCCCTCTTAATCCCTCCTATCTTATCTAAAGATTATCCAGCATGTAAGTGTGATTTTGAAGAAAGCCTGGCAGTGCCTCTGCTTTCTTGGAGTTTGCAAAGATTAGGCATGACATCTAAAATGCTTACAAACTTTTATAGATATGTGGTGGAGAGTCTGGAATGGAAACAACAATACCCTTGAATGGAAAGTCTTACAAAAAGTGTTGGATAGGGCCCAGTCCGTCATGGGTAAAACCCTCCCAACCATGGAGCACAGCATGAAACACTGTTGGTTGGTTCAAGAACAAAATGGTTGAAGGAATGTCCTTTAACAGTACCCATCTCAACCACTTCCTCAGGCAGTTCATTCCACACACTTACCACCCTCTGCTTGAAGAAGTCACCCCTTGGGTCCCTTTTAAATCTTCCCCCTCCACCTTAAAACTATGGTCTCCTGTTTCTGGTTCCCCTTCCCTAGGAAAAACTTGGTCATCATTTACCCTATCTACACTCAGTAGCCACTTTATTAGGTACACCTGTACACCTGCTCGTTAATGCAGTTATCTGATCAGCCAATCGTGTGGCAGCAATTCAATGTCTAAAAGCATGCAGACATGGTCAAAAGGTTCAATTTTTGTTCAGACCTAAGTGACTTTGACCTTTGATTGTTGGTGCCAGATGGGGTGGTTTGAGTATCTCAGAAGCTGCTGATCTCCTGGGGATTTTCACACACAACAGTCTCCAGAGCAGGGGGGTTCACAACTTTTTTTTAATGCCGTGGACCAATACCATTAAGAAAGAGGTCCGTGGACCCCAGTCTGGGAACCCCTGCTCTAGAGATTGCAGAGAATTGTGCAAAAAAACAAAAAAAAAGTGAGCAGCAGTTCGGAGGGAGACATGTGTTCTAATGAGAGGTCAGGGGAGAGGGTCCAGATGGATTCAAGCTGACAGGAAGGCAATAGTAACTCAAGTAACCTCCTGTTACAACAGTGGTGTTCAGAAGAGCATCTCTGAATGCACAACACGTCGAACCATGGATGAGCTGACAGCAGCAGAAGACAACAAACATGCAGAAATATACTCAGTGGCCACTTTATTAGGTACAGGCTGTACCTAATAAAATGGCCAATGCGAGTATACTCATGAGGGGCTGATGCCTCACACACCGAAAATAAACTATCGCGTCCGTCCTCACACTTGTCAGCTAACAAACTTCAGGCTGTCATCACAAGCTACAAGGAATAAAAGAAACCTCTCACGTCCTCCCTGTCTCCCTTCCCCTCCTCAACCACTTTAAATCTCCCTCCTTTGATTACTAAACCTGCAGTACCGGGAAATCTTCCTCTCTGACTTAATCAGTCAAAGGTCCTCCTGGTTCAGAAAATACTTTTGATTTTCCTCTGCTCTCTGAGGAGAAACATTCCAATTTTAACAGTCTCCCCACCAAGAAGAAGAAATAAGAAGCAGCAGGGCACAAACAGTAGATATGCCTTCCCATGAATCTTTAACAAATTGTCTGCACGTCATACATAGCAGTCACCCAACTGATCAATTAAATTGTGTTTAGGCTTAACCTCTGTGCTCTGTGTTTGGAATGCCTTCTGCTTGTCAGTGAGAACATCGCATTCGAGTGCACGTTTGGAATGTTTTTTGTGGTTGTTGACATTTTCAAACCAGCCTCACAAACAGCCAGTCTTCTTTGGGGAGGGGGGTGTCGAGATTGTTATCTGCAGACTCCACCGCTCAGCTACGAATCCACCAGGAGCCGGACTGTCTTCATTTCCAGCAAAGGTCAGGGAGTGCTGGCTGCTTGTATTTTCGTTCCTAACGAGCCTAGGGCAAGTTGGCAGAATTTCTCTTCCAGCCCAAAATTACGGCTCTGGTCACTTGCGTGAGACAGTTTGCAACGTACCAGTGCAAAAATAGCAAGCAGATTAGCATAGATCAAACAAGAGCGTGTGGGTCATAAGTTTGCAAAAATGTTTTAGTGCAAAAAATCCAAGGTATGCAAAGAGATTTTGCAGATTCATAAATACATTCCTTTCATCACTTGCATTAAACATCAAAGCTTAAGCCATCTTTCAAATGTGTTAGAATGAGGCTTCCTCTGTGACTAAATATGTGTACTTATCTATTTACTGAGATGGAGAAGGCCCTTCCAGCCCTTTGAGCAATCCCCTGATTTAACCCCAGCCTAATCACAGGACAATTTACAATGACCAATTAACCTACTAACTGGTAGGTCTATGGACTGTGGGAGGAAACCAGAGCACCCGGAGGAAACCCACGCGATCACAGGGAGAATGTATCAACTCCTTACAGGCAGCAGTGGGAATCAAGCACAGGTCGCTGGTACGGTAACGCATTGTGCTAACCACTATGCTACCATGCTTCAATGTTATATGATACAAGGCAAGCACCAACCACATCTCAACCTGTGTTGGTCATTGATGCAAACAGTATACTTCACTGTATTTTTCCCTGTTTCGATGGACACGTGACAAATACACTCAGTGGCCAGTTTATTAGGTGCAAATATCTAATCAGCCAATTATGCGGCAGCAACTCCCTGCATAAAAGCATGCAGACATGGTCAAGAGGTTCAGTTGCTCTTCAGACCGAACATCAGAACAGGGAAGAAATATGATCTAAGTGACTTTGACTGTGAAAGGGTTGTTGGTGCCAGATAGGGTGGTTTGAGTATCTCAGAATCTGCTGATCTCCTGGGAT